>NW_012101577.1:210942-217118 GCF_000951045.1 Mandrillus leucophaeus
GATTCCTCAAGGATCTAGAACTAGATGTACCATATGACCCAGCCATCCCATTACTGGGTATATACCCAAAGGATTGTAAAGCATGCTGCTATTGAGAATTTTTAACATTAAGGGCTGTTGAATTTTGTCAAAGGCCTTTTCTGCATCTATTGAGATAATCATGTGTTTTTTGTCTTTGGTTCTGTTTACATGCTGGAATATGTTTATTGATTTGCACATGTTGAACCAGCCTTGCATTACAGGGATGAAGCCCACTTGATCATGGTGGATAAGCTTTTTGATGTGCTGCTGGATTCAGTTTGCCAGTATTTTGGTGATGATTTTTGCATCGATGTTCATCAGAGATATTGGTCTAAAATTCTCTTTTTTTGTTGTTGTGTCTCTGCCAAGCTTTGGTGTCATGATGATATTGGCCTCATAAAATGAGTTAGGGAGGATTCCCTCTTTTTCTATTGATTGGAATAGTTTGAGAAGGAATGGTACCAACTCCTCCTTGTACCTCTGGTAGAATTCAGCTGTGAATCCATCTGGTCCTGGACTTTTTTTTTTGGTAGGTAGGCTATTAATTATTGCCCCAATTTCAGAGCCTGCTATTGGTCTGCTCAGGGATTCAACTTCTTCCTGGTTTCATCTTGGGAGAGTGTATATGTCCAGGAATTTATCCATTTCTTCTAGGTTTTCTATAAAAATAGGTCCCATATTTTTACAGTTGTGAATTTTGCTGCTATGAACATGCATATGTATGTGTCTTTTTCACATAATGATTTCCTTTTCATTTGGGTAAATATCCAGTAGTGACATTGCTGAATCCAGTTGTAGTTCTACATCAGTTCTTTAATGACTCTCCATACTGTGTTCCATGGTGGTTGTACTTATTTACTTTCCCATCAGTAGTGTGAAAGTGTTTCCTTTTCACCACATCCATGCCAACATGTATTGTTTTATGACTTTTTAATTATGGCCATTCTTGCAGGCGTAAGATAGTATATCATTGTGGTTTTAATTTTCATTTCCCTAATGATTAGTGATATTGAGAATTTTTATCACGTTTGTTGGCTCTTTGAATATCTCCTATTGAGAAATGTCTACTCACGTCCTTTGCTCACCTTTTTATGGGATTTTAAATTTTTAATTTATTGTTATTTTTTTATTACTGATTTGAGTTCCTTGTAGATTCTGAATACCAGTCCTTTGCCAGATGCATAATTTGCAAATATTTTCTCCTACTCTGTGGGTTGTCTGTTTGTTGATTATTTCTTTTGGTGTGCAGAAGCTTCTTAGTTTAATTTGTTCCCATTTATTTATTTATTTTTTGTGCTGCATTTGCTTTTGGAATCTTAGTCATGATTTATTTGCCTAAATCAATGTCCAGAAGACTTTTTTTTTCTTTTGGATTTTTATAGTTTCAGGTCTCAGATTTAAGTCTTTGATCCATCTTGAGTTGATTTTTGTATGAAGTGAGAGATGGGGAACTGGTTTCATTCTTCTGACTTGCCAGTTCTCCCAGCACCATTTATTGAACAGGATGTTCTTTTCCCCATTTATATTTTTGTATGCTTTGTGAAAGATCAGTTGGCTGTACGTATATTGCTTTACTTCTTGGTCCTCTATTCTGTTCCATTGTTCCAGTAGTCTGTGTGGTTTTCTTTTCTTTCTTTTTTTTTTTTTGAAGTCTCACTCTCTCACCCAGGTTGGAGTGCAATGGTGTGATCTTGGCTCACTGCACCTTTTGCCTCCTGGGCTCAAGCCATTCTCTTGCCTCAGCCTCCCAAGTAGCTGGGAGTACAGGTTCAAGCCATTCTCCTGCCTCAGCCTCCCAAGTAGCTAGGACTATAGGTATGTTCCACCATGCCTGGCTAATTTTTGCATTTTTAGTAGAGACTGGGTTTCACCGTGTTGGCCAGGGCAGTCTCGAACTCCTGACCTCAAGTGATCTGCCTGCCTTGGCCTCCCAGAGTGCTGGGATTACATGCATGAGCCACCATGCCGGCCTATGTGCCTACTTTTATGTCAGTAGCATTCTGTTTTCATAACCAACTGTAGCCTTGTAGTATGCTTTGAAGTTGGGTAATGTGATGCCTTCAAATTTGTTCATTTTGCTTAGTATCATTTTTGCTATGCACACTTTATTTGTTCCATATGAATTTTAGAATTGTTTTTTCTAGTTCTGTGAAGAATGATAATGGCATTTTTTAGAAATTGCATTGAATCTGTAGATTGCTTTGGGCAGTATGGTTATTTTTACAATATTGATCATTCCCATCCATGAGCATGAGATGTGTTTCCATTAGTTTGTATCACCTGTGATTTCTTTCAGCAGTGTTTTGTATTTTTCCTTGTAACGATTTTTCACTTCCTTGGTTAAGTATATTCCTAAGAATTTGATTGATTGACTGATTGATTGCAGCTGTTGTAAAAGGAGTTGTGTTCTTTGATTTGATTCTCAGCTTGGTCGTTGTTGGTGTTTAGGAATGCTACTCTTTTGTGTACATTGATTTTTGAATTTATGTTCATCATAACTTTTTGGCAAACCAAGACATATTTTCTCCAGTGTTTTTCTCTATGTGTTTCTGAGTTTTAAATTTACATCTATGACCCGTTCTTATTTTCTTAAGGTATGAGAAATATGTTGAGGTTCATTTATTGCATATAATTGTCTAGTTATTTCAGCACAAATTTTAAAAGACTATCATTTCTTCATGGAATTGCCTCTGTTCCTTTGTCACTAATCAGTTTGTTGTATTTGTTTACATCTATTTTAACCTGTTCTATAAGGTTCCATTGAAATATTTGTCTATATTTTCATTAAAGCCTCAACCTCTTGATCACTAAACTTTAGAGTAAGTTTAAAAATCAGATAATTTAAGTTTTCTAAAGATTTTTTATAGGATTGTTCGGCTTCTAATTATTTTGCCTTTTCACGTACATTTTATTTATGAAACAACGCAATTATAGGGATGGACAACAGATTGGTGGTTGCCGGCGGTTAGTGATGGTGGGGAGGAATGGATGTGGCTATGAAGGGATAACATCAGTGTGTCTTGTGATGATGGCACAGTTATTATTATTTTGGAACAGTTTCATGGAGATATAATTCACATACAGAGTTGAGTACACCTTGACTGTAGTGATGATTACACAAAGCTACATGTGATAAAATTACATACAGCCATGCACACATATGCAAATAAGTGCATGTATGATCAGTAAAAAAATATACATTTTAGAATCAGTTTATTGATATCTACAAATACTTGATGATATCTTGTCAAATATGTAAATTAAATTTGGAAGAATTTACTCCTCAACACTATTATTATTCTAATCCATGATCACAGTTTAATTTTCCATTTATTTAGGTCTTTGATTTCCTTCATCAGTGTTTTATATTTTCTGCATACAGGTTCTGCACATATTTTCTTATACTTATTTACAAGTGCTGTATTTTAAAGAGAGGGATCTGGCAAGATGGTCAAATAGGAACAGCTCCTGTTTGTAGCTCTCAGTGAGAGCAATGCAGAAGGTGGGTGATTTCTGCATTTCCAAGTAAGGTACCCATTTCATCTCATTGGGACTGGTTAGACAGTGGGTGCAACCAATGGAGGGCAACCAGAAGCGGGGTGGGGCATCGCCTCATCCAGGAAGTGCAAGGGGCTGGGGAACTCCCTCTCCTAGCCATGGGAAGCTGTGAGGGACTGTGCCCTCAGGGACGGAGCTATCTGGCCCAGATAGTATGCTTTTCCCATAATTTTTGCAACCCGCACACCAGGAGATTCCCTCAGGTGCCTACACAACCAGGGCCCTGGGTTTCAAGCAGAAAACTGGGTTGCCAGTTGGGCAGACACCGAGCTAGCTGAAGGAGTTTGTTTTCATACCACAGTGACACCTGGAACCGCAATGAGACAGAACAGTTCACTCCCCTGGAAAGAGGGCTGAAGCCAGGAAGCCAAGTGGTCTTGATCAGTGGATCTCACCCCCATGGAGACCAGCAAGCTAAGATCAACTGGCTTGAAATCCTCGCTGGTGGCACAGCAGTTTGAAGTCGACCTGGGGTGCTCAAGCTTGGTGGGGGGAGGGGTGTCCACCATTACTGAGGCTTGAGTAGGTGGTTTCCCCTCACAGTGTAAAGAAAACTGCCTGGAAGTATGGACTGGGCAGAACCTACCTCAGTGCAGCAAAGCCACTATAGCCAGACTGCCTCTCTAGTTTCCCCCTCTCTGGGCAGGGCATCTCTGAAAGAAAAGCAGCAGCCCCAGGGCCTATAGATAAAACACACATCTCCCTGGGACAAAGCAGCTAGGGGAAGGGGTGGCTGTGGGCACAGATTCAGCAGACTTAAATGTTCTTGCCTGCCAGCTCTGAAGACAGCAGTGGATCTCCCAGCACATACTCAAGTTCTGCTAAGGGATAGACTGCCTCCTCAAGTGGGCCTATGACCCCTGTGCCTCCAGACTGGGTGACACCTCCCAGCAGGGGTCAGTAGACACCTCATACAGGAGAGCTTAAGCTGGCATCTGGTGGGTGCCCCTCTGGGATGGGGCTTCCAGAGGAACAAGCAGGCAGAAAACTTTGCTCTTCTGCAGCCTCTGCTGATGATACCCAGGCAAACAGGGTCTGGAGTGGAACTCCATAAAAGTCCAGTAGACCTGCAGGAGATAGGCCAGACTGTTAGAAGGAAAATTAAAAACCAGAAAGCAATAGCATAAACATCAATAAAAAGGACGCCTATGCAGAAACCCCATCCGAAAGTCATCATCATCAAACATCAAAGGTAGATAAATCCATGAAGATGAAAAACCAGTGCAAAAAGGCTAAAATTTTTTAAAACCAAAATGCATCTTCTCTGCCCAAGGATCACAGCTCCTCACCAGCAAGAGAACAAACCTAGACAAAGAATGAGTTTGACAAATTGACAGAAGTAGACTTCAGAGGGTGGGTAATAACAAACTTCTCCAAGCTATAGGAGCATGTTCTAACCCAATGCAAGGAAGCTAAGGACCTTGATAAAAGGTTACAGAAACTGCTAGCTAAAATACTCAGTTTAGAGAAGAACATAAATGACTTGATAGAGCTGAAAAACAAAGCATAAAAACTTAGGGAAGCATACACAAGTACCAATAGCCAAATCAGTCAAGCAGAAGAAAGAATATCAGATATTGAAGATCAACTTAATAAAATAAAGCATTAAGACAAGATTAGGGAAAAAAGAATAAAAAGGAATGAATAAAGACTCCAAGAAATATGGAAATATGTGAAAAGACCAAACCTATGATTGATTGGTGTACCTGAAAGTGACAGGGAGAATGGAACCAAGTTTGAAAATACACTTCAGGATATTATCCAGTATTGGGGGAACCAACCCCCGATAGTCAACATAGATTCTTTCTATTTTCTCTAAGTGTTGGCTGGTCTGAGAAATAAAGGGAAAGAGTACAAAAGAGAGAAATTTTAAAGCTGTGTGTCCAGGGAGACATCACATGTCAGCAGGTTCTGTGATGCCCCCTGAGCCATAAAACCAGCAAGTTTTTATTAGCAATTTTCAGAGGGGAGGGAGTGTACGAATAGGGTGTGGGTCACAGATATCACATGCTACAAGGGCAACGAAGGATCACAAGGCAGAAGGTCAGGGTGACATCACAAGGTCAGGGTAAAACTAGAATCACTAATGAACTTCCATGCCCTGCTGTGCATGCATTGTCATTGATAAACATCTTAACAGGGTTCAAGAGAAGAGAACCGATCTGACTAGAATTTGCCAGGCTGGAATTTCCTAATCCTAGCAAGCCTGGGGACGCTGCAGGAGGCCAGGGTGTGATTCATCAGTTATCTGCAGCTGCATAAGGCAGACACCCCCAGAGCGGCCATTTTAGAGGCTACCTCCTGGGAATGCATTCAGGAGCACTAAACATGGACAGGAACAACTGGTACCAGCCATTGCAAAAACATGCCAAAATGTAAAGACCATCAAGGCTAGGAAGAACCTGCATCAACTAACGAGCAAAATAACCAGTTAATATCATAATGGCAGGATCAAGTTCACACATAACAATATTAACCTTATATGTAAATGGACTAAATGCTCCAATTAAAAGACACAGACTGGAAAACTGGATAAAGAGTCAAGACCCATCAGTTTGCTGTACTCAGGAGACCCATCTCACATACAGGGACACACA
>NW_012101577.1:220479-234711 GCF_000951045.1 Mandrillus leucophaeus
GAGTTGATGGGTGCTGACGAGTTGATGGGTGCAGCACAGCAACATGGCACAAGTATACATATGTAACAACCCTGCACGTTATGCACATGTACCCTAGAAGTTAAAGTATAATAATAATAATAAATAAATTAAAAAAATAAAAATAAATAAATAAATAAAAGAAAAACAAAAAAAGGCAGTGCCAAAATCACAAATATACAATAATAATAGACAAACAGAGCCAAATCATGAGTGAACTCCCATTCACAATTGCTACAAAGAGAATAAAATATCTAGAAATACAACTCACAAGAAATGTGAAAGACCTCTTCAAGAGGAAGTAGAATCCCCAGCTCAAAGAAATATGAGAGGACACACAAAAAATGGAAAAGCATTCCATGCTCATTCATAGAAAGAATCAATATCATCAAAATGACAATACTGCTCAAAATAATTTATAGATTCTATGCTATTATCATCAAGCTATCATTGACTTTCTTCACAGAATTAGAAAAAAAAAACTACTTAAAATTTCACATGGAACCAAAAAAGGGCCTATATAGCCAAGACAATCCTAAGCAAAAAGAACAAAGCTGTAGGTATCATGTTACTTGACTTCAAACTATACTACAGGACTACAGTAACCAAAACAGCATGGACTGGTACCAAAAGAGATATATAGACTAATGGAACAGAAGAGAGGCCACAGAAATGACACCACATATCTACAATCATCTGATCTTTGACAAACCTGACAAAAACAAGCAATGGGGAAAGGATTCCCTATTTAATAAATGATGTTGGGAAAACTAGCTAGCCGCATGCAGAAAACAGAAACTGGACCCCTTCCTTACACCTTTACAAAAATTAACTCAAGATGGGTTAGAAACTTAAATGTAAGACCTAAAGCCATAAAAATCCTAGAAGGAAACATAGGTAATACCATTCAGGACATAGGCATGTGCAAAATCTTCATTACAAAAACACCAAAAGCAATAGCAATGAACACCAAAATTAACAAATGGGATCTAATTAAACTAAAGAGCTTCTGCACAGCAAAAGAAACTATCATCAGAATGAACAGCCAACCTACAAAATGGGAGAAAATTTTGTAATCTATCCATCTGACAAAGGGCTAATATCCAGAATCTATGAAGAACTTAAAGTTCCAAAAACAAAAGAAAACAAAACAAAAACTAAAAAACCATCAAAAAGTGGGTGAAGGATATGAACATACACTTCTCAAAAAAATACATTTATGTGACCAATAAACATATGAAAAAAATCTCATCATCACTGGTCATTAGAGAAATGCAAAACAAAACCACAATGAGATACCATCTCATGCCAGTTAGAATGATGATCATTAAAAAGTCAAGAAACAACATGCTGGAGAGGATGTGGAGAAATAGGAATTCTTTTACACTGTTGAGGGAGTGTCTTCAACCATTGTGGGAGACAGTGTGGAGGTTCCTCAAGGATCTAGAACCAGAGATACCATTTGACCCAGCAATCCCGTTACTGGGTATATACCCAAAGTAATGATTATAAATCATTCTACTATAAAGACACATGTACACGTATGTTTATTGCAGCTCCATTTACAGTAGCAAACACTTGGAATCAAGCCAAATGCCAATCAATGATAAACTGGATAAAGAAAATGTGGCACATATACACCTTGATATGGTATGCAGCCATAAAAATTAACGAGTTCATGTTTTTTGCAGGGACATGTATGAAGTTGGAAACCATCCTTCTCAACAAACTAACATAGGAACAGAAAACAAAACACCGCATGTTGTCACTCGTAAGTGGGAGTTTAACACATGGAGACAGTTGACCACATAAAGACAGGGAGGGGAATATCACACCCTGGGGACTGTCAGTGGGTGGGGGGCAAGGGGAGGGATAGCATTAGGAGAGATATCTAATATAGATGACTGGTTGATGGTGCAGCAAACCAACATGGCACATATATATGTGCATATATATGTGGCACGTATATTATTATACTTTAAGTTCTGAGATACATGTGCAGAACATGCAGGTTTGTTACGTGCAGAACGTTCTGCACATGTATCCCAGAACTTAAAGTATAATAATAGTAATAATGAGAATTTAAACAGACATAGGTAGGCTTTTTAAGATAGTTTTATCAAAAGTATTTCTGGTGGTTTTTTGGCTAAGGTATTCTTTAAGATTGTTACCTTATAAAAGAAATTTTGCAAAATTTTATTTTTTGAAGAATTGACATTGTACTTTTAGTCTATTAATGGGACTTCAACTTGATTTATATATTAATTGGTAAAAAGAAATATGTTAACAATCTCTGAACATAAAGTATCTTTTAACAAAAAAGAAACACTTTTGATAAACTTCAACATTCTCTTTTCTTAAAAACCCTAAAAAACTAGTCATCAAAAGAAAATACCACAACACAATAAAAACCATCTATGACAAACCCACAGCCAACATCATAGTGAATGGCAAATGCTGAAAGTATTCCACTTGATAACTGAAACAAGATAAAGACACTCACCTTCACCACTGCAGTTCAGCATAGTTCTGGAAGTCCTAGCCAGAGCAATTAGGCAAGAGAAATAAACAAAATGCATCCAAACAGTAACAGAGAGAGTCAAATGATCTCTCTTAGGAGACGATTTGATGCTATACCCAGAAAACTTTATAGTCTCTTTCCAACAACCTCTAGATATGATAAACAACTTCAATACTAGACAAACTTTCAGCATAAAAAATTAATGTACAAAAATCTGTAGCATTCCTATACACCAACAATGTCCTAGTTGAGAGCAAAATCAAGAATGGAATCCCATTTATAATGGCCAAAATAATAAAATACCTAGAAATACAGCTAACCAGGAAAGTAAAATATTTCTACAATGAGAATCATGAAACTCTGCAGAAATAGATCAGGGATGACACAAATAAATGGACAACATAGACACCAAGTATCGATATTGATGAGCAGTCATACTGCCCAAGCAATTTAAAGATTTAATGTTATTCCTATCAAACTACAATGACGTTTAACATAGAATTAGAAAGCAAACTCTTCTAAAATTTATATGAAATAAAAAAAAACCCAGCCTAAATTGCCAAAGTATTTCTAAGGAAAAGAACAAAGCTGAAGGCATCACAGTATCTGACATGAAACTACAATTCAAAATTACAGTTACCAAAATAGAATAGTATTGGTACAAAGACAAAAAAACAAAAAACAAAAAACAATGAAACTGGTTAGAGAACCCAGAAATAAAGCTGTACACCTACAACCACTTAATCTTCAACAAAATCGACAAAATAAGCAATAGGTAAAGGACCCCCTGTTTAACAAATGATAGGTAAGTAGGCATATGCAAAAGATTCAGGATGGATCATTTTCTTTCACTACATACAAAAATGAACTCAAAGTGGATTAAAGATGTAAATGTAAAACTTAAAAGTATAAAAACTCTAGAAGAAAACCTAGAAAACACTATTCTGTACCTTGGCCTCACTTAAGATTTTATGACAAAGAATTCAAAAGCAATTGCAGCAAAACCAAAAATGAGCAACTGAGACTTTATTAAACTAAAGTGCTTCTGCACAGTAAAATAAACTATCAACAGAGTAAACAGACAACCAACAAAATGAGAGAATATTTATGAATTACGCATCTGACAAAGGACTAATATCCAGTATCTATAGGTAACATAAGTCAATAAGGAAAAACAAACCACCCCATTAAACATGGGCAAAAGATTTGAATGGAGACTTCTTAAAAGAAGACATACATGTGGCCAACAAATATGTGAAAAAATGCTCAACATCACCAATTGTTAGAGAAATGTAAATCAAATCACAATGAGATACCATCTTAGTCTGGTCAGATTGACTACTATTATAAAGTAAAAAAAATTACAGATGCTGCCAAGGTTGTGGAGGAAAATGAATGCTTGGCTGAGCCTGGTGCCTCATGCCTGTAATCCAAGCACTTTGGGAGGCTCAGGGCAAATCATTTGAACCAAGGCATTTGAGACCAGTTTGGGAAAGATGGTGAAATTTCATCTCTACAAAAAAAATACAAAAGTTAGACAGGCATGGTGGCACACACCTGTATTCCAAGCTACTCTGGAGGCAGAGATGGGAAGATTGCTTGAGCCTGGGAGGCAGAGGTGGCAGTAAGCTGAGATCTTGCCACTGTACTCCAGCCTGGGCAACAGAGCTAGACTGTGTCTTAAAAAAAATGATAAAAGAAAAGAAAATTCTTATACACTGCTGGTGGGAATGTAAATTAGTTCAACCAGTGTGGAAAGCAATTTAGTAATTTCTCAAACAACTTAAAACCATACTGCTATTCTACTCAGTAATCCTATTACGGAGTATACAAATAATCCTACCATATATACAAATCCTATTCCCAGTGTACAAATAATTCTACCATAAAGGCATACGCATTTGTATGTTCATCATAGCACTATTCAGAATAAAAGTGTGGAATCATCCTAGATGCCCATCAAGGATGAACTGGATTAAAAAATGTGGGACACATATATCATAAAATATGATGCAGCCAGAAAAAAAACCAGAATTATTTCCTGTGTAGCAACATGAATGCAGCTGGAGGCCATTATCCTAAGCAAATTAATGGAGGAACAGAAAACAAAATACTAGTGTTCTCACTTATAACTGGGAGCTAAACATTAAATACACATGGACACAAAAAAGGGAACAATAGACACCAGGGCATTTTAGAGGGTGAATGGTGGGAGGAGGGTAAGAATTAAAAAAACAATGTATTGGATACTATGCTCACTACCAGAGTGAAGAAATCATTTTTACATCAAACCCCATGTAACAAACCTACACATGTACCCTCTGGACCTAGAATAAAAGTTGATAGGAGAAGTTTAAGGGCAAGACAGCCAACTAGATGCTGCCAGGTGGGCCAGCCCCCACTGAAAAACCAAGACAACTGGTGTGTTCCTAACAGATCTTCGGATGGAAGGCACTGAGTTTCGACAGAGGGAAGTTACAGAAACTGGGAAGAAGGAGAAAGCTGGGAACCTTGAATGGGGCTACCACCACCGGGACTCATTCCTGGTCCACCAATGGTTCCAGGGAAATGGGTGAACTTAACTGGCAAAGAGCAACCCACTCTCACCATGGGCCTCTAGAACTCTGGCAGGAGGAGAACCCTCGACCATCATGGGCACTCGAGTTGGCAGGGAGAACTGCTTAGAGAAGTGTTAGAAGCAGTAAGCCAGCTGATGTACAGCCCAGAGGCTTTGGTGCAGGAGCATCTCTAGTAAAGCACGGCCAGGGACAGCCATCCTCCTAGGCTCAACTTGCTTCCATAGGATACTTTAGCCCTGGGGGAACTGTCAAGCCTGAACCCTGAAGGGTCGTCTTGCCCATCAAACAAGTCCAGTCCAACCTGAGCACACCTTGGTGTACTAGCCTCTCCCGGGGTCTGGCCTGGCTGCACCTGCTTGTAGGGCAGCCTTAGGTGTGTTGGGAGTGCACACCACAGTTTCTAAACTGGTGGACTGTGCCTGCCTGACATAGAACTCCAGTTGGGCAGCCACAATGGTCGCTCACCTGCTTGCATGCTCCCTGCTTATACTGCAGCTGCCTCCAGGCCCATGGCAACTCACCACATCATTTTTCTGGTACGTGTTTGCACAGGCAGATTTTGCTTTCCTTGCTCTGCCAGCACGTGGGAGTGCAGTTTGCCTCCCCTGACCCACAGAGCATCATTGCAGATGGAGCCTTGTTTGGCAAAGAGCCAGCCAGTGCTGTCCCCACCAGTGCCCCCTGTGCTAATATTGTGCAGAGAACAACAGATCCTCCCCTGCCCTGAGCAACCACTCCTGCTTGTGTAGTACAGAGAGTGCACTTAGGTCTATAACTGCCAGTGCTCTGCCACCGAGTCAATGACCACTTTCAGCATGACTGTGCACACAGTGACCAGCAGGGGCGCCAGCATCCCCCAGATGCATTGCCTCTGCCAAGGTGATGAACCCCTTCAGGGAGGCAAGCACCCTGGCACCCACTAGTGCTCTGCAGCAGCTGCTTCCAGGACTGCTATTGGCATGTGCGAACCAGAAATGGACTCCACTGTCACAACACTACTAAATGCTTTGGCTGACACCACTCACTGGAATGTAGTGAGGAGCACTCCAGGAGCACCTAGGCCCCTCAGCACAGTGGATTCCTAACCTCAAGATGCCAGAGAGCAAAGTTGGGGCCCAATACAAGACCTGCAGAGTTAGAGCATGCAGCCCAGAAGTAGGAAACTGAGCGCTGGCCTCCTAAAATCTTTCAGAAACAAAATCAGTTGGCTGAATTCAACTTATACCACAGTCAAACACTCAAGGTCATCAAATAGAAGAAAAAAAAGATTCAAAGGTCAGCAGTCTGAAGTTAAGTAAGCCCACAAAGATAAGAAACAATCAGTGCAAGTATCCTGAAAACTCAAAAAGACAGAGTGCCTTCTTTCCTCCAAAGGACCACATAGCCTCTCAAGCAAGTTCTGAACTGGGCTGAGATGGCTGAAATGATAAAAACAGAATTTAGAATTTAGATAGGAATGAAGATGGTTGAACTACAGGAGTATGTTGAAGCCCAATCCAAGGAAGTTAAAAAATCATGATAAAACAGTGCAGGAGATGACAGACAAAATAGCCAGTATGGGAAAAAAACATAACCAACCTGATAGAGCTCACTCATAATTTGGCTCTCTGTCTGTTATTGGTGTATAAGAATGCTAGTGATTTTTGCACACTGATTTTGTATCCTGAGACTTTGCTGAAGTTGCTTATCAGCTTAAGGAGACTTTGGATCGAGATGATGGGGTTTTCTAAATATACAATCGTGTCATCTGCAAACAGGGACAATATGACTTCCTCTTTTCGTAATTGAATATCCTTTATTTCTTTCTCCTGCCTGTTTGCCCTGGCCAGAATTTCCAACACTATGATGAATAGGAGTGGTGAGAGAGGGTATCCCTGTCGTGTGCCAGTTTTCAAAGTGAATGCTTTCAGTTTTTGCCCGTTCAGTATGATATTGGCTGTGGGTTTGTCATAAATAGCTCTTATTATTTTGAGATACGTCCCATTAATACTTAATTTATTGAGAGTTTTTCGTGCGAAGGGCTGCTGAATTTTGTCAAAGGCCTTTTCTGCATCTATTGAAATAATCATGTGGTTTTTGTCTTTGGTTCTGTTTATATGCTGGATTACGTTTATTGATTTGCATATGTTGAACCAGCCTTGCATCCCAGGGATGAAGCCCACTTAATCATGGTGGATAAGCTTTTTGATGTGCTGCTGGATCCGATTTGCCAGTATTTTATTGACGATTTTTGCATCAATGTTCATCAGGGATATTGGTCTAAATTTCCCTTTTTTTGTTCTCTGCCAAGCTTTGGTATCAGGATGATGCTGGCCTCATAAAATGAGTTAGGGAAGATTCCCTCTTTTTCTATTGATTGGAATAGTTTCAGAAGGAATGGTACCAGCTCCTCCTTGTACCTCTGGTAGAATTCAGCTGTGAATCCATCTGATCCTGGATTTTTTTCGGTTGGTTAGCTATTAAATATTGCCTCAATTTCAGAGCCTGTTATTGATCTATTCAGGAATTCAACATTTTCCTGGTTTAGTCTTAAGAGGGTGTATGTTTCCAGGAATTCATACATCTCTTCTAGATTTTCTAGTTTTTTGCATAGAGGTGTGTATAGTGTTCTCTGATGGTAGTTTGTATTTCTGTGGGATCGGTGGTGATAACCCCTTTATCATTTTTTATTGCATTTATTTCATTCTTCTCTCTTTTCTTCTTTATTAGTTTTGCTAGTGGTCTATCAATTTTGTTGATCTTTTCAAAAAACCAGCTCCTGGATTCATTGATTTTTTTTGAAGGTTTTGCGTGTGTGTGTGTGTGTGTGTGTGTGTGTGTGTGTGTGTGTCTATCTCCTTCAGTTCTGGTCTGATCTTAGTTATTTCTTGTCTTCTAGGTTTTGCATGTGTTTGCTCTTGCTTCTCTAGTTCTTTTAATTTTGATGTTAGGGTGTCAATTTTAGATCGTTCCTGCTTTCCCTTGTGGGCATTTAGTGCTATAAACTTCCCTCTACACACTGCTTTAAATGTGTCCCAGAGATTCTGGTATGTTGTGTTTTTGTTCTCATTGGTTTCAAAGAACATCTTTATTTCTGCCTTCATTTCGTTATGTACCCATTAGTTATTCAGGAGCAGGTTGTTCAGTTTCCATGTAGTTGAGTGGTTTTGAGTCAGTTTCTTAATCTTGAGTCCTAGTTTGATTGCACTGTGCTCTGAGAGACAGTTTGTTATAATTTCTGTTCTTGTACATTTGCTGAGGAGTGCTTTACTTCCAACTATGTGGTCAATTTTGGAATAAGTGTGATGTGGTGATTTGGGGTGGAGAGTTCTGTAGATGTCCATTAGGCCTGCTTGTTGCAGAGCTGAGTTCAATTCCTGGATATCTTTGTTGACTTTCTGTCTCATTGATTTGTCAAATGTTGATAGTGGGGCGTTAAAGTCTCCCATTATTATTGTGTATGTGTCTAAGTTTCTTGGATGTCTCTAAGGACTTGCTTTATGAATCTGGGTGCTCCTGTATTGGGTGCATATATATTTAGGATAGTTAGCTCTTCTTGTTGAATTGATCCCTTTACCATTATGTAATGGCCTTCTTTGTCTCTTTTGATCTTTGTTGATTTAATGTCTGTTTTATCAGAGACTAGTATTGCAACCCCTGGTTTTTTTTTGTTTGTTTGTTTTCCATTTGCTTGGTAGATCTTCCTCCATCCCTTTATTTTGAGCCTATATGTGTCTCTGCAAGTGAAATGGTTCTGCTGAATACAACACACTGATGGGTCTTGACTGTTTATCCAATTTGCCAGTCTGTGTCTTTTAAATGGAGCATTTAGCCCATTTACATTTAAGGTTAATATTGTTATGTGTGAATTTGGTCCTGTCATTATGATGTTAGTTGCTTATTTTGCTCGTTAGTTCATGCAGTTTCTTCCTAGCATTGATGGTCTTTACAATTTGGCATATTTTTGCAGTGGCTGGTACCGGTTGTTCTTTTCTGTGCTTAGTGCTTCCTTCAGGAGCTCTTGCTGGCCTGGTGATGACAAAATCTCTCAGCATTTGCTTTTCTGTAAAAGATTTTATTTCTTCTTCATTTATGAAGCTTAGTTCGGCTGGATATGAAATTCTGGGTTGAAAATTCTTTTCTTTAAGAATGTTGAATATTGGCCCCCATTCTCATCTGGCTTATAGAGTTTCTGCCAAGAGATCCACTGTTAGTCTGATGGGCTTCCCTTTGTGGGTTACCCGACCTTTCTCTCTGGCTTCCCTTAAGGTTTTTTCCTTCATTTCAACTTTGGTGAATCTAGCAATTATGTGTTTTTAGCTTCTTTTCAATGGGTTCAAACATCCTCCTTTAGCTCAGAGAAGTTTGAGCGTCTGAAGACTTCTTCTCCCAACTCGTCAAAGTCATTCTCCATCCAGCTTTGTTCCATTGCTGATGAGGATCTGTGTTCCTTTGGAGGAGAAGAGGTGCTCTGATTTTTAGAATTTTCAGCTTTTCTGCTCTGGTTTCTCCCCATCTTTGTGGTTTTACCTACCTTTAGTCTTTGATGATGGTTACGTAAAGATGGGGTTTTGGTGTGGATGATCTTTCTGGTTGTTAGTTTTCCTTCTAACAGTCAGGACCCTCAGCTGCAGGTCTGCTGGAGTTTGCTGGAGGTCCACTGCAGACCCTGCATGCCTGGGTATCACCAGCAGAGGCTGCAGAACAGCGAATATTGCAGAACAGCAAATGTTGCTGCCTGATCATTCCTCTGGAAGCTTTGTCTCAGAGGGGCACACTGCCATGTGAACTGTCAGTTGGTCCCTACTGGAAAGCGTCTCCCAGTTAGGCTACTCAGGGAGCAGGGACCCACTTGAGGAGGCAGTCTGTCCATTCTCAGATCTCAAACTCCATGCTGGGAGAACCACTACTCCCTTCAAAGCTGTCAAACAGGAACATTTAAGTCTGCAGAAGTTTCTCCTGCCTTTTGTTCAGCTATGCCCTGCCCTCAGAGGTGGAGTCTACAGAGGCTGGCAGGACTCCTTGAGCTGTGGTGGGCTCCACCCAGTTGGAGCTTCCTGGCTGCTTTGTTTACCTACTCATGCCTCAGCAATGGTGGATGTCCCTCCCCCAGCCTCACTGCTGCCTTGCAGTTCGGTCTCAGACTGCTGTGCTAGCAATGAGTGAGGGTCCGTGGGCGATGGACCCTCTGAGCCAGGTGTGGGATATAATCTCCTGGTGTGCCATTTGCTAAGACCCTTGGAAAAGTGCACTATTGGTGTGGGAGTGACCCAATTTTCCAGGTGCCTGTGACAGCTTCCCTTGGCTAGGAAAGGGAATTCCCTGACCACTTGTGCTTCTTGGGTGAGGCGATGCCTTGCCCTGCTTTGGCTGTTGCTCAGTGGGCTGCACCCACTGTCCTGCACCCACTGTCCAACAAGTCCCAGTGAGATGAACCTGGTACCTCAGTTGGAAATGTAGAAATCACCTGTCTTCTGCATCACTCACGCTTGGAGCTGTAGACTGGAGTTGTTCCTATCTGGCCATTTTGGAACCTCCAGTTTTTATATTTTGATGAAAATTGCATTGAATTTGTAGATTGCTTTTGGCAGTATGGTAATTATCACAATATTGATTCCCATCCATGAGCATGGGATGCATTTCTATTTGTTTGTGTCATCTATGATTTCTTTCAGAAGTGTTTTATACTTTTCCTTGTAGAGATTTTTCACCTCCTTGGTTAATTATATTTCTAGGTACTTCATTTTATTTTTGCAGTTGTTGTAAAAGAGACTGAGTTATTGATTTGATTCTCAGCTTGGTTGTTGTTAGTGTATTGCAGTGTATACACTGATTGTATACACTGATATTTGGATCCTGAGACTTTACTGAATTGTTTTTATCAGATCTAAGAGCTTTTTCAATGAGTGTTTAGGGTTTTCTACTTACGTATTATGTCATCAGTGAACAGCAATAGTTTGACTTCCTCTTTTCCAATTTGGGTGCTTATTTCTTTCTCTTGTTTGATTGTTCTGGCTAGTACTTCCAGAACTATGTTGAATAGTACTGGTGAAAGTGAGTATCCTTGTCTAGTTTCTGTTCTCAGGGAGAACGCTTTCAACTTTTCCCCATTCAGTATGAGGTTGGCTGTGAATTTGACATATATGGTTTTTATTATTTTGAGGTAGTTTGTTCTTCTACCTTATATATGACTCATATATGGCTCATATACCTCACATATATGGCTTTTATTATTTTCAGGTAGTTTGTTCTTCTACCTTTTGAGGTAGTTTTTTCTCCTTCTATGTTTAGTTTGTTGAGAATTTTTATCATAAAGTTATGCTGAATTTTGTTGAATGCTTTTTCCACATCTATTGAGATGATCATATGTTTTTTGTTTTCCATTCAGTTTATGTGATGTATCACATCAATTGACTTGTATCTGTTAAACCATCCCTGCATCCCTGGGTTAAAACCCACTTGATTATGATGATCTTTATGATGATCACCTACCAGGGCAGGTGGTGGTGCAAATCCAGGTGGGGAGTGGATAAGGCAAGTTTGCACTCTGAGTCTCCCTGTGCAAGGCAAACAGCAGCTCCTGTGGGTTTTGGGGGATGAGAGTGGTTCTAATACAACTGAGTTGATGTTCCAGTTGGGAGTGTTGCTGCCTCTGTTGCACAGGAGAGTTTGTGGAAGGCATATAAAGTAGCAGATGGTGGTTAGCCCCACACGATTCCCATGCACTTGGCAAGGCAGACCTACTCCCACTGTTCATCTGGCAGCAGTGAGTGAGTTCGTCAGCCTGTAACCAAAACTCAGAATTTCTGGAGTTCATAGGCTTTCCCCACCGATATAGCAACCAGGGCTTTCAGGCCATGCTTCTCCCTGTTCGCTGCAAGCCTGGGCACCTCTCTCCTGCAACCATGGCTCCTGCACTCACAGTCCACTTTTCATTTTCCCCACCCTGACCAAGGGAGCTCTCTCAACTTGAGGTTATATCATGAAACCCTGTTGGGAGCCTTTTTAAACCTGTGACCACTGCTTGATCTTTTTGGCTGTGGTCTGTGGAGACCCCTGTGAGGAACGGTAGGGAATCATTGCCCTTGGTCCATGCTGGAATCTGGGAGTACATGCAAGCATCTTCCTGCAACTGCTCTTTTTGTATTTCATGACCTGTTCCAAGTCGGCCCCTGTACTGGCTGGGGCTAGGGCCCTGTAAGTTTTAAGGTTTTAAGAGGGTCTATTTTGTTACGAGTATAATCCATGTGCTGAGAAAAATAATGTGTATACTACTACACCCATTGCATGAAATGTTTTGTAAATATGTTTTAGATTCATTTTTTTCTGTGATGGATAGATAGTTCTGATAAAGTGCAGATTAAGTCTGATGTTTTTATGTTTCTTTTCTGTCTGTAAGGTTTGTCCAATGCTGAAAGTGAGGTGTTGAAGTCTTCAGCTATTATTGTATTGGAGTCTACCTCTCTCTTTAACTCTAATACTATTGGTTATATATATTTGGGGCTCCAGTGTTGGGTGCAGATATATTTAAAATTGTTATATCTTCTTGTTGAGCTAACCCCTTTATATAGTGTTCTTCTTTTTATCTTCTTGTAGTTTTTGTCTTGAAATATATCTTTTTCTGATATAAACATAGTGACTTCTGCTCTTTATTTTGGTTTCCATTGGCATGGAATAGTTTTTCCCATCTCTTTATTTTCAGTGTATTTGTGTCTTTATAGGTGAAGGGAGTTTCTTGTAGGCAACTGATCAATGGTCTTTCTTTTCTTTTTTTTTTTTTTTAAATCAATTCAGCTACTCTATGTCTTTCCATTGGAGAGTTCAGTCGATTTGTGTTTAATGTAATTATTGATGAGTAAGAACTTACTCTTGCCATTTTGTTATAGTTTTCTATTTCTGTGTGTGTGTGTGTGTGTGTGTGTGTGTGTGTTTTCTTTCATCTTTCTTTTCTTCCTGTCCTTTTAGTGAAGGTGATTTCCTCTTGTGATGTGATTTAGTTTCCTGCTTTTTATTTTTTGTGTATCTATTGCATGTTTTAATTTTGGTTTGAGGTTACTATGAGGTTCACAAATAGTATCTTATAACCCACTGTTTTATGCTGATAGCAACAAAACACTGTTTGCATAAACAACAAACAAACAAGTATAAAGAAAGCTAATACAAACTTTATGCTTTAACTTCATCCCCTACTTTTTAAATTTTTGTTGTTTATACTCATATCTTTTTGTACCATACCTTGAAAACTTACTATAGTTACATTTTTTTTTTTATTGGTTTACACATCACGGTTACAGTGTCATAATATTCTGTGCTATTCTGTGTACTTACTGTAAACAGTAAGTTTTCTATGTTCAGGTTATTACTTATTGCTTATTAACATCCTTTGCTTTCTGATGAGCAACTCCCTTTAGCATTTCTTGTAGAACAGATCGGGTGTTGATGAAATCCCTATTTTTGTTTGTCTGAGAAAGTTCTTATTTCTCCTTCAAAAATTAATAATATTGTCACCAGATACACCAATGTGGGAACATTTGTGTGTGTCTGTGTGTGTGGTTTTTTGTTGTTGTTGTTGCTTGTTTTCCTAAGAACTTAAATATGTCTTCCTACTCTCTTCTGGCCTCTAAGATTTGCACTGAAAAGTGTGCTGCCAGATGTATTTGAACTCACTTCTATTTTATTTGTTTTTATTTTCCCTTGCTGCTTTTAGGATCCCTTCTTTATGATTGTTTTTCGGGAGTTTGGTTAAATGCCTTGAAATATATATACATATATATTTGGATTAACTTGGCATAGTGTTCCATACGCTTCTTGTACTTGAATATTGATATCTTTCTCTAGGTTTGGGAAGTTCTCTGTTATTATCCCTTTGAATAAACTTTCTACCCCTATCTCTCTTTCTCTACATCCACTTTAAGGCCAATAACTCTTAAATTTGCCCTTTGAGGCTATTTTCTATTTTCTAGATCCTGTAGGCATGTATCATTGTTTTTTCTCTTGTTCCTCCTGGCTGTGTATTTTCTTTTTTTTTTCTTTAAATTTATTTATTATTATTATTATACTCTAAGTTCTAGGGTACATGTGCATAACGTGCAGGTTTGTTACATATGTATACTTGTGCCATGTTGCTGTGCTGCA
>NW_012101577.1:237426-255394 GCF_000951045.1 Mandrillus leucophaeus
ATACCTGATGTAAATGACGAGTTGATGGGTGCTGACGAGTTGATGGGTGCAGCACAGCAACATGGCACAAGTATACATATGTAACAAACCTGCACATTATGCACATGTACCCTAGAACTTAAAATATAATAAAAAAAATAAGAAAGCTGAAACTGGATCCTTTCCTTACTCCTGATACAAAAATTAATTCAAGATGGATTAGAGACTTAAATGTTAGACCTAATACCATAAAAACCCTGGAGGAAATCCTAGGTAGTACCATTCAGGACATAGGCATGGGCAAAGACTTCATGTCGAAAACACCAAAAGCAACGGCAGCAAAAGCCAAAATTGACAAATGGGATCTCATTAAACTGGCTGTGTACTTTCAAAGAGGCTGTCTTTAGCTCACTAATTCTTTCATCTGCTTGATCAATTTTGCTATTGAAAGGTTCTTATGTATTCTCCTGCACGCCAATGCATTTTTCAGATTCACAAATTCGGTTTGATTTGCTTTAATTATTTCAACCTCCTTATTCTGTTTACCTCATGTAATTCTAAATTCCTTCTCTGTGTTTTCAAGAAATTATTTGAGTTTTTTCAAGCAGCTATTTTAAATTCTCTCTCTGAAAGATGCCTTATTTAGTTAATTTGCTGAAGTCATGATTCCCTGGATGCTCTTGACACATGTAGATGTTCATTAGTGTCTGGGCATTGAAGAGTTAGGTATTTATTATAGTCGCCACTGTCCGGCCTTGTTTGTACCTTTCATTTTTTTCTTGATAAGGCTTTTCAGTTATTCAAAAAGCTTGTGTGTTGTGATCTAAGTTGCGTGTGCTTTCAGGGGTACCTCAAGAACAGTAACACGATGGTTCTTCTAGACTCATAGAGGAATCACCTTGATGGTCTTAGAAAAAATCCTGAAGAATTCTCTGGACTACCAGGTAGAGACTCTTCTTTTTTTCCTAAGCACTCTATGTTCTGAGCCACCTGAAGCTGAGAGTGTAGTGAAATAAGCACCCCCTTGACCACCACCACTGTAACTGTACTGAGTTAGATATGAAGCCACTACAGCACTGGGTCTTGTCTAACACCTGCTGTATTTATTCCCTGGCTGATGTCTATGTTTGCTCAAGTCCCTGGGGTTCTATATTCAGCAAGTTGCAATCCAAGCCATAGCTATGTCCTTCCTTTCAGGGTGGTGAGTTCTCCCAGGCCGTGGACAAGTTCAGAGGTCCCTTCCAGGAACCAGGGACTAGATTTTAAAAACTGACAAGAGTATCTGGTTTTCTATTCTCCTGTGTTTGAGCTGGCACTCATACCCCCTGGTCTAGAGCTCCGCCTTCAGGGCAATTGGCTCCTCTTGAGCCCAGGGCAAGTCCAGAAATACAATCTTAAAGCCATGTCCTGGAATGGAAGACCCCCAAGAGCCCATTTGGTGCTCTTCCTCCCTGTGGCCAAGTTAGTACCTAAATGCAATACAAAGTCCCCTTTACTTTTCCCTTTTCTTCTCTCAAGTAGAGAGAGTTATCTCACAGCCACCACAGCTAGAAATGTACTGAGTGTCACCTGAAGCCAGCAAATTTCAGTATCTCATACAAAGCCCTTAATGCACTACTGGGCATTACTGCTGGTTATTCAAGGCACTTTAGTTAGAAGGTGATAAATGCTTCCAGGACTGAGTCCTTACCTTCAAGGCAATGGTTTTGTTCTGGCTCAGGGTATACTTCATAAAAAGGATGAGTTCATGTCCTTTGTAGGAACATGAATGCAGCTGGAAACCATCATTCTCAGCAAACTATCGCAAGAACAGAAAACCAAACACTGCATATTCCCATCCATAGGTGGGAATTGAACAATGAGATCACTTGGACACAGGAAGGGGAACATCACACACCGGGGCCTGTTGTGGGGTGGGGTAAGTGGGGAGGGATAGCATTAGGAGATATACCTAATGTAAACGACGAGTTAGTGGGTGCAGCACACGAACATGGCACATGTATACATATGTAACAAACCTGCACGTTGTGCACATGTACCCTAGAACACAAAGTATAAAAAAAATACAAAACAACAGCAACAACAACAAAAGAAATGTTATTCAGGATCTAGGGCCTGGAAAGGGAGCCTCGTGGCTCTAACTAGTGCCTTATCCTGCTGTGGCTGAGCCGGTATTCAAGGTGCAATACAAACTTCTCTCTACTCTTCCTTCTCCTCTCCTCAAGAGAAAGAAAGGTATCTCTTTTTGAGCAGTAAACTGTGCAGCCAAGGTGATGGCTAATGCCAGCACTCCCTTAGCCACTCCAGCTCGTGTATCAGTACCTCATGTGCCTGCCCCAGGCTGCTATCTCTGGGCCCAGTTTAGCACTAGGACTCACCTAAAAGTTGCAGTCCTTTTGGCCTAGATCAATTTTCACTTTTATTTACAACTCCTGAGCACTTTAGCCCATGGTGATGAGGCTTGCGGGAATTCAAGTTCAGATCACTGGGATTGACGATTCCCTTCTGGCTAGGGCTGATTGAAATACTCCTTCTATGGGTGAGTATCAGCTGAGTTTGGTCATTTTCCTTTTTGCTATAATAGGACTACACTGCGTTTCATGCTGCTGAATTATTGTGCTCTCCCTCTCCCAGTGCTCAGAAGTGCTCTGTGCACCAGGTAACTGCTGCCTGGACATACGGAACAGGTAGCCTCTGCAGTTAAATACTGTTTATTTTTATTTTTATTTTTATTTTTTTCCTCTTCAGTTCCTCTTTCAGTAACACAATGTTAAAATCAGGTACTGTGCGTTCTTACCTGATTTTTGCTTTTTATGAAGGTGCTTCTTGGTGTAGATAGCTGTTAAATTAGTATCCTTGTTGGGAAGATAATCAGTATGGTGTTCTATTTTGCTATTTTTCTCCACTTCCAGTAATATGGTCATTTAAATGCTATCAATTTTTCTGATCCACGTGCATGGGTAGGTAGTTTTCTTTGATTTTGTGTCATCTTCAATGTCTTTCACCTGTATTTTTTAGATTTTCTCCTATGATCCTTCACCTATTGGTTAGGATTATCCTGACGTTTTATGTTTTTCTTTTTGAAGCAATTATATATAGAATTTCCTTCTCAATTTCTTCCTTGGGTGGATAATTATTGGTGTGTAGAAACACTGCTATTTGTATTTTTGGATCCTGCAATTTAACTATATTCATCTATCAAGTCTAATTTTTTTTTGATGGAATGTTAGTTTTCTTCTAGCTATAAGATCATATCATCAACTAAGAACAAGAGTTTGACTTCCTCTTTTACAATTTGGATGCTATTTATGTCTTCCTCTTGTCAGATTGTTCTGGTTAGGACTTCTAGTACTACGTTGAGTAGGAATGGGGAAAGTGGGCGTCATGGTGTTGATTCTGTTCTTAGAAGAAAGGCTTTCAAATTGCCCTCATTTAGTATTAAGTTGGCTGTAGATTTGTCATATTTGGGCAGTATTATTTTGATGGACATTTATTCTATGCCTAGTTTATTGAGAGCTTTTATAAAAAAGGAATGTTGAATTTTATCAAATGCTTTTTCTGTATCTACTGATATTATCATATAGTTTTGTCCTTTATTCTGCTAATTTCATGTTTTACACTTACTGATTGGCATATGTTAAACCATCCTTGTATCCCTGGAATAATTCCCACCTAACACAGGTGAATTATCTTCTTGGTGTGCTGTTGAATTTGGTTTGCTGGAATTTTTAAAAAGAATTTTTAGCTAGTTTTCTAATTTTTTTTGTCCCTGTCTGGTTTGTGGATCAGGTAATGCTGGAATTATAGAATGAGTTAGGAAGAATTCCCTCTTCTTCGATGTATTGGAATAGTTTTAGAAGAATGAGTATTAGTTCTTTGAAGGCTTGCTAGAATTTGGCTGCGAATTCATCTAGCTCTGTGTCTCTATTTTATTTATTTCTCTGCTAGTTAGTGTTATTTCTTTTCTTCTGCTACATGTGGGTTTGCTTTGTTTATACTTTTCTAGTTACATAAAGTAAATTGCTAAATTGTTAGTAATATGGTTTGGCTCTGTCTCCACCCAAATCTCACCTTGAATTGTAATAATCCCTACGTGTCAAGGGTGGGGCCAAGTGGAGATAAATGAGTCATAGGGGATGGTTTTCCCCATACTGTTCTCACAGTAGTGAATAAGTCTCACAACTTCAGATGGTTTTAGAAATGGAAGTTCCCCCTGCACAAACTCTCTTGCCTGCCACTATGTAACACGTGACTTTGTCCCTCAATTGCCTTCAACCATCATTGTGAGACTTCCCCAGCCATGTGGAAATGTGAGTCAATTAAACCTCTTTCCTTTATAAATTACCCAGTTTTGGATATGTCTTTATTAGCAGTGTGATAATTAATTAATACAGTTAGTTTGCAATCTCTCTGGTTTTTGTTTTTTTCTTTCAACTTTTATTTTACGTTTAGGGGGTTACATGTGCAGATTTGTTACACATGGGTAAATTGTGTGTCACTGGAGTTTAATAAGTAAGTGTTTTCTTCACCCAGGTAGTGAGCATAGTACCCAATAAGTAATATTTCAATCCTCATCCTCCTCCCACTGTCCACCCTCAAGTAGCCCTTAGTATCTATTGTTCCCTTCTTTGGGTCTATGTTTGCTCAATGTTTAACACCTACTCCTAAGTGATAAAAACATAATTTCATTTTCATTTTCTGTAGTAAGTCACTTATAATAATGGCCTCCAGCTTCATCCATGTTGCTGCAAAGAACATCATTTTATTCTTTTTATAGATGCACAGTGTTTCATGGTGTATACATGCCACATTTTCTTTATCCAGGCAATATTGATGGGGATATAGGTTCATTCGATGTCTTTGCTATTGTGAAATGTTTTGTAGTTAATGTACAGGTGCAGGGGTTTTTATGTTAGAATGACTTATATTCCTTTGAGTATATATGCAGTAATGGGAGTGCTGGGTTGTATAGTAGTTCTAAGTTCTTTGAGAAATCTTAAAACTGCTTTCCACAGTATCAAGTTTTATGTTTAAGTCTTTAAACTATCTTGAGTTGATTTTTGTACATGGTGAAAGGGGATCAGTTTTAGACTTCTGAATATGGCTAGCACCACTTATTGAATAGGGAGACCTTTCATCATTGCTTGTTGTTGTTGACTTTGTCAAAGATCAGATAATTGTGGGTACATGACTGTATTTCTAGGTTCTATAACCTGTTCCATGGGCCTATGTGTCTGTGTTTGTACTAGTACCATGCTGTTTTGGGTACTGATAGTATAGTTTAAAGTAAGATAGTGTGATGCCTTTGGCTTTATTCTTTTTGGTTAAGATTGATTTGACTATTTGGGTTCTTTTTGTTTTCATATAAATTTTAAAATAGTTGTTTTCTAATTCTGTAAAAAATGTCATTGGTAGTTTGATAGTAATAAACTTGGAACTATAAATTGCTGTGGGCAGTGTGATTATTTTAATAATATTAATTGTTTATATCCGTGAATATGAAATGGTTTTTCATTTGTTTATGTCATCTCAGATTTCCTTCAGCAGTGTTTTGTGATTCTTATTGTAGAGCTCTTTCACCTGCCTGATTAGCTGTATTCGTAGGTGTTTTATTTTTTGTCACTATTGTAAATGGGATTGCATTCTTGATTTGGCTCTCAGGTTGGAAGTTATTGGTGAATACAAATTCTACTGATCTTATACATTGATTTTGTACACTAAAAATTTGTTGAACTAATTTATCAGATCTAGTAGCTTTGGGGCAGAGACTAAAAGGTTTTTTTTTAGGTATGGGATCAAATAATCTTCTAAAAGAGACAATTTGACTGTCTCTCTTACTGTTTGGATGCCTTTTATTTCTTTCTTTTGCCTAATTGCTCTGTTAGGACTTCCAGAACTATGTTGAACAGGAGTTGTGAGAGTGGACATCTTTGTCTTGTTCCTGTTATCAAGGAGAAACCTTCCAGATTTTTTCCATTCAATATGATGTTAACTGGAGGTTTGACATAGATGTCTCCTATTATTTTGAGGTATTCTCCTTTGATTCCTAGTTTGTTGAGGCTTTTTTTTTTAAATATGAAGTGATGTTGAATTTTTAAAAAGCATTTCCTATGTCTATTTAGATGATCACGTAGTTATAACTTTTAGTTCTGTTTATGTGATGAATGACATTTATTTATTTGCATATGTTGAAATAAACTTGCATCTCAGCAACAAAACTTACCTGATTATAGTGAATTCACGTTTTGATGTGCTGCTGTATTCAGTTTTCTAATATTTTGTTGAGGGTTTTTTTCATCTGTGTTCATCAAGGATATTGGCCTGAAATTTTCTTTCTTTATTATATTTCTGCCAGATTTTGGAATTAGGCTGATACCTGCTTCATAGAATGACTTAAGGAGGAGTCCACCCTCCTCAGTTTTTTGGAATACTTTCAATAAGATTGGTGCTTGTTCTGCTTTACTCATTGAGTAGAATTTGTCTATAAATCCCTCTCACCCAGGGCTTGTTTTTGGTTGGTAGGTTTTTTACTACTGATTAAGTTTCAGACCTCAATATTAGTATATTCATGGTTTCAATCTGTTTCTGACTCAATCTTGGGAGATTGTGTGTTTCCAGGAATTTAGTCATTTTCTCTAGAATTTCTAATTTGTTTGCATAATGTTGTGCATAGTATTCTCCGAGGATCTTCTGTATTTCTGTGTGATCAGTAATATCATCTTTGTCATTTCTTATTATACTTATTTGGATTTTCTCTTTTTTCTTTGTTAATCTGTCTAGCAGTCTATTAATTATCTGTACTTTTTGTGGAACCAACTCTTGGTTTCATTGATCTTTTGTAGAGATTTTTGCTTCTTAATTTCATTGACTTCTTTAATTTTAGTTAGTTATTTTCTTCTACTAGATTGGGGGTTGTTTCATTCCTTTTTAGTAACATTCTATTTTTTCACTTTTATTTTTTGAGACAGAGTTTCACTCTTGTTGCCCAGGCTGAACTGCAATTGCATGATCTTGGCTCACTGCAACCTCCACCTCCTGAGCTCAAGCAATTATCCTGCCTTCGCCATCTGAGTAGCTGGGATCACAGGTGCCTGTCATGATGCCTGGCTAATTTTTGTATTTTTAGTAGAGACAGGGTTTCACCACATTGGCCAGGCTGGTCTCAAACTCCTGACCTCAGGTGATCCACCTGCCTTGGACTACCGAAGTGCTGGGATTACACACATGAGCCACTGCACCTGGCCAATAGCGTTCCTTCAGATGCAAAATTAGATTGTTAGTTTGGGATCTTTTTAACTTCGTGGTGCAGGTGTTTATGGGTATACATTTTCCTCTTAACACTGCTTTAGCTATATCCCAGAGGTGTTGGTATGTTGTGCCCCCATTTTCATTAATTTTTTTTTAAAAAATTTCTGTCTTAATTTTGATGTTCACCCAGGAGTTGCTCAGAACAAGTTGTTTAATATCCATGTATTTTAGTTGTTCTGAAAGATATTCTTGATATTTATTTCTATTTTTATTGCACTGTGGTACAAGAGATTACCATTTTTGAATTTATTGATATTTGCTTTCTGACCAAGCATGTGGTCACTCATAGAATATGATTTGCTGTGCCACAGCTGCCATCCCCTAACCATGGATGCACGAGCACCCCACTGCAAAGCGACCACCAGTGCCAATGTGTGCATGGACACTGGCAACACTGCCTCTGCTGCACCACCACTGCTGCCAGTGAGATTACACACACAAGCACCATCAACTACAATTCCACTGCACTGCTACCACCACCAGTGCAAACACATGCACAGGGTATTAGCACTGTGCACCCTCCAGTGCCCCACCACTACTGCTGTGGTGTGAGTGTAACCATAGTAATACCACTATGTCCCAGCCAGTTCCCTCTCCAGTCGAAGTGCGTGCACCCTGCCATGCTGCAATGGCTACTGACACACATGAGGAAGCACAGATCCCACTGCCACAGCCCTGATGAAGCATTTGGGCTGGTACTATCCATTGGAATGTTGTGGACAGTGGACCAAGAACACCTTAGCCCCTACAGCACAGCAGGTTCCTAATCAAGATGGGCCACAGAAAAAGCAGGAGGCCCAGGACTTGACCCCCAGAGTAAGGTCACACAGCCCAGTTGTGCTGAGTTAAGGCCTGATTTCCTGAAATCTTCCAGAAATGAAGCCAATTCACAGAACACTCTTTATACCACAATTGAATACCTAAGGCAATCAAAGATAATAAATGCAAGCAAACCCATCCAAAGGACAGCAACTTCAAAGATTGAAGGAACATCAGGCCACAAAGATGAGAAAGTTGCACAAGAACTCTGGCAACTCTAAGAACCAGAGTGTTTTTTTTTTTCTTTCCTCCAAATGACTATACTAGTTCCTCAGTAATGGTTCTTAATCAGGCTAAAATTGCTGAAATGACAGACATAGAATTCAGAATATGGATGGGAAAAAAGATCATTGAGATCTGAGACAAAGCCAAAACCCAATGCAAGGAATCTCGGGAATACAATAAAATGATACAGAAGCTGGAAAACAAAATGGCCATTTTAAGCAAGGATCAAACTGATCTCATAGAGCTGAAAAAGGCACTTCAAGAATCTTATAATTGTAAGTACTAAAAGTAGAATAGAACAAGCTAAGGAAAGAATCTCAGAGCTCAAAGACTGGTTCTCTGAAGTAACTCAGTCGGTCAAAAACAGAGAAAAAAAGAATAAGGAAGAATGAACACTGTTTATCAGAAATATGGGATTATGTAAAGAGACCATTTCTGTGACCCACTGGTGTTCCTGAATGAGAGAAAGTGAAAGTACATAAGTTGGAAAACATATTTGAAGATGTCATCCTTGTAAATTTCCCCAACCTCACTGGCAAGACCAACATTCAAATTTAGGAAATTCAGAGAAATGTGAGATAATGTACAAGACCACCACCCTCAAGACACATAATTGTCAAATTCTCCAAGGTTGCAATGACAGAAAAAGTGTTAAAGGCAGCTAAAGAGAAAGATAAGTCATATATAAAGAAAATTCCATCAGGATAACAGCAGACCTTTCAGAAGAAAATGGGGGCTTATATTCAGCATTCTTAAAGAAAAGAATTTCCAACCAATAATTTATTATCCAGCCAAACTAAGCTTCACAAGTGAATGAGAAATAAGACCATTTCCTGAAAAGCAAATGCTAAGGGAATTTGTTACCACCAGACCTGCCTTTGAAGTCCTGAAGGGTGTGCTAAATGTGGAAAGACCATTACCAGCCATGGAAAGCACAAATGAGTACATAGGCCATTGACACTATAAAGCACTTATACAATCAAGTCTGCATAATAACAAGCTAACAACATGATGACAGGATCAAATCCAAACATATCAATATTAAACTCAATGTAAACAGGCTAATGCCCCCAAGTTAAAGGCACAGACTGGCAAGTTGGATAAAGAAGGAAGACCCAACTGTATGCTGCCTTCAGAAGACACGTCTCACAAGCAATGACCCCCATTGTCTACGGGTACAGGGATTGAGAAAAATCTACCAAGCAAATTGAAAAGAGAAAAAAAAATCAGGGCTTACTATTCTAATTTCATACAAAATAGACTTTCAACCAACAATGATAAGAAAAGCAAAGAAGAGAATTATAAATTTGTAAGGCATTAAATTCAGCAAGAAGACATAAGTATATTAAATAAATATGAACCCAACAAAGAAGAACCCAGATTCATAAAATATGTTCTTAGAGAACTATGAAGAGACATAATTAGATAACTACATAATAATACTGGGAGACTTTGACATCCCACTGACAACATTAGACAGATCAACCAGGCAGAAAACTAACAACAATACTCAAGACTTGAACTTGACACTTGACCAAATAGACCTAACAGACACCTGCAGTGCTCTCCAACCCCCAAATAACAGAATATACATTCTTATTTGCACATGGCATACAATCTAAAATTCGAACATAACTGTCCATAAAACTTCCCATCAAATTAAAAAAAATACCAAAATTATATCAACCACACTTTTGGATCACAACATAATATACATCAAAATCAATACTTAGATGATTACATAAAGTCACAGAATTACATGGAAGGTAAACAACCTGCTCCTCAATAATTTTTGCTTAAACAATAAAATAAAGATGGAAATCAAGAAATTTGAAACTCATGAGAATAAAGATACAACATAGCTGAATGAGAGAAAATATTTGCAAACTATGAATGTGACAAAGTTCTAATTCCAGCATCTATAAGGAACTTAAACAAATTAATTACCAAAAATAAAGACCTAACCCATTAAAAAGTGGGCAAAGGACATGGACACTTTTCCAAAGATGACATACATGCAGCCAACACACATATGAAAAAATGCTAAAGCTCACCAATAATTAGAGAAATGAAAATCAAAACCACAAGGAGATACCATCTCACACAAGCCCAAATGACTATTATATAAAGAGTCAAAAAATAACAGACGCTGTCAAGGTAGTGGAGAAGGGAATGCTTATACACTGCTGGGGTGAATGCAAATTAGTTCAGCCATTTTGGAAAGCAGTGTGGTAATTTCTCAAAGATCTTGGATCAGAATTACTATTTGACCCAGCAATCCCATTATTGGTTATATACCCAAGGGAATACAAATTGTTCCACCCATGAAGACACCTGCATGCATATGTTCATTGAAGTACTATTCACAGTATCAAAGACATAATTATTCTAAATGACCATCAATGGTAGACTGGATAAAGAAATCTGGGAATTTTGAAGCAGAGGAAAAATGGTGAATAGGAGGCAGGACTAAATGTAGCTCCGAATTGGACAGAGAGAGCAGCATGTGGAGACTTGGATCATGAACTTCTGCTCCAAGAACTACTGCAGGAATATACCAAAAAATCCAAGACAATTCATAGTCCCTTTGAGGGAAGCAGATTGCTCCTGCAGAACCTGGGAAACAGACCAAATACTGTGAGTGCCAATATTGTGAAAGTGGGAAAGGGGAATCATCTGCCCTGGAACACACACCCTCATTGGGGAACCTGAAGCTCTAGATCATGAGAGGATTTGACTTAACCTAAAGTTGAGTTAATTTAGAGATCAGAGTGAAATACAGGGTCATAGAGGAAGCAGTGAGGAAAGACCTGCTGGCTCTCTGGGTGCCCAGGAAAGCCATTTCTGATTTGACTCACAGGGATCCTTGGGGAGGGTTGCCGGAGGAACTAGGAAAGTATCACAGAAAGAAAACACCCACCTGAACTTTGTAATAATTCCCACCGAATGTGAGATTTCCTGGCCAGAACTTGGGGGGAAGGTGTGAATCTGGTGTGCAGACTCGACAGGTGGGGAGCTGCAAAAGTCCTGCTTACTGTTGCAGCTGGGAGGCTTATAGCCTGGGGCAAGTCCTCAGCTCTGCTTGCCCATTGCCTGAAAACAAACTCTGTTCTGTTGGTAGAGGGGAGGAGCATGATGGGAGCAAGACTGGCCTTTTGGGTTGCATGGGAGCTGGCTGAGGCCTGTGGCAGCCAGATTTCCCCAACTTCTCTGGAAATCTTCATGACACAGCAGAGGCAGCCATAGTCTTTCTGGAAACAACTCCATTGACCTGGGAACCACACCCCCATCCCCAACAGCAGCCACAGCAAGCACCACCCAAGGAGGGTCTGAATTTAGACATGCCTAACCTTGCCCCCACCTGATGGATTTTCCCTACCCACCCTCATAGCTGAAAACAAGGGTCACATTCTCTTGGGAGCTCTAGGGTCCCAGCCACTGCCTGATCCTCTGTATACTACCACAGCTGAGGCATTCTTGAAAGCACCACCTTCTGGCAGGAGGCCAAGCAGCACAAAACTAGTGCATTAAACAATTACAACTAAGAACCCTCACAGAGCTCATTTAACTCCCTGGCCACCTCCACAGGAGTAGGTGCTAGTAGACCTGAAGGCTGATAGACCTGAAGGCAGTTCACATCAAAGGACTCTGTGCAGACACACCCCAGTACCAGCCCAGAGCCTGATAGCCATGCTTGGTGGCTAGATCCAGAAGAGAAATAACAATCACTACAGTTCATCACTCAGGAAGCCACATCCCTAGGAAAAGGGGAGATTACCACATCAAGGAAGCAACCCATGGGACAAAGAACCTGAACAGCAGCCTTGAGCCCCAGATCTTCCCTCTAATATAGCCTACCTAAATGATGAGAAACCAGAAGAACAATTCAGGTCATAAGACAAAACAAACTTCTCTAACTCCCTCCAAAAATCACATTAGCTTACTAGCAATAGATCTTAACCAAGAAGAAATTGCTGAATTGCCTTAAAAGGAATTCAGAAAGTAGATTATTAAGCTGATCAAAGAAGCACCAGAGAAAGGTGAGTCCAACTTAAGGAAATAAAAAAAAGACACAAGATATAAGTGGAGAAATCTTCAGTGAAATATATAGCATAAAAAAATGGCAACTTCAGGAAAACAAAAGACACACTTAGGGAAATGCAAAATGTACTGGAAAGTCTCAGTAATAGAATCAAACAAGCAGATGAAAGAACTTCAAACTCAACAACAAAGTTTTTGAATTAATCCAACAAAGACAAAGAGAAAATAATTTTTTAAAGAGAACAAAACTGAAGATTGCTGGCAAGATGGCCAATAGGAAGAGCTCCAGTCTGCAGCTCCCAGTGAGATCGATGCAGAAGGTGCATGATTTCTGCATTTCCAACTGAGGCACCCGGTTCATGTCATTGGGACTGGCTGGATAGTGGGTGTAGCCCATGGAGGGCGAGCCGAGCAGGGTGGGGCGTCACCTCACCTGTGAAGAGCAAGGGGTCAGGAAATTTTCTCCCCTACCCAAGGGAAGCCATGAGGGACTGAGCCTGAGGAACCGTTCACTCTGGCCCAGGTATCGCGCTGGTCCCCTGGTCTTCACAACCCGCAGACCAGGAGATTCCCCATGGGGCCTACCCAACAGGGCCCTGGGTTTCAAGCACAAGACTGGGCGGCCATTTGGGCAGATATCAAAAGATTCCCGCCACCTCCCCCATATCCCAGTGGGACCTGGAATGCCAGCGAGACAGAACCATTCACTCCCCTGGAAAGGGGTGCTGAAGCCAGGGAGTCAAGTGGTCAGGCTCAGCAGGTCCCAATCCCATGGAGCCCAGCAAATTCAGATCCACTGGTTAGAAATTCTCAGTGCCAGCACAGCAGCAGGCTGATTGACCTGGGATGCTCGAGCTTGGAGGGGGAGGGGTGTCCGCCATTGCTGAGATTGAGTAGGCGGTTTTATGCTCAAAGTATAAACAAAGCCGCTGGGAAGTTCAAACTGGGTGGAGCCCACTGCAGCTCAGCAAGGATGCTGCGGCCAGACTGCCGGATTTCTCCTCTCTGGGCAGGGCATCTCTGAAAAAAAAGGCAGCTGCCCCAGCCAGGGACTTATAAATAAAATCCCTATTTCCCTGGGACAGAGCACCTGGGGGAAGGGGCGGCTGTGAGCACAGCTTCAGGGGACTTACACATCCCTAGTTGATGGCTCTGAAGAGAGTAGGGGACCTCACAGCACAGTGTTCAAGCTCTGCTAAGGGTCAGACTGCCTCCTCAAGTTGGTCCCTGACCCCAATGTATCCTGACTGGGAGACACCTCCCAGTAGAGGCTGAAAGATACCTCATATAGAAGACATCTGGCTGGCATCTGGCAGGTGACCCTCTGGGATAAAGCTCCAAGGAGAAAGAACAGGAAGCAATCTTTGCTGTTCTGCAGCCTCTGCTGGCAAACAGAGTCAGCAATGGACCTCCAGCAAACTCCTGCAGACCTGCAGCAGAGGGTCCAGACAGTTAGAAGGAAAACTAACAAACAGAAAGGAACAGCACGTCCACTCAAAGACCCCATCCAAAGGTCACCAACATCAAAGACTAAAGGTAAATGCATCCACAAAGATTGGGAGAAACCAGCGCAAAAAGGTTTAAAATTCCAAAAACCAGAACGCCTCTCTTCCTCCAAAGGATCACAACTCCTCACCAGCAAAGGAACAAAACTGGATGGAGAATGAGTTTGACAAATTGACAGAAGTAAGATTCAGAATGTGGGTAATAACAAACTCCTCCGAGCTGAAGGAGCATGTTCTAAACCAATGGAAGGAAGATAAAATCCTTGAAAAAAGTTTAGACAAATTGCTAACTAGAATAACCAGTTTAGAGAAAAACATAAATGACCTGATGGAGCTGAAAAACACAGCACGAGAACTTCATGAAGCATACGCAAGTATCAATAGCTGAATCGATCAAGCAGAAGAAACGATATCAGTGATTGAAAATCAACTTAATGAAATAGGGCAACAAGACAAGGTTAGAGAAAAAAGAATAAAAAGGAATAAACAAAGCATCCAAGAAATATGGGACTATGTGAAAAGACCAAATCTACGTTTGATTGGTGTACCTCAAAGTGATGAGGAGAATGGAACCAAGTTGGAAAACACTCTGCAGGATATTATCCAGGAGATCTCCAACCTAACAAGACAGGCCAACATTCAAATTCAGAAAATACAGAGAACACCACAAAGATACTCCTCGAGAAGAGCAACCCCAAGACATATAATCATCAGATTCACCAAAGTTGAAATGAAGTAAAAAATGTTAAGGGCAGCCAGAGATAAAGGTCGGGTTACCCACAAAGGGAAGCCCATTAGACTAACAGCAGATTTCTAAGATAGTGGGGGCCATTCTTTTCTTAAAGAAAATAATGTTCAACCCAGAATTTCTTATCCAGGCAAAATAAGCTTCATAAGCAAAAGAGAAATAAAATCCTTTACAGACAAGCAAATGCTGAGATATTTTTTCACCACCAGCTCTGCCTTACAAGAGCTCCTGAAGGAAGCATGAAACATGGAAAGGAACAGCTGGTACCATCCACTGCAAAAGCATACCAAATTATAAAAAACATCGACACTATGAAGAAACTGCATCAACTAATGGGTAAAACAACCAGCTAGCATCATAATGACAGGATCAAATACACACATAACAATATTAACCTTAAATGTAAATGGGCTAAATGACACAACTAAAAGACACAGACTGGCAAACTGGATAAAGACCAAGACCCATCAGTGTGCTGCATTCAGGAGGCCCATCTCACATGCAAAGACACACATAAGCTCAAAATAAAGGGATGGAGGAAGCAAATGGAAAGCAAAAAATAATAGCTGGAATTGCAATCCTGGTCTCTGATAAAACAGACTTTAAACCAACAAAGATCAAAAGAGACAAAGAAGGCCATTACGTAATGGTAAAGGGATCAATGCAGCAAGGAGAGCTAACTATCTTAAATATATATGCACCCAACACAGGAGCACCCAGATTCATAAAGCAAGTTCATAGGGATCTACAAAGAGACTTAGACTCCCACACAATAACAGTGAGAGACGTTAAGACCTCACTGTCAATATTAGACAGATCAATGAGACAGAAAATTAAGAAAGATGTTCAGGACTTGAACTCAGCTCTGGACCAAGTGGACCTAATAGACATCTACAGAACTTTCTACCAAAAATAGAGAGAATATACATTCTTCTCATCACCACATCACACTTATTCTAAAATTGACAACATAATTGGAAGGAAAGCACTCCTCAGCAAATGCAAAAGAATGGAAATCATAGCAGTCTTGAAGACCACAGTGCAATCAAATTAGAAGTCAGGATTAAGAAAATCACTCAAAACCGCACAACTACATGGAAACTGAACAACTTGCTCCCTAATGACTACTGGGTAAGTAAATAAATGAAGGCAAAAATAAAGATGTTCTTTGAAACCAATGAGGATGAAGATACAATGTACCAGAATCTCTGGGACACATTGAATGCAGAGTGTACAGGAAAATTTATAGCACTAAAACCCACAAGAGAAAGCAGGAAAGATCTAAAATTGACACCTTAACATCAAAATTAAAAGAACGACAGAAGCAATGGCAAACAAATACAAAAGCCAGCAGAAGACAAGAAATAATTAAGATCAGAGCAGAACTGAAGGAGATAGAGACATGAAAAACCCTTCAAAAAATCAATGAATCCAGGGGCTGGTTTTTTGAAACAATCAACAAAATAGATAGACCACGAGCCAGATTAATAAAGAAGAAAAGAGAGAAGAATCAAATAGATGCAATAAAAATGATATAAGGAATATCACCAATGATCCCACAAAAATACAAATTACTATGAGAGAATACCATAAACATCTCTACACAAATAAACTAGAAAATATAGAAGAAATGGAGAAATTGCTAGACATATACACTCTGAGAAGTCTAAACCAGTAAGAAGTTGAATCTCTGAATAGACCAATAACAAGTTCTGCAATTGAGGCAGTAATTAATAGTCTACCAACCAAAAAAAGTCCAGGACCAGACAGATTCACAGCTGAATTCTACCAGAGGTACAAAGAGGAGCTGGTACCATTCTTTTTGAAACTATTCCAATAGATAGAAAAAGAGGTAATCCTCCCTAACTAATTCTATGAGGCCAGCAATATTCTGATACCAATACCTGGCAGAGACACAATAAAAAAAGAAAATTTCAGGTCAATATCCTTGATGAACATCGATGTAAAAATCCTCAATGAAATACTGGCAACTGAATCCAACAGCACGTCAAAAAGCTTTTCCACCATGATCAAGTTGGCTTCATCCCTGGGATGCAAGGCTGGTTCAACATATGCAAATCAATAAATGTAATCCATCACATAAACAGAACCAATGACAAAAACCACATGATTATCTCAATAGTTGCAGAAAAGGCCTTCAAAAAACTACAACACCCCTTAATGTTAAAAACTCTCAATAAACTACCTATTGATGCAACATATCTCTAAATAATAAGAGCTATTTATGACACAGCCAATATCATACTAAACGGACAAAAACTGGAAGCCTTCCCTTTAAAAATCGGCACAAGACAAGGATGCCTTCTCTCATCACTCCTATTCTACATAGTATTGCAAGTTCTGAGCAGGGCACTCAGGCAAGAGAAATAAATAAATGATATTCAAATAGAAAGAGAGGAAGTCAAATTGTGTCTGTTTGCAAGAAGACATGTTGTATATTTAAAAAACCCCATTGTCTTAGCCCCAAATCTCCTTAAGCTGATAAGCAACTTCAGCAAATTCTCAGGATACAAAAACAATGTGCAAAAACCACAAGCATTCCTATACACCAATAACAGACAAACAGAGAGTCAAATCATGAGGGAACTTCCATTCACAATTGCTACTAAGAGAATAAAATACCTAGGAATACAACTTACAAGGGATGTGAAGGACCTCTTCAAGGAGAGCTACAAACAACTGCTGAAGGAAATAAGAGAAAACACAAACAAATGGAAAAAATCCCATGCTCATGGATAGAAAAAAATCAATATGGTGAAAATGGCCAAAGTAATTTATAGATTCAATGCTATCCCCATCAAGCTACCATTGACTTTCTTCAAAGAATTCGAAAAAAAAACTACTTCAAACTTCATATGAAACCAAAAATTAATCCACATATCCAAAACAATCCTTGGCAAAAAGAACAAAGCTGGAGGCATCACGCTGCCTGACTTCAAACCATACTACAAGGCTACAGTAACCAAAACAGCATGGTACTGGAACCAAAACAGATATATAGACCAATGGAACAGAACAGAGGCTTGAGAATTAACATCACACGTATACAACCATCTGATCTTTGATAAACCTAACACAAACAAGCAATGTGGAAAATATTCCCTATTTAATAAATGGTGTTGGGAAAACTGGCTTGCCATATGCAGAAAACTGAAACTGGACCCCTTTCTTACATTTTATTTTATTTATCTTTCTTTTATTTCACTGAGCAGTGGTTTGTAGTTCTCCTTGAAGAGGTCCTTTACATCCCTTGTAAGTTGGATTCCTAGGTATTTTATTCCTTTGAAGCAATTGTGAATGGAAGTTCATTCATGATTTGGCT
>NW_012101577.1:257333-275934 GCF_000951045.1 Mandrillus leucophaeus
TGTTGAATTGATCCCCTTACCATTATGTAGTGGACTTCTTTGTCTCTTTTGGTCTTTGATGGTTTAAAGTCTGTTTTATCAGAGAGTAAGATTGCAAACCCTGCTTTTTTTGTTTTCCATTTACTTGGTAGATCTTCCTCCATCCCTTTATTTTGAGCCTATGTGTGTCCCTGTATGTGAGATGGGTCTCCTGAGTACAGCAAACTGATGGGTCTTGACTCTTTATCCAGTTTTCCAGTCTGTGTCTTTTAATTGGAGCATTTAGTCCATTTACATTGAAGGTTAATATTGTTATGTGTGAACTTGATCCTGCCATTATGATATTAACTGGTTATTTTGCTCGTTAGTTGATGCAGGTTCTTCCTAGCCTTGATGGTCTTTACATTTTGGCATGTTTTTGCAATGGCTGCTACCAGTTTTTTCTTTACATGTTTAGTGCTTCCTTCAGGATCTCTTGTAGGGCAAGCCTAGTGGTGACAAAATCTCTAAGCATTTGCTTATCTGTAAAGGATTTGATTTCTCCTTCACTTATGAAACTTAGTGTGTCTGAATATGAAATTCTGGGTTGAAAATTCTTTTCTTTAAGAATGTTGAATATTGGCCCCCACTCTCTTCTGGCTTGGAGAGTTTCTGCAGAGAGATCTGCTGTTATTCTGATGAGCTTCCCTTTGTGGGTAAGCCAACCTTTCTCTCTGGCTGCCCTTAACAGTTTTTCCTTCATTTCAACTTTGGTGAATCTGACAATTATGTGTCTTGGAGTTGCTATTCTGGAGGAGTATCTTTGTGGCATTCTCTGTATTTCCTTAATTTGAATGTTGGCCTGCCTTACTAGGTTGAGGAAGTTCTCCTGGATGATATCCTTAAGAGTGTTTTTCAACTTGGTTCCATTTTCCCCCTCACTTTCAGGCACCCCAATCAGATGTAGATTTTGTCTTTTCACATAATCCTATACTTCTTGCAGGCTTTGTTCATTTCTTTTTCCTCTTTTTTCTTTAGACTTCTCTTCTTGCTTCATTTCATTCATTTGATCCTCAATCACTGATACTCTTTCTTCCAGTTGATCGAGTCAGTTACTGAAGCTTGTGCATTTGTCACGTATTTATCGTGTCATGGTTTTTTATCTCTGTCAGTTCATTTATGGCCTTCTCTGCATTGATTATTCTAGTTTTCCATTCTTCCATTGTTTTTTCAAGATTTTTAGTTTCTTTGCGCTGGGTACATAATTTCTCCTTTAGCTCTGAGAAGTTTGATGGGCTGAAGCCTCCTTCTCTCACCTCGCCAAAGTCATTCTCCATCCAGCTTTGATCTGTTGCTGGCGATGAGCTGCGTTCCTCAGCTGAAAATGCAGAAATCACACATCTTCTGTGTCGCTCGTGCTGGGAGCTGGAGACTGGAACTGTTCCTATTCGGCCATCTTAAATAAAACAATTGTTAGTCATAAATTTTGTTTCCAGCAAAACTAAGCTTCATAAAGGAAGGAAAGATACAGTCTTTGCCAGGCAAACAAATGCTGAGAGAATTTGATGCTATCAAACGAGCACTAGAATAACTGCTAAAGGAGCTCAAAATCTTGATACAAATCCTGGAAACACATCAAATAGAACCTCTGTAAAGCATAAATCTCACAGTACCTATAAAATAAAAAAAATTAATAAAAATAACAGGATACTTAGGCAACAAATAACATGATGAATGGAATAGTATATCACATCTCAATAGTAACATTGAATATAAGTGACCTAAATGCCCCACATAAAAGATACAGAATTGCGGAGTAGGTAAGAATTTACCAACCAAGTATCTGCTGCCTCTAAGAGACTCACCTATCACATAAGGACTCACATAAACTTAAGGGTAAAGCGTGGAAAAAGATATTTCATGCAATGGACATCAAAATTGAGTAGGAGTGGCTATTCTTATGTCAGACAAAACAATCTTTATAAAGCAACAGCAGTTTGAAAGACAAAGAGGGACATTATATAATAATAAAAGATTTTATCCAACACGAAAATGTTACAATTCTAAGTATATACGCATCTAACCCTAGAGTTCCTAAATTCAGAAAACAATTACTTCTAGATGTAATAAATGAGAAAAACAGCAACGTGATAATAGTGGGGGAACTTCAATACTTCACTGACAGCAATAGACAGTTCATCAAGACAGAAAGTCAAAAAAGAAACAATGGACTTAAACTATACCCTAGAAAAAATAGATTTAGCAGATAAGTACAGCCATTCTAACAAACAATCACAGAATATACATTTTATTCATCAGTGCATAAAACTTTCTCCAAGATAGACGATATGATAGGCCACAAAACAAGTCTCAACAAATTTAAGAAAACTGAAATTACATAAACTACTCCCTCAGATCACAGTGGAATAAAAGTGGAAATCAACTCCAAAAGGAACCTTCAAAACCATAAAATACATACAAATTAAATAACCTGTTCCTGAATGGTCACTGAGTAATCAACTAAGTCTAAATGGAAATTAAAATATTCTATGAACTGAAGAATAATAGTGACACGACCTTTCTAAACCTCTGGGATACAGCAAAGTCAGTGGTAAGAGGATAGCTGATAACCTTAAATGCCTACTTCAATAAGTCTGAAAGGGCACAAATAGATAATCTAAGGTCACACTTCAAGAAACCAGAGAAACAAAAGCAAACCAAACCCCAAACCCAGCAGAAGAAAAGAAATAGCAAAGGTTATACCAAAATAAAATAAAATCTAATATAAAAATATAAAACACAAATAAAACAAAAGGCTGGTTATTTTAAAAGACAAATAAAATTGATAAACCTTTAGCAAAATTAACCGAGAAAAGAGAGAGAATATCCAAATAAGCTCAATTAGAAATGAAATGGGAGATTTTACAATCGACATCACAGAAATACAAAAGATTATTCAAGGCTACTACAAACACGCACATAAACTAGAAAACCTAGAGGAGATGTATAAATTCCTGGAAAGATACAACCCTCAACCTTCCTAGCATAAAACAGAAAGAATTAGAAACCCTGAACAGACCAATAACAAGCAGCAATATTGAAATAATAATAATAAAATTATCAACAATAAAAAAGTTTAGGACGAGACAGATTCACTGTTTAATTCTATCAGGCATTAAAAAAAAAAGTGGGTACCAAGCCTATTAACATTATTTCACAAGATAGACAAAAAGAGAATACTCCCTAAATCATTCTATGAAGAGAGTATCACCAAGGAGAAGACATAACCAAAAAATGAAACTACAGACCAGTATCTGTAGGGAGCTGAAGGCCTGTGGGATGTGACCAACTCAGCATTCCACTGGAGGCTATGTGATCAAACAGCAAACTGTTTATCATGAATGCAGGATGTGGGCAAACTCACACTGTGCCTGATGCCAAAAGGTTTGCTGAGGGCCTTCACTCCCTGGCACCGGACTCCTTGAAGTTCTCTACTGGAAAATTTAGTGCCTATTTTTCGAGGGATGCAGTCTCAGAAGCCTACTGTGAACCAAACGGCAATTGACAATTATCCAACAATCACCACCCCCCCTCATTATATCTTTTACCTAAAAAATTTGGAGGACTGAAAAAGCGTAGGACCTTTGTCCGCGAGATGCAAGGTGCCCCCTGACCCCTTCTTCCAAACATATTCTTTTGTCTTTGCCTTTTATTCCCGTGTTTGCCCCGTTTGTTCAGTTCCCCAAGGTCCATGCAGGTTATAAGTGGCGTTCAAATACAGGGACTTCAAGGACATGAACAAAGAAGGTCTGCTGGAGCAGAGGAACTGAAATTCACAAGGTGAACGGGACCCTGGGACGAGTCTGCCTGCAGTGGATATAAGGTTAGTGCCCTAAAGAGGTACTGATCAGTGCCTTAAAGAGGTACTGGGTACTGGGAAGAGGAAGTTTTCTGAATCAGGGTAACATGGGGCAGAATTTGTCTGTTGAAGAAAAACATGTGCGGTTGCTTAAAGTTCTATTGAGACAGTCTGGAGGTCAGGTTAATTCACAGACACTAAATAACCACCTGCAGAAGCCACAAAATGTTTTCCACAGGCAGGCACTTTTGATGTGGAAAATCGGGACAGAGCAGGAGACGGATTAAAACAGGCTCATCAAAAAGGTCTTAAAGTTGATTCTTCTGTTTTTTCCACTTGGAGTTTAATTTGTACTGTACTTCTATCATTATCTCTTTATTCTGCAGGACAGCAGGCCGAGTCTAAAAACCTGAAATAATCTGTTGTCCCACCCACAGCACCAATTGAAAATAAAAAACAGGAGAGGGAGGATAAAAATTGGCCTATAACACCTCCTCCAATTGCAGAAACATCTGTACCACCTTCTTCAGTAGAAGAAATAGAAATAAAAAATACAAAGAATTTTACCCTCTGCTGCGATAGCTGAAGAGCTTTTAGGACCTTGCACTTTTCCTATTTCTGTAAGGCCTGATCAAAATAATCCACAGCAGCTTATTCATGAACACACTCCACTAGAGTTTAAGTTGTTGAAGTAATTAAAAGCAAGTGTGGTAAATAATGGCGTACAGAGCCCATTCACTTTAGGATTGCTGGAATCTGCATTTGGTGCTATGCGTCTTTTACCCTTTGATGTAAAACACTTGACACAAACTTGCTTGTCTGCTAGTGCGTATCTGACAGGAAATTTAAATTAACAAGAAGTGTGTGCAGATTAGGCTAGACAGAACCGTGTTGCTGGACACAGAGACATTACAGAGGATATGCTACTGGGTAATGGCCCTTATTCAGACCAGGAACGTCAAATGGCACTCCCAGACGCTGCTTATCAGCAGTGTGCACAGGCTGCTAAACACACCTGGGCCACAATTCCTGAAGAAGGAGTCCCAGTACAATCCATTTTACATATCATGCAAGGGTCGCAGGAACCCTATGCATAATTTCTTGCGTGATTACAAGAGGCAGTGAAGCGTCAGATTCCTCATACGATGGATGCATAAATGCTAACCTTAACTCTAGCTTTTTTTTTTTTTCCACAGAGGTGATAATAAAATAAAATTAGACCATGTTTTTTTATTCTCCTTTATTTTTACATATTAATTAATATACAGAATCAGTAAAAAAATAATAAAAATGCATTCATATTATCATCTAAAAGAAGAAATACTGTTTTTAATCAACTCTAGCTTTTGAGAATGCCAGTGCAGATTGTAAATGTGCACTGACACCTGTGAGTTGTACAAAAAACTTGGGAAATTTTCTCAGAGGTTGTCAGGATGTAGGAACTGAGCTTCATTGATCTGCAATGTTAGCGTAAGCAATGGCTAATTTAGCAGTTGACAAATCTAAAAGGAACCAAGGGTCAAACCCTAAAATGTGAAAATGTAATAGTTGTGGGAAAACTGGACATTTAAAAAAGGAATGCTGCAGGATCTCAGGACAGAAAGCACCTTATAATGCAGTTACCCCCCAACCCCAGTGGAAAAAAATGCCAGAACTTTGTCCTTGCTGTAACGAAGGAAATCACTGGGCTAATCAGTGCTGCTCAAAATTTCATAAGAATGGCACCCCCAGTTGGGAAGCTAGATGGGGGCCTTGACCCACGCCCATCAAACAATGAGGGCATTCCCAGTTCAGATCACAAGGCTGCTTTAGGGATGGGTTCCTGGAAGCACATTGATTGCCTCACCGCAGGAACACCAGGAAGTGCAGGATTAGATCTACCCACCAGAGAAAGAATCACGTTAGTTGGGGGAGATAAACCCATCAAAGTTCCCACTGGTATTTGGGGACATTTACCAACAGGAAACATGCGACTAATTTTAGGCAAAAGCCATCTTAACTTACAGGGCATTACTGTAGTCCCAGGAGTTGTTGATTCTGATTATGAAGGAGAAATTCAAGTAGTTTTAATGTCACAAGATCTTTGGGTTTTTGAACCAAGAGAATATATTGCTCAATTATTGCTTATTCCCTGCAAATTACACCCTTCTCTGCAAAAGAAGAAATGAGAAAATAAATGGTTTGGGTGCACAACTACAAAGAAATTTATCTATCCCATCTTGTAGCCTCTAATAGACCCAACCTGTGTAGTACAAATCAAAGGAAAGGAATTTTATGGGCTTATGGATATGGGAGCTGATGTGTCAGTAACAGATAAAGATAATTGGCCCCCATCCTGGCCCTTGCAATTAACTTCTATGTCCCTGGTGGGAGTAGGAGCAGCTAAGAGTGTTCAACAGAGTGCTAAGATTTTATCTTGTCTTGGTCTGAATGCACAATCATGTACTTTTCAGTTTTGTGTTGCAAATATAGCTATCAATTTATGGGATCAAGAATTACTTACAGCATAGGATATGAGACTTACAAATGAAAACTTTGATAACTCAGGATTTAAAATGTTGAAGAACATGGGATATCAGAATGGGAAAGGTTTAGGGAAATTCCTACAAGGAAACCCTAACCCAGTATCAGTAACTAGAAAAACAGATAGAAAAGGGTTAGGACGTCAGGATTTCTGATGGGGGTCATTTATATTTCTCCTCTGCCCACTGCCTTACCATTAGAATGGCTTAGTGACAAACCTGTGTGGGTGGATCAATGGCCCCTAACACAGGAGAATCTACATCAGCTTCATCTGTTGGTAAAAGAACCTTTGGATTCATATAGAAAAGTCAGTTAGCCCCTGGAATTCACTGGTATTTGTTATTCCAAAAAAGTCCAGAAGCAATAATGACCTCTGGGGTTTCAGCTCAATGCTCAGAGCTAATTGAAGTCATTCAGGTTTTACAGCTCACAGCTTCAGATTCAATCAACATTGTCTGTGATTCAGCTTATGTTGTAAATGTAACCAGTCACATAGAAACCGCTACAATTAAAAGTCCACTAGACCCAGAACTGCTTAATTTGTTTATGTTAATGTGATCATAGACACTTATTCTCATATGCTGCATGCTACATGCCAAACAGGTGAGACAGCTGGTCATGTATGGCAACATTGTCTGTCATCATTTGCTCATATGGGGATATCTAAACAATAAAAAACTGACAATGGACTCACTTATACTAGTCATGCTTTTCAAAATTCCTTACAGCTTTGGACAATAACCCATAAAAAAGGAATTCCTTATAATCCTAGAGGACAAGGCATTATAGAGCGGGCACATCAAACATTACAATGCATGTTGAAAAGAAAAAAGGAGGTATAAGAGGACAACTACCATCTCAATCAAAACTACATTTAGCCTTATTTACTTTAAAATTTTTGGTTCCTGGTACAGATGGTAAGACTCTAGTGGAAAGACAATGACAAGTGTTAGAGACAAAGACAAAAATTTATCTGAAAGTGCTATGGAAATCCGCAGAAGAAGGACAATAGAAAGGTCTGGTGGATTTACTGACATGGGGACAAGGGTATACTTGTGTTTTCACAGGAGATGGACAAACCGTGTGGGTGCCCTCAAGGTGCATGCAGCCATGGAATGGGATACTGGAGGAACCCAGGGTGGCCAATCATGGGCCCAGTCCCTCTGGTATGAGCCATGAGCCAGTTGAGCTTGAGTGCAAAGACGGAGAGAAGGATGACCAGAGTCACGAGGACATCAACCCCCATAACCTGGGGACAACTCAAGAACACCATGCAGGAAGCCGAGAAACTACTGGAGCGTCAAGGCGAGACAAAAACCCCTGATTCCATGTTCATGACCATGTTAGCCATAATGTCCTCTGCAGTATGTTTTCCCTGTGCAAAGGCAAAAACATATTGGGCATATGTTCCAAATCCCCCAGCAGTACGACCTATACTTTGGAGTGATACTCCTCCTGGGATTTATCACGATCAGGGAGAGTGGGCTCCAGGACCCATAACTCCCCCGACATAGAACAATTAGACTCTCAGAATACTGTCATTAATTTGAACGCTCCACTGGAAGGATTTCCTTTGTGTATCACCACAAAGACATCGCTCAACCATAGCTGTCTTACAATTCAAGCTCAAACATGGTTGAGTCACTATGGAAAAATAATGTACTTATTAAGTCTTGGTTCTATTAATGTAACTGATGTGCTAACCAACCTTTCCTGGCCCAGTCACCCTAATTGTGCTGACTATATGGAATGGATTCCCTTCAATATTTCCTACCCCTCTCCATGAAACCAGTGTCTTGGCCCACTGGCTAGAAAACAATCTATGTTAACTGGAGACATTGTGGATTGGGGACCTAAAGGTCAATTAGATGGAAAAGATGAAAATCAGAAATCATGGCACAAACTTCACTGGCATTGGTGGCGAGCTTTTAATACTTCTTCTTTATACAACACTGGGATCCAATCCCCGTCTGCTGCCCAGATTGCTTGTCATGGAGCAGGCTTTAGCCTGCTTCTTCCTCAGTGGCATTATGTAGGGAGGAAAGGACCAATTCAAGAGACGATATGGAAGGCAGCACTCCCATTTATGAATGACAGTATCTGGATTGGGATACTATCCAATAATAGCAATAGTAAACAATACTGTCTTAATATTACATTTGTAAAGAATATCACTACGCAATTTACAGTTTGTGTTTTTAATCCTTATGTCTTTTTGGCAGCTAAGAAGGACCAGCTCCAGGTAAACAGTATCCAATTGACCTGTAAATCTTGCCATTTGTATCACTGCATTAATCATAGCACATTTCAAACACATAATAGCTCGACTTTGATTTTAGGTTGCATCCCTGGGCTATGGATTCTTGTTAACCTGTCCGAGCCTTGGGTTGCCACAACTGCCTTGCATTTTGTGAAACTTCTAACTCATCATGTCTGTAGATCCTTAGGTATGATAATTTTTGCTATTGTTTCCTAGGTCACACTAATAACTTCTGTTGTGATGTCCTCTGTAGCTTTGCATAGTTCTATTCAAACAGCTCAGTACATGGAGAACTGGATGTGCACAGCCAAGCAAGCACGGCTACATTGAGTTACAAACTGAAGTGGCAATGTTGAAATCCATGGTTCTATGGTTAGGAGAACAAGTACAAAGCTAGCAGTTGCAGCAGCAATTGCATTGTCATTTTAACCACACTTATATTTGTGTAACAAACTTAGAATATAACCTAAGTGAGTATCCATGGGACCTCGTGAAAGCCCATTTGTAGGGAGCTTTCACATCCATCATCACCTTTGATATTGGTTCATTACAAGACAAAATTCTTGATTTAAATAGGCAAACTCAAGAATTTCAGTCTTCTTTAGAAGATTGGACTGAATTCCAGCAAGGCCTGGAGAGCCTCAACCCTTGGACCTATCTAAGGCACCACATTAACATCTTATATGTAGTTCTTAGAATAATGTTGCTTTGTCTCTGTCTTCTGTTCATAGTCTGTGAAATTGGATGGACCACCAATTGGAAAACAGGTGCTGCCAAGCCTGGATTTACATTCTTTCTATTAATTTGTAAACACAAAGGGGAACATGTAGGGAGCCAAAGGCCCGTGGGACATGACCAACTCAGGATTCCACTGGAGGCTATATGATCAAACAGCAAACTGTTTATCATGAATGCAGGATGTGGGCAGACTCACACTGCTCCTGCCACCAAAAAGTTTGCTCAGGGCCATCACTCCCTGGTGATCCTTGAAGTTATCTACTGGGAAATCTAGCACCTATTGTTCAAAGGATGCAGTCTTACAAGCCTGCTGTGAACCAAATGACTGAGTGACAATTACCCAACAATCACCCCCCCTGTTTCTCATTATGTCTTTTACCTAATAAATTCGGAGGGCTGAAAAAGCTCAGGGTCCTTTTCCACTAGAGGCGGGGTGCCCCCTGACCCCTTGTTCCAAACATACTTTGGTCTTTGTCTTTCATTCCACTGTTTGCCCCATTTGTTCAGTCCCCAAGGTCCGTGCAGGTTACAAATATCCCTGATAAACATAGATGCAAAAGTCGTTAACAAAACACTAGCTAATGGAATCCAACAGCATATTAAAAACATAATCCGTCATGATAAAGTAAGTTTCATACAAGGGATACAGGGATGGTTAAACATATGCAAGTCAATAAATGTGATACACCCCATAAAGAGAATTAAAAACAAAAATCACATGATTATCTCAATAGATGAAGAAAAAGCATTTGACAAAAGCCAGCATCCCTTCATGATTAAAACTCTCAGCAAAAGTGGCATACAAAGGACATACCTCAATGTAATAAAAGCTATCTATGGCAAACCTACAGTCAACATAATACTGAACAGGGAAAAGTTGAACGCATTTCCTCTGAGAACTGGAAGAAGAAAAGTATGCCCACTCTCACCACTTCTGTTCAGCATAGTACTGGAGGTCCTAGCCAGAGCAATCAGACAAGAGAAAGAAAGAAAGGGCCTCCAAATCGGTAAAGAGGAAGTCAAACTGTAACTGTTTGCTGGTGATATGATCGGATACCCAGAAACCATAAAGACTTCTCCAAAATGTTCCAGGAACTGATAAATGAATTCAGCAAAGTTTCAGGATACAAAATTAATGTACACAAATCAGTAGCTCTGCTATACACCAACAGCAACCAAGCTGAGAATCAAATCAAGAACTCAACCCTTTTTACAATAGCCACAAAATAAATAAAATACTTACAAATATATATAACCAAGGAGGTGAAAGATCTCTACAAGGAAAACCACAAAATACTGCTGAAAGAAACCATAGATGACACAAACAAAGGGAAACAAATCCCATGCTCATGGATGGGTAGAATCAACATTGTGAAAAAGACAATACTGCCAAAATAAATCTACAAATATAATTTCAATTCTCATAAAAAAGCCACCATCATTCTTCACAGGACTAGAAAAAAAAAATCCTAAAATTCACATGGAACCAAAAAAGAGCCTGCATAGCCAAAGGAAGACTAAGCAAAAAGAATAAATCTGGAGGCATCACATTCCCCAACTTCAAACTATACTGGAAGTCCATAGTCACCAAAACAGCAGGACACTCGTATAAAAACAGGCACATAGACCAATGTAAATAATAGAGAACCCAGAAATAAACCCAAATGCCTACAGTCAACTGATTTTAATCGAAGCAAACAGAAACATAAAGTGGGCAAAGGACACCCTATTCAACAAACGGCGCTGGCATAATTGGCAAGCCACATGTAGGAGAATGAAACTAGATCCTCCTCTCTCACCTTATACAAAAATCACCTCAAGATGGATCAAGGACTTAAATCCAAGACCTGAAGCTGTGAAAATTCTAAAAGATAACATCAGAAAAACTCTTTTAAGCATTGGCTTAGGCAAAGACTTCATGACAAAGAACCCAAAAGCAAACGAAACTAAAACAAAGATAAGTAAGTGGAACTTAATTAAACTAAAGAGTTCTGCACAGCAAAAGGAACAGTCATCAGAATAAACAGGCAACGGACAGAGTGGGAGGAAATCTTCACAATCTATCTATTCAAAAAGGACTAATATCCAGAATATACAAGCAACTCAAAAAAATTATCAAGAAAAAACAAACAATCCCATCAAAAAGTGGGCTAAGGACATGAATAGACAATTCTCAAGAGAAGATATACAAATGGCCAACAAACGTACAAAAATGCTCAACATCACTAATGATCAGGGAAATGCAAATCAAAGCCACAATGCAATGCCACTTTACTCCCATGAGAATGGTCATTATAAAAAAATTAAAAAATAATAGATGTTGGCATGGATGCAGTAAAAAGGGAACACTTCTACACTGCTAGTGGGAATGTAAACGAGTACAATCACTATGGAAAATAGTGTGGAGATTCCTTAAAAAATTGAAGTAGGACTAACATTCCATCCAGCAATCCCACTACTGGGTATCTACCCAGAAGAAAAAAAAGTCATTTTACAAAGAAGTTATTTGCACACGCATGTTTATAGCAGCACAATTCGCAATTGCAAAAAATATGAAACCAGCCCAAATGCCCATCAATGAATGTATAAATAAACTGTGGTGTATATATACAACAGAATATTACTCTGCCATAAAAAGAAATGAATTAATGGAATTTGCAGCAACCTGGATGGAATTGGAGACCATCATTCTAAGTGAAGTAACTCAGGAATGGAAAACCAAACATTGTATGTTCTCATTCATAAGTGGGAGCTAAGCTATGGGGATGCAAAGGCATAAGAATGATACAATGGAGTCTGGGGACTCAGGGGAAAGGGTTGGAGTGGGGCATAAATGATAAAATACTACAAATTGGGTTAAGTGTTTACTGCTTGGGTGATAGGTGCACCAAAATCTCACAAATCACCACTAAAGAACTTACTCATGTAATGAACTACCACCTGTTCCCCCAAAACCTATGAAAATAAAAAAATTATTAAAGAAATTAAACGTCACACTTTGGGTCACCTAGAAAATTCGAATATTGGGGACATATAAACCATGCAATACTACCTAGCCATAAAAAGGAATGAGGTCATGTCCTTTGTAGCAATGTGGATTGAGCTGGGGGCCATTATCCTAAGCAAGCTAACGTAGGAACAGAAAACCAAATACTGCATGTTCTCCCTTATAAGTGGGAGCTAAACACTGAGTAGAGATGGACACAAAGAAGGGAACCATAGACACTGTGGCATACTTGAGAGTGGAGGGTGAGCAGAGGGAGAGGATTAACAAAGTACCTATTTAGTACTATGCTTATTACCTCGGTGATGAAATAATTTGCACACCAAACCCCTATGACATATAGTTTACCTGTATTACAAACTTACACATATACCTCTGAACCTAAAATGAAAGTTAAAAAAAAAAACACTAAAACATGAGCCACAAATATAAAAAAAAGATTAATTCAGCCTCATCAAAATTAGAACCACTTATGCTTGAAAGCACACTCTCAAGAAACTGAAAGGCAAACCCATAGATCGGGAGAAAGTATTTGCCTCTCATGTATCTGATGTGGGACTTCTATAAAATATACATAAAGAATTCTTATAATTCACCAAAAATAAGTAAATCAACTGAACAGATATTTCTCCAAGGAAGATATACAAATAGCCAATAAGTTCAGAACATTTTGCTTAGCGTCATTAGTCATCAGGGAAATTCAAAGTAAAACACAATAAGGTAACACATCAGACACACTAAAATGGTAAGAACGTAAAAGTCTAATAACAATTGTTGAACACTTAGAGAAATTGAACTCTTCATATACTGCATGTGGAACATAAATTTTCACAGTCACTTTGATAAGCACTCTGGAATTCCTCAAACAGACATAGGATTACCATATGGTCCAGCAATTTCTCCCTTGGTATAAATCTAAAAGAAATGAAAAAAAAAAACTAAATAAAAACATTTATACAAATATTTATAGCAGCATTAGTCATAACTGTCCAAAGGTGAATACAGCCCAAATATCTATGGAGGGATAAATGAATGAACAAAATTGTATATATCCATATGCTCAGCCACAAAAATGAATGATGAGCATGCTACAAACATGGATAAATTTTGAAAACATGCTAATTGAAAGAAGCCAGTCACAAAGGACCAAATATTATACAATTCCATTTACATAAAATGTTCACAATAGGCAGATATATAGGAACAAAAAGTAAATTAGTGGTTGCTTAGGGCAGGAAGGATGGGAGCATTGGGGAAATGATAGCTAAAGTTTAGGGATTCCTTTATGAAGTAATGAAAATGTTCTAAATTTACTGTGACGATGGTTAATTGTATACCTTAAATTAGTGAATCATATTCTATGTGAGTTACATCTTAATAAAGCTATTTTTAAAATATCTGGTGCTTCTGTATGGTAGGGAGCATGGACAGTCCATGAATACCTTCACTGTTAAGCCATTGTTGAATGGCTTTCGTGATGCAAGATGCACCATTTCCAACTGCAAATGGTCCAGGAAAATAAAAACATGACACATGGTTTCTTCAGGGACCATAATGTTGTGTCAGTGCTGGATAATTGGATTGGAACAGCAGCATTATTAATCTGAAAAATGGTCAACAGTGGTAAGGCACTGCCAATAACCTATAGAGGAGATAAAAAAATTCATTGTCATCAAGGTGCCAAGTACAGTGGTGTCAGGAGCAAAACTTTATGCAATGTGGCCACTCTCACTGGTAGATAAGATTTGGAAGGCTAGAAGTCTGGCATGCAATGGTAGCCTCCACAACAGAAACAATCCTGTACTTTGATCCTGTTTATGAAGGTGGATGTGTTGTCAAATCCAGTAGAATTATGGATTCAGTTAGAAATTGAAGCAACTTAAGTGGTTCATGCTCATTCTGGAGCTTGATTTCAGTGTCATCAGATCATGGTCTCTTATGTGGTCATCATCTACATGAGTAAATCAGATACATTAAGCAGGGGCAGCAGCAGCAACAATTTGTTTCTTTAGTTGCAGGCCCAAAGAGAGGTGTCTTTAGTCTGCAATTTTGTAGTTTTCCAAGTGGCAACCCAAACAAGTAGGTCATTGTCAATATCCTATGAGTCAGTAAAAGTATAACAAACTTCATCTAGTGGAGGATAACCCAGATCTATGAAAATGGCTTTGCATTCTGGCCACTGAGGAGAGGATCCATTATCTTTTCAATTTTGCATAGCTAGCGGTAAGATTGAACATATGCAGCAATACAGGGGACATCAGCAGGTTTCAGCTTATCTGAACTGTCAGTGAACCAGGTCCACACATTTAGTTGAACCTCTGTGAGTCAAGGGCCTCATTTAGCCAGCTGAAAATGGGTAATAGCCACTTTTTCAGGTAAAGCCTATATGCTGCTGGGGTGAGGCCAAGTAAGTTTTAAGATGCAATTTACCTTTCACAAGCAAGGCTTGCTGAGCTCTTCTCACCATTGGAGGTATTAAGTTGAAATTGATCAACCCCAAACAGGAATGTCAGGCTGGAGAGGTGCAAGGCTGACCTCCATGGTTCAGGTGTTCAGTTCTGAAATGAGCCCAGTAGCAAAATGTATTAGTCAATTCTCACACTGCTATGAAGAAATACCCAAGTCTGGGTAATTTATAAAGAAAAGAGGTTTAATTGACTCAGTTCTGCATGACTGGGAAGGCCTCAGGAAACAATAATGGTGGAAGGGGAAGGGGAAGAAAGTTACCTTCTTCACAGGATGGCAGAAAGAAGAAGCGCAAGCTGGGAAAATGCCAGATGCTTATAAAACCATCAGATGTCATGAGACTCACTCATTATCACAATAACAGCATGGGAGAAACCACCCCCAGGATTCAGTTACCTCCACCTGGTCCCACCCTTGACACATGAGGATTACGGGGATCACAATTCAAGGTGAGATTCAGGTGGGGACACAAAGAAAAAACATGTCACAGATAATAGCTGCTTTTCAAAAGTGGTGTATCTGGCAGTCTTGTCAGGAAGTAGAGGAGTCCAAAACCCCAAGACACCCCAGGTGAAGATTGCTTCCCATTTCCAGAAATAGCAATTGTAAAATCATCAGTTACAGATACTTATATAGCTCAAAGTTATCATTACAATTGTAGGGCTCCAAAGGTAGAGAACATGACACAACTTACTGGACTGTTTCCATGGCAGAACTTCATTTCAGGCTTTACTCAAAAGATGCTGATTTGTGGGTTAGCTAATATAAAGGACCAAGCAGAATGTCCAAGCAATCACAAAGCATTTCCAATATCCAAAGAATCTAGTTAGTTGCTGAAACTCTTTTTTGGTGGTGGGGGTGCTGAAGAGACAATTTTTCTTTGCCTGAGGTTTTATTGTGAATTTTCCTACATACTTCCAGGAAACATTACTGGCAAGCAAGAGACATTACTGGCAAACAACATTACTCTTGAATTTTGGTGGTGATTTTCAATATTAATCCTGATTTTTTTTTTTGGAGACTTTCAGTCATTCTTCCTAGAGGATGTGTGATAATACCACAGCTAGGTAGGGCTATTGAGACTGAGACTTCTTACTGCCAACCATCAGGACATCATGTATAGTGAAACTTTTGGAAATCTGAATGAAGAAGAACTTGCCCCAAATTCTAACCTATTCAATTTTGGCAAGTGGCACTGGAGTTTAGGTAACACTGGCAGAGTACAACAAACGTGTATTAGAGGCCTTGTCACATGAATGTGAACAGATCTTAATTCTCAGATGCTAGTATGGGAAAGTGTTGTCAATGTTTAAAACAGTGCACCATGTTCTATTAGTCTGTGTCTTAGATTCGTATAGAGTCAAGATGTCTGCAACAGCTGGGGCCATTGGAGAAACAACTGAATTTATTTGAAAATATTCCACTATCAGTCTTCAACTCCTGTTAGATTTTGCATTGGGCATACAAGGCTGTTCTGTAAAGATCCTGCATCTCTTACTACTGCCTCCTATAGGTACTAGTATTTATTCAGGGCACAGATTTTCTTTTTTCTTCCTAGAATTCTATGCTTTGTGTTGGGTCAGAAAGCACAGAATGTCGGAGAGACAGGAAAGCTGGTGACAGATAAATTTATGTGTCCCACTAGTACTTATCTATGTATAGCTGAATTTCATCTGGCACTTATGAAACAGGGAAATACAAGCATCAGTTCCCAGTGATATTCAGATGTGAAGGTAGCAGCATCAGTATGCTGAATTAGCCTAAAAAGTTTTGTTCACAAGATCATACTGGCTTCTTTCTTTCTCCTGCTGTAAACCTGGCCAAACCCTGTTATCTAATTTGGGATGCTTTCTCCTTCCAGGAGTCCAGTAGAAGAGTTTACTTGGGCATCCATATCTAACAGAGCCATAAAAGCTTGATTCTTTCCTTCATGAAAATTCTCTAACCTACTAAGATGGATGCATATGGAACTTGATCTCCATTAAGGACAGAGATCACTTGCCCCGTTTCTAATGATTTTTCTCCTTATGGCAGCTGTGCCTGAGAAAGTAGAGACAGAGCTGCACCGTACCATTAGCAAGGCTTAGCATTTACTTTCGATTCTGTGTGGCATAATGGCTGCTTGTGTCTCAAAACAATAAACTTCCAATGTTTTTGGCTGACTCAATTCTCAGTATCAGGCAACAAAGTCCTACATAATAGCTAGGGGAGTTATCCAGAGGGGCAAAGCTAATAACAATAATTTATCAATGAGACTCAGGGTCGGTTTCTCATTCTTAGAGATCACTTCATCAGTATTGTATACCCAATCTAGGCATTGAGTATAGAGCCCAATTCTGTCATCTATGGTTTTCACTGGGAATTTGTTTCTCTTAAGAAAATCTTCAAAAGAAGACTGGAAAATGTCGTGCTGTCCTTGATTGATATTTATCTTCTACACAGTATTATCAAATAGGAAAACATGCAGGGTATACCTGAAAACAGCCAGATCCAACTAATTTTCACCATGTCTACTACCACCAGGATACTGAAACCCACCATTATCGGTTACCAAAATAATTGGAATATCCTACTAATTATTCTCCCTTTATTCATCATATACTAATAAAAACTATTCTCCAAGTTGTCAGAGTGATCCTGTAAAACTAAGACAAATCTTGTCTCCCCTCCACTATCAATACATGGATGGGTCTCCATCACATTCCATGTAAAAGCCAAATTGCATTTTGAAACCTACAGGGCTATAAGCTGTCTGCCTCTCTCTCTCATCCCCATTACCTCTCTGAAAACAGCTCCTGCTTTTCTCTGCCTTGCTCACTCAGCTCCAGACATGATAGCATCCTCCTTGCTCCTCAAACATGCCAGCCTAAACCTGTCTTGGGGCCTCAGCACCTGCTGTCCCTCCATCTGGAATGCTCCTTCCCCAGACAGCTACAGGGTCAGTTCTCCCACTGCCTTCAGGTGAGACTCAAAAGCCAAGTTCTCAGTAAGGCCTTCCCTGGACACCTTATCTATCTAGTTTCAGCCTCCCTCCGGAAATTTTCTATCCCAATTCCTTGCTTTATATTTTTCTATTTAACACTAGTCACTATGAATACACATTATAATTGCTTATTCATTTTGGCTACTGTCTATCCCCCACACTAAAATGAAAGCTCCATGAGGATAAGAATTTTAGTTTGCTTCTTTCATTCATTATTACATCATCAATATCTGTGCCTAGAAGAATGCCTGGCAGAGAGCCCACCTGAAGTAAGTATTTGTGAGGTAAAGATAAAACAAGTAAATTAAAAAGCAAATGGGATCAAAGCAAGTCAAAGGGGCAGTGTTTCCAGGGTGTAGCCCCAGTCACAAGTGCAAACGCTTCCAGGGAACAACTGTGCATTTTATTAGAGTGAAGCAGGCCAGCTGGAGGTGTGGCCAACTGGAGAGGGTATTCGGAGTCTAAACTGGACTGGGACCTACCTAAGGCCCAGCTGCATGTATCCTTGTTGGAATGAGGGCCCCAATCCTCACGTTTTTGTTGTTGTTGTTGTTGTTTGTAATTGTTCTGTTTCACTTTCAGGAGATGCCAGAAACATAAATTTTCATTGTGTGAAATCTCTCAAATGTCTAAAGTACTTAATTAAAAACAGAAAACAATGAAAACACAAAGATGAAACAAAATCTGGCAGCTGACTGAGATTGGTCCCTGGGCAGTCAGCTGGTATTTGTTGGACTGAATTGTGTGATGTATACATGAAAATTAATCCCTGCTACGGTGAGGTAGGCTTGCCTTGTGTAATTCTTGAGG
>NW_012101577.1:278064-287776 GCF_000951045.1 Mandrillus leucophaeus
CCCCTCCATTCATCCTTAGAACCATGCTCTCCCTCAAACATGTGTTCCACTGCTTTGCCAATTATGGTATTTGCAAGGTTGGCATCACTAACGTGAGATGATGCCACCCTGTCAGAAAGAATTTTAAGAGACAAAACTCTTTCATCTCTGTGAAGTTCCAGTCCATAAACACAGTCAATTCCATCATATTTCACCAGATAAAGAGAGGGATTTATAGGCACCTGATCCAGAACGGTTCCTTTCCACTGGGTGATGGGCTCATCTCCTTCTTTCCATCCATGAGAAATTCTGCATCCCACGATGTTCCTGCGGGGCTGGGATGAAGGTCTGCCTCTCTGCTTCTTTTGGGAGACTTTTTTCTTTGTCATGTTTGCAGACCCAGTGGCCCGTCCTGCAGCTGCCCTGGTTTGTTGCCCTTCGGCTTCCTGTGCGTTGGGGGTCTTCATGCCTGCTGGGGGAGGAGAGAGGATAGAGAGACATATCCAGTGTGCCACGAGGCAAACTTTTCCCTATAGCCATGTCTGGATATACTCTGCGCTAGTGCCTAAGGTTCCCCTAGGAGCCTGGAAGCAATGCTGGAAATCTGGCTGCATGCCTGCAGTGCTCTCCCTCTTAAGTTCCTTTGGGCTGTGGGGAAAGGCTGGAGTGGTGCAGTAGAGCTGTCTGTGGTTAGGAACTCTGCAGAAGTGGCTGGGCCACGTCCTCCTAGCTCAGAGCCCACTGCCCTCCCTGAACCCCTTGCTGCCACTGGAGTCCACTCCCAATCCCCTGCAAAGCGGCCTTGACCGGCACCCACTGACCTCCTTCCCTGAGTATCCCAGCTGCTGTCCACAACAAACCCTGCCTACCCTAACCACTTCCCTGATACACACCGCCCTTGCTTCCTGGAGCTCACCTTCAAATCCTTGTCTGGCTCCTGTTCTTACCCCCTTTTCATGTAGCTCACCGCACTCCCCCACCCGACTTTTGCCTGGCGCCCACCTCCACCCCAGGTCTCCTGCTGGATTCCTTCCCATCCCCCTCTCCATTCTGGCGCCCACTAATGGCCTTGCCCTGCCTGGCGTCCACCGCCGCGGATCGCGGGCCTCACGTGCCCAAATCGGACACCTCGCTGCTGCCTCCGCTATGAGCCTGTGGCGAAGGAGGGTCAGCAGGCGACCGGCCGAGTGAATGCTTGCAAGAGCTGGGAGGGTAGGATCCGTAGATGAGCGTGTCTAGGAGGGCGGCAAGGCAGGCAAAGAGGACTGCAGCGGCGTTGCCACCGCTTGGCTTGCTAGCCCTCCGCCTCCCTGCTGGCGGTGGTGGCCCCTCAGCCACATCGGGATTCCACCAGTCCCTGCTGTCGCCGCCGCAGTCTCCTCCCTCTTTCCGTAGCGCAGCTTCCTGCCCAGAGAGAGGCCTCCTCTTCCTGCCAAACACCGCGCCCTCCTCTCCACCAGGCTCCCACGCCCACCACACAGCCTGGAGCCCTGGAGAAGCTATAGGCTCTGACTCCGCCTCTTCCCAAATTCAGAGTAGTTGGTGCCACAGTAGTCCTCGGAACCCTGTGGCGCCTTCATCACCCGTTTCAGGGCCCCTTGATTCCCACCCCCACCTTCTTAGTCCCCCTGCCCTATCTGCTTTCCATCTTCTTGGAATTCGCCTTGCCGCCGCCCCGCGCCCACACCGCTCCCCCACCCCGCCCCGCGCCCAGTCCCTTGCCCTTATGGATTTATTCTTTACACCTAAATATGTCTTTCCTCTTTTTGAAAGGATTTGGAGTTGAAACAGAGAAATTCACTATGGTAAGTCTGCCGTTTTGACTCAGTCTCTACCTAATTTTTCCTGTCTGATCTTTCCTGACTTTTTTGTTTTAGTTTTTAAGGGATTTTTTTCCTTTTCTTTATTGCAAGATAAGTGCATGTACAATGTGAGCACTATCTAAATTTTGGGAAATTAATATTAAGAGGAAAATCATCAACTGCAGTCGTATCTCCCATTTTTGAGGGCCTCACAGCAAAATATTAATGCTCATAGGTTTTTTTCCCCCCTTTTTCCTAAACTTTTGCAAAATTGAGATTGTTTTTTATCTGTAATTTCATGTCTATTAATTTTTCCAGGAAATTAGATGCTTTCTAATCGATTTTTTCATTCAACAAATATTTGTTGAGCACCTGTTACATATCTTGTGCTTGGTCCATAAAACTCAATTTTAAAGTGATTTATAATTTGGCTTTTCTCCCAGTACTGGACATTTGACATAATGTTTCTACAATAATGAGTAATCAGATCTATGTATCGGAATAGAAAGCTTTGCAAAAAATAACTTCCTAAGAAATAATTAGATAAAAGTTATAGTTTTATAAATCAGTGGAGAAACACTGGGTATTCTTTAAGGAATGTTAAAATGATTCTTTAAATATTTTGAGAAAGGTTGTATACTAATGTTGTACCAATATCAATATTTGATTTATTAAAAGGTAAAAAGCAGCCAAATAAAATTGACCAGAAAGCAAATGAACCAACCAAAAACTCTGTAAACAAAACATTGCTTAATGGTATCTTTCTTATTCAGATACTTATGGTATTTGAATGAGGGGATGAGTCGGATGTTAACAGACCAACTACAGTTAGTAAAATAACGTCTACAAGGAAAAATAGAAATAATAATCTTGATTCAACAAAGTATGAAAGAACATTAAAATGTTACTTAATGTCATTGATCATGAAAAAAGGGGTTCATATCTAGTGCTGATGCAAGTGAAAGTTTATACAATTTTTATGGGAAGCAATTTGCATATATGTTGTAGTTTCAGCGAGGGCTTTTTTAAAATTATGGTTAACTCTTACTCCTAGGATTTCAACCCTGGAATTTCAATGAAAAGTAAGGGGTTAGGGAGTTACCAAGGTTCTGGACTCCAGATTCTGTATTCATAGATTTAACAAGCAGTCACAAGTTCTGTTGAGCATCTAAGTCTTTCAGTGGTTCTCTCTAGAATGGGTAAACTTTCCCAGTAGAAAAACATCCACCAAATGCCCTGTTTGCCTCTTGGATCTGTTCTCCTTCTATCTCAGCTAGATAATTATTTCGTATTTCTCAGCTTTTAGATGCCATTGAGAGCGGATTTTCTTTTTTACTATATTTGTTCAGATTTACTCAATTTGTTCAGATTTTAGGCAAAGTTGTTTTGAACTGTTTAGTCTCCTATTACTAAAATCTCAAACCCTATTTTTTATTATGAAATATATGTGTTCATCCTTAGGATGTATACATTAAATAGGCACAGCTTTGTGACTGTAAATCATACCTCAATAGTGGTTTGAAAAAGAAAAAAATGTGTTTAACTATTTGTAATGACTCCAAACTAAAAAACACCTACATTTCCATCAACCCATATGTTGGGGTATATTCATACATTGGAATATCATGCAGCAGTGAGAATATTCAAGCTACAACTACATGGAAAAACATGAATGAATCTCTCAAATATGTTGAAAAAAGAAGCCAGAGAACAAAGGGGCACACATTATTCTCTTCAATTTATTTAAAGTTCAAAAACAATCATTAACTAATCTGTTGTCTAAAAAGTTAAAGTAGCAGTTATTCTTGCAAAGATATTTTCCAAATAGACAGCAATTCATACTCTATCAGTAGCTGATCAAAGTAAAAATTAGAGAAATATTTGGACATGTATATATAGCAGGAAAGGTTTATATAGATGCTGAGCTGCAAAAATATATTTAATTGTAATAGACATCAATTGATACTGCAGCCTAGCATCTTATCACCATTCTTCTGGTAATAGTGCCAGAATTTTCCTCTTGGGAACAACAAGTCTGACTTTTCAGGGTATGGAATTACTGTTGCAATGATTAGTTTAGGAATAAGCATCCAACCTAGTCAAAGCCAATGAGACACAAACTCCTAGGCATGTGGCAGTTTCCATTGGAAGAGAGTGAACCTGAAAGGATATGAGGATTAAGCTGCTCTAGTCACTTTACTATCATCAATAGATTGAGAATGAAGGTACCCCAAAGAACAGAATGGAGCCAGCCTATGCAAAAAGAGGGAGACTGTCCTAGTGACACATTCTGTACATGTAGGTGGTTATGGCCACTGACTGACTTTTGAATATTCATCTCACTTTAGAAGATTAGTCTAAGCTAGTTATGGTGATGCCATTCTTCCTGTAAGTGATTGATTTGGCATTGGGCATGTGATCTAATCCTAGTCAATTAAGCATCATAGTATATCTGCTGGAAGACTTCGGAAAAAAATTTCTTTACTCTTAAGAAAAGAAACAGGAAATAATGTTCTCTTATCTTTTTTAGGATGATGCTATATCTTTATATGACCTTTGGAATATCTGTAATCATCCTGAGGGCAAAACTTATGTAATGAAGATGGAAGAAGAGAGAATAGGAATACTCTGTGCGCTTTGATCTTATCGTTTTGCTGTTGATCATACCATCCCTGGAGTCCTACTTCTGACTCCAAGTTATGAGGTAACAAGTTTCTTTATAGTTAAAGCAATTTGAATCTGGGTTTTCTGTTACTTACAGTTGAAGGCATCTTAAATGGCTTAGCATTCCTAGACTTAAATTATATAGTATCCCTAGACAATACCGTTATACTTTTAAGTTATATGAAACAATACATTCTCAGGCACTCATTCATCCAACCAGCTCCCATATCAGGAAATGGGACATTACTTCCAGACTTAAAAAATCCAGTATTCAGTTGCAAATAAGGAATAAGGAGCTATCTAAAAAACAAGCATGAGGTAAAAAGGCATCATTCTCATTTGCACTACAAGAAAAAATATACCAGGATTAGTAAATAACTCCCTAAATAAACGCTATCAACAAAGTGATGAGCCTCTTATATTTCCCTCAAAGGAAGAGGTAGGCTTCCGGACTCCAGTCTCTCCACCTCACATGTATTATTTTCCATATACTTTAGATTTCTCTGTCTTAAAGAGATGATCCTGATATTCAATCTTGTGAGAATAAAAAATAGCATTCTAATCACTTATTTTTAAATTTCATGCATTAATATTAGTTAAGACTATCTTTCAAAATTACCAAAAATTAATATGGTTTACTGCGATCTTTTTAACAATGAAAAGATCTATGATGAATGAAATAGACCTTTCTCTATCTCATTTCCTTTTTCTCCTTGCCACCTCTCAGGACATCCCAGTGTTCTCACGTTCCATCTTCAGTCACACTTCACCAGTGTTAAATCCCTGGTATATGTTCTTCCAAACCATTTTGTATGATACTACAACAATATATAAATATAAACGTAAACATCGGAATTTGGAAGTCCTTCTCACTTTTTAACATAAGTGGGATCATACTCTTTACATTTGTGTGCAACGACACTTCTATATATATTTCTAAAACATCTTCTTTATAATTGTATACTATTTCAAGTGATACATAAACACAATGTATTCAACAGTTCTGGTATTGATAGACATTCAAGATTTTCCCCCAGCTATTTTTGCTGTTTCAAACAATGCTGCGATAACAAGTGAATGCAATCCAATTGTGACATTTCTCATTCCATCTATTTTGAGGGTTGATGGTGCCTATTTTGTTGATGAGGTAGGTATCTTTGTCTTCTCTCAATGTTGCCACATTCTTCCTTCTTAATGTTACCTGTCCTGATATAAAAGAACCTTTCCAGATAAAGAAGACTATCTTTTATTTAAGAATATATATGTGCTTTGTCTGGCCTTCCCCCAGTATTTATAAATTTTTAGCAATCTTCCAAGAAGTTATTGAATCAAAAAGAAAATAAGAAAAAATTAACAACAGAGAACTTGAGAAATGATAGCAATGAGGACACAACATATTAAAATGTGCCAGTTCCAACCAGAACTCTATTCAAAGATAAATTTATAGTAATGACTATTTCTCTTAAAAATTAGCCAGAAATTATCATTATAGATAGCCGTGGAAACTTAAAGGAAGTAACTAAAATATGCAGAGACTGATGAAGTGAAAAAATAGAAAATTAGTAGAATATATAGCAAAACATATGTCTAAGTTTTGTGAAAAAATAAAACAATAGGAAAGAAAACTGGCAATACAGAAAAAAGGACCAACAAATGCAAAGGGATTTATAATAGGTTATTTGAAAATATAAAATTGTCATGCAATAATTCACTTGCTCCACAATGTTTATAGAGTGTCTCCTATGTTCCAGACCCTTTCATAGGCATTGCATTACTAGAATGAATTAGATAGACAAGATTCCTGCATTCAAAGTTTTTATTCTAGTGGAGTAAGACAGAAAATAAACAATGTAAAAGACAAGTTCACATAGTGGTAAGTACTACAGAGCAAGAAACACCAAGGTTATGGGGTAGAAGGAGAGAATCTCTGAACAGGTGATATTTGAATCAAGACCTGAATATGAGAAGCAACCACTTATGAAAAGTTATGAAAATCTCTGGGGGTAAGAAATAGCTCTAGCATGAAGACTTTGAAGTGGAAACAAGCTTGTTACCTTTGAGAATAGAAAAAATGTTAGTATGGCTGTAATATGTAGTGAAAAGGAGACCATATTTGAATCGCAAAAGAGTGAGATCATCTAGAGCACTGCTTCTTCATTCTTTTTTTATTTTTTTATTTTTATTTTTTAATTTTTATTATTATACTTTAAGTTCTAGGGTACATGTGCATAACGTGCAGGTTTGTTACATATGTATACTTGTGCCATGTTGCTGTGCTGCACCCATCAACTTATTTCACTATTATCCCCTCCCCACTAGATGGCTTTATAAGGATTTTCTTCTTTTTCCTAATTGTCTCCTCATGAAATTTGAATACCAATGATGTACTGTATAATCTAGTCAATAAATGCATGTATATCTGTATTTTATATATAATCAACCTGTATGCAGGATTAAGTATGAATAAAATTTGAAGGTAGTAGTTAAATTAAAAATTAGAAAGCTAGCAATATCTAACTTAACTGTATAAGTGTATTTGCTAAGTGACTTTTAATGGAATGTATTTACTTACCTAAATTATAATGTGTCAAAGTATGTATGCAAATTGGCAGTTTATATAAATACATAATAGTGATGTAATCACATTTAAAAAATTATTCACGACATTTTTCTAGAAAAGGTGAAACAATGGAAAACATTAAATTAATTTCTTCAAAGTTATTTTTGTGAATTTAACTTTTCACTTTTGCTTGATATGACAAAATCAGTTGTAACTAGCAGCTAGATATTCATATATTATCATTTTTTCTTTTTAGTACTTGACAGAAATAATGATGGGTTAAATAACTTCTGTAAAGTTAAATATTAACTATTTTTATTTAATTCTCAAAGCCCAAGTCACACACCAGACACCGAGGATCAAACATAGTCACTCAGTGGCAGCCAGTAGGTACACAAAGGCCACTTCTTGACATATGACTTCTAGAATGAGCAATAGATTGAAAGTCCTACAATCAAAGTCATCTATTTGCTATGATTTTGTAGTGCTGGTCTTGCATACATTTCATGTATCTTCCATGAGCTCAATGGCAATGTTCCTGTGATATCGAAGAAAACAAGAGTGATTAAGTTCTAAAGTATAAGATTTTGTCAAATACAGTTGAGCTTTGGAGGACACAAACCATTGTAAAACTTCATATCTTTCCACTTCTCACACCAACAATCATATTTCCCCCTTTTGGGGGCAATATTATTCTGTTTGAGAATGCATGATCTAGCGCATGCAGAATAAGGCATGAAGATTGTTTTGTATATTAACTGCAATAAGAAGCCTTTGGAGCATTCTAAGCAGGAGGGTGGCATAATCTGGTTTACATTTTTAAAATATAGTTCGGGGCTATTTATGTGGAGAGTTGAAATGCAGGTGAGAAGATCTTAGTTTCCAACAGCCAAATTTATCGAACTTAAGGCCTTATCTTCTTTTTAAAATCCTTTAGTTACTGAGACAGCACCCCTCTCCTTCCATGTTGCCAAAGCATCAGGTTATGTGCTTACTACTGTTGTTTGCAGTTCTTTCTTAATTGTTGGTCCCTGTGGACTTCCCTCACAATATTTAAAGCTCAGCTATACATTTAAAAGGAGGTCTGTCATATTTCATTCAACATTTTAAAGTTTAGCGATTTTTAGCGAAAGAGTTTTCATGTGCCCACTGTTTAGTGTCTTTTAGACTAGTGGTTTTAATTAGCCACTCCTGTGGTCAATCAGTGGTATAGTTTACTTCCTTCAAGACAGAGGCAAGAAGATTTTAGGGGAGTCAGTGGAATCATGCTCCCACTTTGTGAGGCCCCTCTTTAATATGTGCTATTACTTATTTAAACTAGCGAGCTCAGCAACTTATAGTTTATTTCAGATGCCTCCGAAATTGATTTTTAAAAGGACATTAAAGCCACACTGAAAATATCTAACCTTTAACTACAATACATTGCAAATTATTCTCAGGTATATTGTGCAACATATTAACTGCATAAAATTAAAAAATTCCATTTTGTTTCTATGAAGTACTGTGTATAGCATTTGCGAAATAGCACCCTAATTCCCCTGGCTGCATATCTCTCAAAGGCTTTCCTAATTGGTGAGTGTGAGAGGAGTTGGACATGTGAAAAACCATTTTATTTATCTCTTGGGTTTATTTCTTTTGGACAGAAGAGACACTCTAATTCATTCTCAAACATAGGATAAGCTTTGCGGCCGTATCAGAGAAGTCCATCATTATCCAGTTGTGCTTGTGTTTGGGTGAAATATTAGGAAGTCCTTGAAGCCCCCTATCTAACCATGTCCTCCAGTTCAGCTTTTATTAAATACCAAGGGGGTATTTTGACTTCCAAATGTGTCATTATGGTGCTGGTTTCTCAAATGGTTACAAACTTACAAAGAGTAAAGATTTTTCATTCTTAGTCCTCTGAAACATTAACTGTACATAACTGTAACGTTTTCTTGAGATGTGGTACAATTTCAATCTGAAAGAGAAAGCAAAAATGTTACAGATATGCTTGAACCTATCATTACCTACCAAAAATAAATATAGGAAATGATTTACTAGGAAATGTACCGTAATCTCTGAGAGGAAGGAAAAACTCTTGGAATTTCACAGTGTCAACTTCCATCTATGTCCAGTAGTGACCTAAGGAAAAGAGTTGGAGGATTCTGACCATATCTCTTTTACTGTGATGAGTGCACAAACCAAGACTGATTAATTGTGTATGATCCCATCACTGATCATTAATATGAAACTCTCTTACATTTTAACTCATGTATTCTCAGTACCAATAATAGCACATGGGCTTGGGGAATGGGAAATGGGACGTGATATATGTAATGAATTTTGAACAAATCTACTGAAGTATAAACATCTGTTCTTTATCCAAACAGAATACAAGTTTAAGCCCTGTCTGAATACTAAGAACTTTTGAACAGCCGTACATTAAATTTTTCACTAACAGTTTTAAATCTGTGACAAACTCCCTTTGTTGGCCCATTGCCAAAATAACATATCAGTGGTTTCCAATATAATGGCTATGGGAGTTATCCAGAGCGGGGAGACCGAAAACAACCATTTATCAGTGAATTCCTGGGTCAGTTTCTCATTTTCTAGAGATCACTTCCTTAGTATTCTATACCCAATCTAGGCATTGAGTATAGAGCCCAATTCTGTCATCTATGGTTTTCACTGGGAATTTGTTTCTCTTAAGAAAATCTTCAAAAGAAGA
>NW_012101578.1:0-1159 GCF_000951045.1 Mandrillus leucophaeus
AAAAAAAAAAAAAAAAGGAATGGGGGTCTGGAGCTAAAAATACAACACCGGGTCTGGACCAGCAGCAGGGGGCCCCTGCGTAGACCCAGGAGCTCACAGCAGGGACGGACATCTGAGCCTCAGCAGTGGACACACACACAGGCTAAAAGCAAGTCTCCTCTGAGGGGCTCAGCGATATAGGGGCTCCCTGGGACCCCTGGCACCCTCTCTTCAAACCACAGCCAGTCCTTAAAATGTTGCCCTCCATTTCCCACCAGACACTGGAGGAGGAGAGGAGGCAAAGACCAGAGACTGGGGAATAAAAGAAGAAATAAGGGTAAGATTTACAACTTGGAAAATCTGGTTGGGCTTGGTGGCTCACGTCTGTAATCCTAGCACTTTGGGAGGCAGAGGAGGGTGGATCGAGAGGTCAGGAGTTTGAGACCAGCCTGGCCAACATGGTGAAACCCCGTCTCTACTGAAAATACAAAAATTAGCCAGGCGTAGTGGTGGATGCCTGTAATCCCAGCTACTTGGGCAGGAGGATTGCTTGAACCAAGGAGGCAGAGGATGCAGTGAGCCGAGATGGCACCACTGCACTCCAGCCTGAGGGACAGAGCAAGACTCCGTTTCCAAAACTAAATAAATAAATAAATTGGAAACTCTGGAAGGCCAAGGCAGGGAGATCACTTGAGGCCAGCAGTTCAAGACAAGCCTGGCCAACATGGTGAAACCCCGTCTCTACTAAAAATACAAAAATTAGCTGAGCATAGTGGCATGTGCCTGTAGTCCCAGCTACTCGGGAGGCTGAGGCAGGAGAATGGCGTGAACCCGGGAGGCGGAGCTTGCAGTGAGCCGAGATCGCGCCACTGCACTCCAGCCTGGGCGACAGAGGGAGACTCCGTCTCAAAAATAATAATATATATATACACACACACATATATATGTATGTATGTGTGTATATATGTGTGTATATAGGTATATATGTGTGTTTATACGTATATATGTGTATATATGTATATGTGTATATCTGTATATGTATGTGTATATATGTGTGTATATATACGCACGCACGTGTGTGTGTATATATATATATAAAACTCTTACAACTCAAAAACAAAAAGGCAAACGACCCAATGGAAAAAAAAAATAGGCCAAGGACTTGAATAGGTATTTCTTC
>NW_012101578.1:1209-2497 GCF_000951045.1 Mandrillus leucophaeus
GCCCATGCACGACTAATTTCTGTATTTTTAGTAGAGATGGGGTTTCACCACATTGGCCAGGCTGGTCTTGAACTCCTGACCTCAGGCTGGTCTTGAACACCTAGGGTAATCCGCCTGCCTCGGCCTCCCAAAGTGCTGGGATTACAGACGTGAGCCGCCATGCCCAGCCTAATTTCATCCTTAACATCAGTTCTCATTTACAGAGGAGGAGACTGAGTCTCAGAAAGTTTAGGTAAATTTTATAAGGTAAAAGGTGCATGCTCGGAGAACCAACGTGGACAAGTTCCTTCTGACCCCAAAGCCTGTGGCAGACAATGAAATAAGGACAGATAACATGGGGAGCTCCTACCTGCTCTGAGACAACACCTATTCCCTCAACAGCATCATTTATTAAGTGCAGATTATGGATTACACATTATTCTAAGCACCTTCATAATAACTCATTCAATCCTCACAAAAACCCTGCCAGACAGCTATTGTTAATGCCTTTTTTTTTTTTTTTTTTGAGACAGAGTTTTGCTCTGTCACCCAGGCTAGAGTACAATGGCGCAATCTCAACTCACTGCAACCTTCGCCTCCGGGATTCAAGCAATTTTCCTGCCTCAGCCTCCCGAGTAGCTGGGATTACAGGTGCACACCACCACGCCCGGCTAATTTTTGTATTTTCAGTAGAGACAGGGTTTCACCATGTTGGTCTGGCTGGTCTCAAACTCCTGACCTTGTGATCCACCTGCCTCGGCCTCCCAAAATGCTGGGATTACAGGTGTGAGCCACAGCGCCTGGCCAATGACCTTATTTTGAAGATGAGGAAATTACACAGAGAAGTTACGTGACTTGAGGTCACTCAGCATGTATATGGAAGGGACAGGACTCAAACCTGGGTAGTCTGTCTCCCGTCTACCTATACATTAATTGCCCAGCTTCTACCTCTCTACAAACAATAAACTGAAGTGTTGTGGGGCAGAGTCTCCTAAGAGAGGCAGTGGTACCCTGGGGAAGGTGCAAGCTGGTCCACTGGGATGTGTGCGGGAAATATGATCCTTCTATTTACATTTATCTGTAATCTAAAAAAAAAAAATCGACTGGGCATGGTGGCTCACGCCTGTAATTCCAGCACTTTGAGAGGCCAAGGTGGGCAGATCACCTGAAGTCAGGAGTTCGAGACTAGCCTGGCCAACATGGAGAAAACCCCGTCTCAACTAAAAATACAAAAATTAGCTGGACATGGTGGCGCATGCCTCTAATCCCAGCTACTCAGGAGGCTGAGGCAGGAGAATCACTTGAACCC
>NW_012101578.1:4172-6806 GCF_000951045.1 Mandrillus leucophaeus
TATATATATATAAAACTCTTACAACTCAAAAACAAAAAGGCAAACGACCCAATGGAAAAAAAAAATAGGCCAAGGACTTGAATAGGTATTTCTTCAAAGAAGATATACACATGGCCAGTAAGCACGTGAAAAGATGCTCAACATCACCAGCCAGCAGGGAAATGCAAATCAAAACCACTATGAGATACAACTTCATACCCACTAGCATGGCCATCATCCAAAAAAATGGAAAATAACAAGTGTTGACAAAGATACGAAGATACTGGAACATTCATACATTGTTGGTAGAAATGTAAAATGGTGCAGCTGCTGTGGAAAAGAGTTTAGTGGTTTCTCAGAATTAAACGCAGAATTCTCGTATGACCCAGAAATTCTACTCCTGGATATACACCCCAACACATTGAAAACAGATGTTCAAACAAAAAAGTATACACGAACGTTCATATCAGCATTATTCACAATAGCCAAAGGCAGAAACAACCCCAAATTCCATCAGCTGATGAATGGATAGACACAAGGAAAGAAGTGCTGACACATGGTACCACACGGATGAAGCTCAAAGACGTTATGCTAAGGGAAAGAAGTCAAACACAAAAGGCTATGTATTGCAAGATTCCCTTTGTACGAAATGTCCATCCTGTATTAGGTTGCAAAAATAATTTTTAAAAAAAGGTCAGGCACGGTGGCTTACGCCTGTAATCCCAGCACGTTGGAAGGCCAAGGTGGCCAGATCACTTGAGGTCAGGAGTTCAAGACCAGCCTGGCCAATATGGTAACACCTCGTCTCTACTAAAAATACAAAAATTAGCCGGGTGTGGTGAGGGGCACCCGTAGTCCCAGCTACTCAGGAGGTCGACACAGGAGAATCACTTGAACATGGGAGGCAGAATTTGCAGTGGGCCAAAAATCACACCACTGTACTTCAGCCTAGGCGACAGAGTAAGACTCTATCTCAATTAAAAAAACAAAAACAAAACCACCCAAAATGCCCAGAATAGGCAAATTCACAGAGACAAAAAGCAGATCACTGATTGCGAGAGACTGAGAAGCAGGGATGGAGAGTGACTGCTTAATTCATATCGAGTTTCCTTTTGGGATGATAAAACAATTCTGGAACTAGGGAGAGGTAATGCCTGCACAACACTGAATGTATTAAATGTCACTGATGTGGACTCATCAAAGTCATTAAAACGGTAAATTGTATGTGTATTTTACCACACACCACTAAAAATATTCAAGGCTGGGCTCAGCGGCTCACGCCTGTAATCCTAGCACTTTGGGAGGCCAAGGTGAAGGATCCCTTGAAGGAAAGAGTTCAAGACCAGCCTGGGCAACATAGTGAGAGCCTATGTCCAATTTTAGTATATATGCTGCCGAAGCGAGCATGTGAGAGCCTATCTCTACTGAAATTCTTTTTTATTTAGGCAGGGGCAGTGGCTCACGCCTGTAATCCCAACACTTTGGGAGGCCAAGGTGGGCGGATCACTTGAGGTCAGGAGTTAGAGACCAGCCTGGCCAACATGGTGATAGTCCGTCCCTACTAAAAATACAAAAATTAGCCAGGCATGGTGGTCGGCGCCTGCAATCCCAGCTACTCGGGAGGCGGAAGCAGGAGAATTGCTTGAACCCACGAGGCAGAGGTTGCAGTGAGTGGAGATTGCACCATTGCATTCCAGCCTGGATGACAAGAGTGAAACTCTGTCTCAAAAAAAAAAAAAATGCTGGCAGGCCCGTTCTCACAAAGGCAGGGGGTGCTCCTATGCCACAGGTCTCCAGCCTCCCAGAGGAGGACCATAGCCGGAGGGGGAATGACATGCCATTGGGGGCCAGGTGTGGAATCTAAAATGCACCAATAATAATGAGATAATTGGGCTTCCTTGTACTATGTCCCCACAGGTCAGGTCCCCACCTGCAAAAGTTCCCCAAGGGCTGTGAGTAGCAGCTTTTCCCAGGTGCTCGGTGTCCATCCCAGCCCTGGGAGGGTGAGCTGAATGCTCCTGTGCTCTCTCCCATTCTTTTCAGAGGAGAAATTAACTAGTGAAATACCAGCTACCAGTTGTGCCAGGTCTTCATTAGTGCCTCCAGCAGTGCTCCTTGGCATTTTGGAATACAATCCGCCTTCTACTTGCCTCTCCAGATGTCATTTCTCACCTCCTCCCTTTCTAGACACTCGGCTTTCCCCCAGCTCCAGGCCTTGGTACCCTCTTCTGCCTGGAAGAAACTCTTCCCATATGGCACGGGTGAATCCTACTCAACCCTCAGGACTCATCTCGGACATCTTCCTTTAAGAACCCTTCCCTGTGGGTGTCTACCTCCAAACTGCCATCATGGTACCAGCCCTCTTCTTTTTTTTTTTGGAGACGGACTCTCGCTGTGTCACCCAGGCTGGAGTGCATTGGTGCGATCTCCGCTCACTGCAACCTCCATCTCTCGGGTTCAAGCAATTCTCCTGCCTCAGCCTCCCGATTAGCTGGGATTACAGGCGCGTGCCACCACACCTGGCTGATTTTTTTGTATTGTTAGTAGAGACAGTGTTTCACCATGTTGGTCAGGCTGGTCTTGAATTCCTGACCTCAGATGATGATCCGCCTGCCTCAGCCTTCCAAAGTGCTGGGATTACAGATGTGAGCTACC
>NW_012101578.1:9021-10779 GCF_000951045.1 Mandrillus leucophaeus
AAAAAAAAAAAAAAAAAAGGAGCGAGGTTAAACTTTACAATATGCATTATACAGACTGACGCCTAGTGGGTTCAATCTGTGTAATACATGTTAGCAAAATTTAATATCGTTCTGACTTTTTTCTTTTTTTAGAATACAGATAAATATAAACAGAAGGCATCACCTGCAACTCTTGGATACGTGAATCAGTGAAGTGTGTTTAGTGGGTTTTTTTTTTCGTTTTTTGCTTTTGTTTTTGTTTTGAGACAGAGGCTCGCTCTGTCACCCAGGCTGGAGTGTAATGGCGTGATCTTGGTTCACTGCAATCTCCACCTCCCAGGTTCAAGTGATTCTCCTGCCTCAGCCTCCCGAGTAGCTGGGATTACAGGCGCCACCACCACACCCAGCTAATTTTGAATTTTGCATTTTTAGCAGAGGTGAGGTTTCCCCATCTTGGTCAGGTTGGTCTCGAACTCCTAACCTCGGAACGTGATCCACCCACCTCGCCTCCCAAAGTGCTGGGATTACAGGCGTGAGCCACCGCACCCAGCCACAGTGTGTTTAGTTTTAACCACACTAACTCACAGTGTGGACGAGTGGTTTTCTTAGGTATTTTTTAAATTGATAATAGTACTTATTTGAGGGGGTACATGTTATTTTGATGCATGCATACAATGTGTAAAGAACGAATCAAGGTGACTGAAATATCCATTATCTCAAACATTTACCTTTTCTTTGTAGCCGAGCGATCGTAAAAGAGCCACCCAAAAGAACGTCTGCTCACCTGGCGTGGGTGCCGCCTCCACCTTCAGCACCCACCCTCCCTCACGCACGCCCAGAACCGCGGCTGCCCAGAGCGGAAGGCGGGGCCTGTGCCCACACCCCTTCCCTATTCCCCGCCTTCCCTGCGCCTTCCGAAAGCGACTTTGGCTGCATCGTTTTGCGATTGGGCGACCTGCGGGCCATCGGACGGACGTGATTGCATGAAGTAGCTGCCTCTCATCCATTGGCCAGCTCCGACTGGCCGAAATAGCGCCATGGGTTTTGACTAACTTTCACGTCAGCTAGGCTGAGACGCTAGCAGTTGACTCCCGCAGGGTCCTGCCGCGCGCATCCGCGCTCCATGTGTCGGGTAGTGCGAGGCGATCCGAGACAGCGACAGTCCGGCTCGAGGGCGGAGAGCCAGCCTTGGCGGGGTGGTGGCCTCTGTCCCGGGAAAGACCGTCCAAGATGCTGACGGGAGCCTTGGTGGGGGAGATTGAGAGGAAGCCAGACGCCGTGGTCTGTGCACAGGACCCCCAGTAAGGTCCCCAGCTTGCAGCCGAATTCGGAACCTAGACCTGGAGACTTCTCCGAAAGCAAATGGACACACCCATCAGCGGCAGTACACAAACTTGAGTCTGTCGGGGCAGGTGGCGCTTCCGCAGCAGAGCAGTGATCGGCTTGTAGATGTTTATGAGCAAAGGGAAGAAAAAAATCAAACAGCCAAGTGCTAAAGGCCGGGCGCGTTGGCTCACGCCTGTAACCCAACACTTTGGGAGGCCTAGGCCGGTGGATCACGAGGTCAGGAGTTCGAGACCAGCCTGGCCTACATGGTGAAGCCTCGTCTCTACTAAAAATACAAAAATTAGCCGGGCGTGGTGGCGCACGCCTGTAAACCCAGCTACTTGGGAGGCTAAAGCAGGAGAATTGCTTGACCCCGGGAGGCGGAGGTTGCAGTGAGCTGAGATTCCGCCAGTGCACTCCAGCCTGGGCGACAAAGTGAGACTCCGTCTTGGC
>NW_012101578.1:10829-11385 GCF_000951045.1 Mandrillus leucophaeus
TCAGGTCCCCACCTGCAAAAGTTCCCCAAGGGCTGTGAGTAGCAGCTTTTCCCAGGTGCTCGGTGTCCATCCCAGCCCTGGGAGGGTGAGCTGAACGCTCCTGTGCTCTCTCCCATTCTTTTCAGAGGAGAAATTAACTAGTAAAATACCAGCTACCAGTTGTGCCAGGTCTTCATTAGTGCCTCCAGCAGAGCTCCTTGGCATTTTGGAATACAATCCGCCTTCTACTTGCCTCTCCAGACGTCATTTCTCACCTCCTCCCTTTCTACACACTCGGCTTTCCCCCAGCTCCAGGCCTTGGTACCCTCTTCTGCCTGGAAGAAACGCTTCCCATTTGGCACAGGTGAATCCTACTCAACCCTCAGGACTCATCTTGGACATCCTCCTTTAAGAACCCTTCCCTGGCCGGGCGCGGTGGCTCACGCCTGTAATCCCAGCACTTTGGGAGGCCGAGGCGGGCGGATCACAAGGTCAGGAGATCGAGACCACGATGAAACCCCATCTCTACTAAAAATACAAAAAATTAGCCGGGCGCCGTGGCGGGCACCTGTAGTCC
>NW_012101578.1:11435-13272 GCF_000951045.1 Mandrillus leucophaeus
CCTGTCCTCCTGCTCTTTGCTCCGTGAGAAAGATCCACCTATGACCTCTGGTCCTAGACCAACCAGCCCTAGGCACATCTCACCAATTTTAAATCAGGTAAGTGCCCCCTTTTTTACTCTCTTCTCCAACCTCTCTCACTATCCCTCGACCTCTTTCTCCTTTCAATCTTGGCACCACTCTTCAGTCTCTCCCTTCTCTTAATTCCAATTCCTTTCATTTTCTGGTAGAGACAAAGGAGACACGTTTTATCCGTGGACCCAAAACGCCGGCGCTGGTCACGGACTGGGCGCTGGTCACGGACTGGGGAAGGCAGCCTTCCCTTGGTGTTTAATCATTGCAGGGATGCCTCTCTGATTACTCACCCACGTTTTAGGGGTGTCTGACCACGCTGCGGGGACGCCTGCCTTGGTCCTTCACCCTAAGCGGCAAGTCCCGCTTTTCTGGGGGAGGGGCAAGCACCCCAACCCCTATCCTCCCTGTCTCTACCTCTTCTTTGCTTTTCTGGGGGAGGGGCAAGCACCCTGACCCCTTCTCTCTGTTTCTACCCCTTCTTTGCTTTGCTGGGGGAGGGGCAAGTACCCCGACCTCTTACTTTTTGTGCCCCTCTTATTTTTTGTGCCCCTCTTATTTTTGTGCCCCCTCTTATTTTTGCACCCTGACCTCTTATTTTTGCACCCCAATCCCTTAGTTCCGCGCCCCGATCCCTTTCCCGCTTTTCTGGAGGGCAGGAACCCCCAAACTCCTTCTCTCCGTGTCTCTACTCTTTCTTTTCTCTGGGCTTGCCTCCTTCACTATGGGCAACCTTCCACCCTCCATTCCTCCTTCTCCCTTAGCCTGTGTTCTCAAGAACTTAAAACTTTTTCAACTCACACCTGATCTAAAACCTAAATGCCTTATTTTCTTCTACAATGCCGCTTAACCCCAATACAAACTCGACAGTAGTTCCAAATAGCCAGAAAATGGCACTTTCAATTTTTCCAGCCTACAAGATCTAAATAATTCTTGTCGTAAAATGGACAAACGGTCTGAGGTGCCTGACGTCCAGGCATTCTTTTACACATCGGTCCCTCCCTAGTCACTGTTCCCAATGCAACTCGTCCCAAATCTTCCTTTTTTCCCTCCCGCCTGTCCCCTCAGTCCCAACCCCAAGCCTCGCTGAGTCTTTCTAAAAATCATCCTTTTCTACAGACCCATCTGACCTCTGTCCTCCTCGCCAGGCCAAGCTAGGTCCCAATTTTTCCTCAGCCTCCGCTCCCCCACCCTATAATCCTTTTATCACCTCCCCTCCTCACACCCGGTCTGGCTTACAGTTTCGTTCTGCGACTAGCCCTCCCCCATCTGTCCAGCAATTTCCTCTTAAAGTGGCTAGAGCTAAAGGCATAGTCAAGATTAATGTTCCTTTTTCTTTATCCGACCCCTCCTAAATCAGTTAGCGTTTAGGCTCTTTTTCATCAAATATTTAAAAAAAAAAAAAAAAAACTTAGCCCAGTTCATGGCCTGTTTAACAGCAACCCTGAGATACTTTTCAGCCCTAGACCCTAAAAGGTCACAAGGCCATCTTATTCTCAATATATATTTTATTACCCAGTCTGCTCCTGACATTAAATAAAGCTCCAAAAATTAAATTCCGGCCCTCAAACCCCACAACAGGACTTAATGAGCCTCGCCTTCAAGGTGCACAATAATAAAGACAGCCAAGTAGCAACTTATTTCTGAGTTACAATTCCTTGCCTCCACTGTGAGACAAACCCCAGCCACATCTCCAGCACACAACTCCAAACGCCTGAACCGCAGCTGCCAGGGGTTCCTCCAGAACCTCCTCCCCTAGGAGCTTGC
>NW_012101578.1:18426-20244 GCF_000951045.1 Mandrillus leucophaeus
AATTCTTACACAAGAGCCAGGACCGCGTCCTGTAGCCTTTCGGTCCAAATGACCTTATCGTTTTAGCCTAGCCCTCATGTCTGTGCGCAGCGGCTGCCACTGCTTTAGAGGCCCTAAAATCACAAACTGTGCTCAACTCTCTACAGTTCTCATAACTTCCAAAATCTATTCTCTTCCCCCAACCATCGCTCAAGACAATGCTTATGCTGATAAGTTAGCTAAAAAAGCAGCTAGGGTTCCAACTTCTATCCCTCACGTCAGTTTTCCTCGTCAGTTTTCCTCCTTTACATCGGCCACTCCCACCTACTCCCCCGCTGAAACGTCCACCTATCAATGTCTTCACACACAAGGCAAATGGTTCTTAGACCAAGGAAAATATCTCCTTCTAGCCTCACAGGCCCATTCTATCCTGTCGTCATCTCATAACGTCTTCCATGTAGGTTACAAGCCACCAGCCTGCCTATTAGAACCTCTCATTTCCTTTCCATCCTAGAAATCTATCCTCAAGGAGATCACTTCTCAGTGTTCCATCTGCTATTCTACTACCCCTCAGGGATTGTTCAGCCCCCCCCACCCCCCAGCCCTTTCCTACACATCAAGCTCTGGGATTTGCCCCTGCCCAGGACTGGCAAATTGACTTTACCCACATGCCCGAAGTCAGAAAACTAAAATATCTCTTATTCTGGGTAGACACTTTCACTGGATGGGTAGAGGCCTTTCCCACAGGGTCTGAGAAGGCCACCACAGTCATTTCAGACATGACTCCTCAGTTTGGCCTTCCTATCTCTATACAGTCTGAAAACAGATCAGCCTTTAATAGTGAAATCACCCAAGCAGTTTCTCAGGCTCTTAGTATTCAGTGAAACCTTTATATCCTTTGCCTTCCTCAATCTTCAGGAAAGGTAGAACAGACTAATAGTTTTTAAAAAACACACCTCACCAAGCTCAGTCACCAACTTAAAAAGGACTAGACAATACTTTTACCACTTTCCTTTCTCAGAATTCAGGCCTGTCCTTGGAATGCTACAGGTTCCAGCCCATTTGAGCTCCTGTGTGGACACTTCTTTTTATTAAGTCCCAGTCTCATTCCAGACACCAGGCCAACTTGGGCTGCACCCCAAAAAACTTGTCATCCCTCCTATCTTCTGTCTAGTCATACTCCTATTCACCATTCTCAACTATTCATAAATGCCCTGCTCGTGTTTACACTGCTAGTTTACACTGTTTCTCCAAGCCATCACAGCTGATATCTCCTAGTGCTATCCCAAACCGCCACTCTAAGTTTCCTCTTAAGGTAAATAATCTTTGCTAGCAAGGCTATGCTGAGCCTCTTTAAGCACTCTCTAATTACATATCCTAGGTCCTCCCAATTCTTAGTCCTTTAATACCTGTTTTTTCTCCTTCTCTTACCTTGTGTCTTCCGTTTAGTTTTTCAATTTATACAAAACCACATCCAGGCCATCACCAATCATTCTATACGACAAATGCTCCTTCTAATAACCCCACAATATCGCCCCTTACCACAAAATCTTCCTTCAGCTTAATCTCTCCCAGTCTAGGTTCCCACGCCGCCCCTAATCCCGGTTGAAGCAGCCCTGAGAAACATCGCCCATTCTCTCTCCATACCACCCCCCAAAAATTTTCGCCGCGCCAACACTTTCACATTATTTTGTTTTATTTTTCTTATTAATATAAGAAGGCAGGGCCGGGCGCAGTGGCTCACGCCTGTAATCCCAGCACTTTGGGAGGCTGAGGCCGGCGGATCACGAGGTCAGAAGATTGAGACCATCCTGGCTAACACGGTGAAACCCCGTCTCT
>NW_012101578.1:20879-23599 GCF_000951045.1 Mandrillus leucophaeus
CGCCTTAACCGATGACATTCCACCACAAAAGAAGTGAAAATGGCCGGTCCTTGCCTTAAGCGATGATATTATCTTGTGAAATTCCTTTTCCTGGCTCATCCCGGCTCAAAAATCTCCCCCACCGAGCACCTTGTGACCCCTACTCCTGCCCGCCAGAGAACAACCCCCCTTTGACTGTAATTTTCCTTTACCTACCCAAATCCTATAAAATGGCCCCACCCTTATCTCCCTTCGCTGACTCTTTTCGGACCCAGCCCGCCTGCACCCAGGTTGCTCACACAAAGCCTGTTTGGTGGTCTCTTCTTATGGACGCGCATGACAACTCCCAAGTCAGATTTTTTTTTTTTTGAGACGTAGCCTCACTTTCTCCCAGGCTGCAGTGCAGTGGTACAACCAGTGGCTCACTGCAGCCTCAACCTCCCAGGCTCAAGTGATCCTTCCATCGCAGCTTCCTGAGTAGCAGGGACTACAGGCATACACTGCAATGCCAGGCTAATTTTTAAAAAAATGTTTGTAGAGACTGGGATCTCACTATTGCCCAGGCTGGTCTCAAACTCCTAAGCTCAAGCAATCCTCCTACCTCAGCCTCCCAAAGTGCTAGGATTACAGGTATGAATGCCCAGCCCCAAATTAGGTCATTAAAAGCATTCCTGATCATTAAAATTATCTAGGGAGAAAAAAACACACAGGATTGTTTATCAGTATAGGAACACCCAAAAGTAATCTTGAATTGTTTACTTATATCTTGGTAACCAAAGACCACTGTGTTCTTCAGAACCAGTAAGGGGCATGCATGCTGAAACATGAATAGTAACTCATACTACACAAACAGCCAGTGCACTGTGAGTTTACATCCCAGCCCTGTGCAGGTGCTTTACATGCATCAGTTCATTAAATCCTTACGACAACCCTCTGCAGCAGGTACTATTATTACCCTATTTTATTTTATTTTATTTTATTTTATTTTATTTTATTTTATTGAGACAGGGTCTCACTGTTGCCCAGGCTGGAGTGCAGTGGTGCGATCTCAGCTCACTGCAACCTCCGCCTCCCGAGTTCCAGTGATTCTCTTGCCTCAGCCTCCTGAGTAGCTGGGATTACAGGCACCTGCCACCATGCCCAGCTAATTTTTGCATTCTTAGTAGAGGCAAGGTTTCACCCTGTTGGCCAGGCTGGTCTTGAACTCCTGACCTCAAGTAATCCATCTACTTCAGCCTCCCAAAGTGTTAGGATTACAGGCATGAACCACTGCACCCGGCCTTATTGCCCGACTTTAGAAATGAGGAAACTGGCCAGGTGCAGTGGCTCACGCCTGTAATCCCAGCACTTTGGGAGGCTGGAGTGGGTAGATCATGAGGTCAGGAGATCGAGACCATCCTGGGTAACATGGTAAAACTGCGTCTCTGCTAAAAATACAAAAAATTAGCTGGGCGTGGTGGCACGCACCTGTAATCCCCATGACTTGGGAGGCTGAGGCAGGAGAATCACTTCAACCCAGGAGGTGGAGGTTGCAGTGAGCCAAGATCACACCATTGCACTCCAGCCTGGGTGACAGAGTGAGACTCCATCTCAGAAAAAATAATAATAATAAAAATAATAATAAGGAAACTGAGGACTAGAGAAGTAATTTTCCCAGCAAGTAACTGACTCAGCCAGGATGTGAACCCCTATGCAGCTAATCACAGACCTTCTGCTTTCCATCATGCTGCACCACCTCGCCAAGGTGACACACAGGAACTTGGTCAGGCAAAGAATGATGGCACATTTACACCACGGTGTGTTTTTGTATAATTTATTAAGAGGTTTTCAAAATGGATCTGTTGGCCAGGTGCAGTGGCTCACGTCCCTAAGCTCAGCGCTTTGGGAGGCCGAGTTGGACGGATCACGAGGTCAGGAGATCGAGACCATCCTGGCTAACATGATGAAATCCTGTCTCTACTAAAAATACAAAAAATTAGCTGGGCGTGGTGGTGGGCGCCTGTAGTCCCAGCTACTCAGGAGGCTAAGGCAGAAGAATGGCGTGAACCCAGGAGGCAGAGTTTGCAGTGAGCCAAGATCGTGCCACTGCACTCCACCCTGGGTAACAGAGTGAGACTCCATCTCAAAGAAAAAACAAATGAGAGGCCATGCACCAATTTCTGCTGGTCACAGTTCTGGATCCTTCTCCTTTGACCAAATGTCCTCAATTCGCCGACATGGCGTGAACCCGGGAGGCAGAGCTTGCAGTGAGCTGAGATCATGCCACTGCACTTCAGCCTGTGCGACAGAGCGAGACTCCATCTCAAGAAAAAAAAGAAAAAAGAAAAATACAAAAATTAGCCGGGCATGGTGGCATGCACCTGTAATCCCAGCTACTTGAGAGGCTGAGACAGGAGAATTGCTTGAATACGGGAGGTGGAGGTTGCAGTGAGCCGAGACCATGCCACTGCACTCCAGCCTGGGTGACAGAGCAAGACTCCATCTCAAAAAAACAAAAACAAAACAGAGCCATTAAGTAGGTTGTCAGTAATGAATAACAGTATAAAACGTAGCATTTTTTTGTTTGTTTGTTTGCTTGCTTAACTTTTTCATTAGTAGACTTCTCAGAATGTAGCTTTTAAAAACTTATTTATGGCCAGGCACGGTGGCTTATGCCTGTAATCCCAGCACTTTGGGAGGCCAAGGCAGGCGGATCATCTGAGGTCAGGAGTTCAAGACCAGCCTAACCAACATGGAGAAAC
>NW_012101578.1:24619-29735 GCF_000951045.1 Mandrillus leucophaeus
AAAAAAAAAAAAGAAAGAAAAAAATGATATATATATATATATATTTATTTATTTTTTGAGACAGAGTCTCACTCTGTCGCCCCATCTGGAGCGCAGTGGCACAGATCTTGGCTCACTACAACCTCTGCCTCCCAGATTCAAAGGATTTTCCTGCCTCAGCCTTCCAAGTAGCTGGGATTACAGGCATGTGCTACCATGCTCGGCTAATTTTTGTATTTTTAGTAGAGATGGGGTTTCAGCATGTTAGTCAGGCTGGTCTCGAACTCCTGACCTCAGGTGATCCACCCACCTCGGCCTCCCAAAGTACTAGGATTACAGGTGTGAACCACCACACCCAGTCAGAACATAGTTTTTTGGTTTTGTTTTTGTTTTTTTAAATAGCATGAACTCTATCCATCCTGATGACAAATTAATTGGTAATGAGTTACAGTACAGCTTGTGAAGACTATAGGCTTTTTCAAAACAACATCTTAAGAATAATACTAATCATTCCATATGAGTTAGTTTTACAGATTACCAAAGCAAACTCAAAGTTCTAAAGTTTTTGTGTTTGAAATAGTATTTTATTTAAAAAAAAAAAAAAAAAAAAGGCCAGGCATAGTGGCTCATGCCTGTAATCCTAGCACTGTGGGAGGCAAAGGCAGGCGGATCACCTGAGGTCAGGAGTTCGAGACCAGCCTGGCCAACAGGGTGAAACCCTGTCTCTACTAAAAATACAAAAATTAGCCGGACATGGTGGCAGGCGCTTGTAATCCCAGCTACTCAGGAGGCTGAGATTGGAGAATCACTTGAACCCAGGAGGCAGAGGTTGTAGTGAGTGGAGATCGTGCCATTGCACTCCAGCCTGGGCAATCAGAGCAGAATTCTGTCTCAAAAAAACCCAAAGTAGGCCGGGCGCGGTGGCTCAAGCCTGTAATCCCAGCACTTTGGGAGGCCGAGACGGGCGGATCATGAGGTCAGGAGATCGACACCATCCTGGCTAACAAGGTGAAACCCCATCTCTACTGCAAAAAAAATTAGCCAGGCTTGGTGGCGGGCACCTGTAGTCCCAGCTACTTGGGAGGCTGACGCAGGAGAATGGCGTGAACCCGGGAGGTGGAGCGTGCAGTGAGCTGAGATTGTGCCACTGCACTCCAGCCTGGGCGACAGAGCAAGATTCTGTCTCAAAAAAAAAAAAAAAAAGGGGAACCAACTCTCCCTGTTATTGACCATGGATTCTTGGGCTGTCAAGGCAATAGAAGTTGTCATGAAGCTGGAGTTTTCCCAGGAAAGACTTCATTGGAGCTTATGCCGGACACAATGGAGGTGGCACGAGAGACAGAGAGAGAGAGAGAGAGAGGAGAATTCCCTGACTGCCTGTCTAAAAAGAGTCAGTAGGATTTTTTTATTAGGCAAAGTGTGGGAATTAACGTCAGGGGTAGGGTGGTGTGCAGGCTGGACTGGGCAAAACACTGAGGGGTAGGGTATGCAGGTCAGCACGGCTGGTTGCTATGGTTTTCTTGACTAAGGGGCCATCTGGTGGTCTGACTGGTAGCAAGAAGGCTGTAAATCAGTTGTTCAGCATTCCTTCCCAGGTGGAACATGCCACAACCTTGGTTTCATATTTGGATTTCCTAACGCCGGTTCTTGGCATTCCTTAAGTCAAAGGCATGGTTAAACATTATGGCATCAGTGAGATAGTGGAGTGGGGTTCGTGATCACTGGGAATGCATGGAAGAATGCTCTAGTGGGCGTGAGCTGAAGCCAAGCCCTGTTCCCACTCTCTCATCCCAGCCCTGAAACCTTTGCAAAATTATGACAGTAAAAGAAATCTAGACCAGGTGTGGTGGCTCACGCCTGTAATCCCAGCACTTTGGGAGGCCAAGATGGGCAGATCACCTGAGGTTGAGACTAGCCAGGCCAACATGGTGAAACCCCATCTCTACTAAGAATACAAAAATGAGTCGGGCGTCATGGTGTGCACCTGTAATCCCAGCTACTCTGGAGGCTGAGGCATGAGAATTGCTTGAACCCAGGAGGCAGAGGTTGCAGCAAGCTGAGGTCGCATCACTGCACTCCAGTCTGAGTGACAGAGCTAGACTCTGTCTCAAACAAATAAACCAGAAAGCTGACATAGTTGACTCCATCTTGCTTCTAACCTCCAAGCTCTCCTTGGTCATTCCTGGGCTTAGGCCAAACTAACTTTGGGGAGAATCTAGTTTATAGTTTAACCTTTTTTTTTTTTTTGAGATGGAGTCTGGCTGTGTCGCCCAGGCTGGAGTGCAGTGGCTGCATCTCAGCTCACTGCAAGCTCTGCCTCCCGGGCTTATGCCATTCTCCTGCCTCAGCCTCCCAAGTAGCTGGGACTACAGGCGCCCGCCACGTTGCCTGGCTAGTTTTTTGTATTTTTTTTAGTAGAGACGGGGTTTCAACGTGTTAGCCAGGATGGTCTCGATCTCCTGACCTCGTGATCCGCCTGTCTTGGCCTCCCAAAGTGCTGGGATTACAGGCTTGAGCTACCGCGCCCGGCCATAGTTTAACCTTAAAGCAAGGATGATAGTAGTCCTTCCCGAAACTAAACTGCCTTTGTAAAACTAAAGCCTGGTTGGGCGTGGTGGCTCACGCCTGTAATTCCAACACTTTGGGAAGCTGAGGTAGGTGGATCACCTGAGGCTGGGAGTTCGAGACCAGCCTGACCAACATGAAGAAACCCCCACCTCTACAAAAAATACAAAAATTAGTCAGGCGTGGTGGCGCATGCCTGTAATCCCAGCTGCTCGGGAGGTTGAGGCAGGAGAATCGCTTGAACCTGGGAGGTGGACGTTGTGGTGAGCCGAGATTGTGCCATTGCACTCCAGCTTGGGCTACAAGAGCGAAATTCTGTCTCAAAAACAAAAAACAAGAAACAAAAAAAAACTAATACCCGCTGGTCCTGTGGCCCGACTCACAGGAAGACTCAGTGCTCAAGGAGCATTTTCCACACCCCCATGATCACATTCCCAACCAATTACCAGCACCCATTCCCTAGCCCCTGCCTACCAAACTATCCTTGAAAGAGCGTAGCCTCAGAATTTTGGGGGAGACTGATTTCAGTAGTAACTCTTCTCTGGACAAACAATACCTTTCTCCAACCAACTGTCTCAAAAATAAAATAAAAAAATAAAAGACGAAAAAGTTGACCTGGGTGTTGTTGCCTGCCTATAGTCCCAGTTAGGTGGGAGGCTGAGACAGGAGAATTGCTTGAACCCAGGAGGCGGAGGTTTCAGTAAGCCGAGATTGTGCCACTGCACTCCAGCCTGGGGGACAGAGCGAGATACCGTCTCAAAACACAAAAAAACAAAACGGCAGACAGGCTGGGTGCCACGGCTCACCCCTGTAATCCCAGCACTTAAGGAGGACAAGGCAAGAGGATTGCTTGAACCTAGGAGTTTGAGGTCTGTCTGGGCAACATAGCAAAACTTCGTCTCTAGAAAAAATTTAAAATATTTATTTATATAATACACACTTTTTTTTTTTTTTTTTTTTTTAAAGCCAGATAAAAGGGCCAGTCATGGTGCATCATGCCCATAATCCCAGTGCTTTGGGAGGCTGTGATGGAAAGATTGCTTGAGACAAGCTTGAGTAACATAATGAGACCCCATCTCTCCAAACAAACAAACAAACAAAAAAGGCCGTGCGTGGTGGCTCATGACTGGTGGCTCCTAGCACTTTGGGAGGCCGAGGAGGGAGGAGGGCGGATAACCTGAGGTCAGGAGTTTGAGACCAGCCTGACCAACATGGAGAAACCCCATCTCTACTAAAAATACAAAATTAGCCGGACATGGTGGCACACGCCTGTAATCCCAGCTACTAGGGAGGGTGAGGCAGGAGAATCGCTTGAACCCGGGAGGCGAAGGTTGCGCTGAGCTGAGATCGTGCCATTACACTCCAGCCTGGGCAACAAGAGCCAAACTCCATCTCAAAAATAAAAAATAAAAAAAACCAACTGTGGCCCACGCCTGTAGTTCCAGCTGCTACTTAGGGAGCTAAGGAAGGAAGATCACTTGAGCCCAGTTCAAGGTTACAGTGAGCTATAATTGTGCCACTGCACTCCAGTCTGGGCAATAAAGAGACCTTGTCTCAAAAAAGAAAAAAGTCAGATAAAGAATACACACTGCATGATTTGATTTATAGAAAATGCTAGAAAATACAAACCAGCTGGGCACGGTGGCTCACGCCTGTAATCCCAGCACTTTGGGAGGCCGAGGCTGGCGGATCACGAGGTCAGGAGATCGAGACCATCCTGGCTGACACGGTGAAACCCCGTCTCTACTAAAAAATACAAAAAAACTAGCTGGGGGAGGTGGCGGGCGCCTGTAGTCCCAGCTACTCGGGAGGCTGAGGCAGGAGAATGGTGTAAACCCGGGAGGTGGAGCTTGCAGTGAGCTGATATCCGGCCACTGCACTCCAGCCCGGGCGACAGAGTGAGACTCCGTCTCAAAAAAACAAAAAACAAAAAACACAAAAAAACAAATGTCAAACTGACCCCTTTTCAAGGCTCAGGACTTCAATTAATCCAGAAGATTATTTGAAATGTGGATTTACACCAATTTATTTAAATGAAGAACCTCTCGCTAGGCAGAGATGGGCCTTGAGATACGAGGTTACATAATATGACGCCATCGCAAGAACCGGAGCATGTGAAAATCCAATATCCAGGCGAACCTCTACAGTTTTTCCAGTGATTTTTAAAGTTGTGTCATACTTAATCAAGTGCTTCCCCCAGAGTTTCTTCAAACTTAATGATAAATGATTCGAAGCCTTTTTTGAGCTTTCTGCTTTTTTTGAGGCACGGTCAGTCACCCAAGCAGCTGAAACTTACCAGAGTCTACCACCAAGCCTGGCTAATTTTTTTGTATTTTTTGTAGAGATGGGGTTTCGCCATGTTGTCCAGGCTGGTCTCGAACTCCTGAGCTCCAGTGATTCTTCCGCCTCAGCCTCCAAAAGTGCTGGGATTATAGGTGTGAGGCACTGCACCCGGCTTCTTTTTTGAGGTTTCTTAATAGCAAAAGCAGAAATTGCATACCCTTGGGAATCATTTATTCTACCTTTTATGATAAAAATTTGTGGCTGGGTGCGGTGGCTCACGCCTGTAATC
>NW_012101578.1:30295-41599 GCF_000951045.1 Mandrillus leucophaeus
AAAAAAACTGCAGTAAAAACTGTAACAGAAATAAAAATAAAATCTGGCAAGGAACTGAAACATATTTCTTCATCAGTCACATGTACCATTGGAAAGCCAGCAGAAAGCAAGGCTGAATTTCGACACAGTATTCAGGGTCAGAGGCATGTTACAGATGTTACAGATGTTTTTAGCCTGTCTCTACTTATAGCAGAAAGAACATACTTCTTATTTGTTTAATTATTTTTGCGAGGGAGTCTTGCTCTGTCACCAGGCTGGAGTGCAGTGGCGCGCTCTAGTGTTGGGATTACAGGCGTGAGCCACTGCGCCCAGCCCAATTTTTGTATTTTTTGTAGAGATGGGGCTTTGCCATGTTTTTTGTAGAGATGGGGCTTTGCCATGTCACCCAGGCTAGTCTCAAACTCTTGGGCTCAAGCAATTCTCCCACCTCAGCCTCCCAAGGATTCCAGGCATGAACCACCGTGCCTGGCCTACTTTTTAAATTTATTTTTATTTTTAGTTTTTTTAGGGACGGGGTTTTGTTACAGTAGATAGCTAGTCAGGCATGAGCACAGCAGGAGAGGGCCCCCCACACCAGGAATGTCCGCAACCATCATGTGATGGTCAAGTGGTTGTTAACTGTCTCTCTAACATAATAATTGGTCAAAAAATAATGTGGGAGCCAGGCACTGTGACTGGGCACAGGCAGCAGGGAAACCAGTCTCGCAATGAACAGGAACACCTGAAACTGGGGATCAGCAGCTTCCTGAGAAGATCTCAGGAGCTGGGCAAGTAGGCTCGAGCATGTGCATTAAGAGGCAAAATAGTCGCGTTTAACTGGGATATGAACTTCTAGGGGCATTTGACTGGTAAGGGAAGAACGCCTCAAGTGAGCACGTGCACAGCTCCAGGAAACACACTGCGCATGCTCCCCTCCCAAGTGCTGGCAGCCACTGCGCATGCGGACAACCCACCCCAAGGGATGAATCAGGGGAAAAAGGACGCAAGACCCCAGAAGCATGCCAACATGTGAAACGCCAAGTCAAAAGGCCACACTGCTTACTTGATCTCTCAAGTCACCCTCTTGGCCCTCTTCCAAGTGTACTTTACTTCTTTTCATTCCTACTCTAAAGCTTTTTTTTTTTTTTTTTTTGAGATGGAGTTTTGCTTTTGTCACCCAGGCTGGAGTAGAATGGCGCTATCTCGGCTCACTGCAGCCTCCACCTCCCAGGTTCAAGCGATTCTCATGCCTCAGCCTCCCAAGTAGCTGGGATTACAGATGCCCGCCACCACGCCCGGATAATTTTTGTATTTTTAGTAGAAACGGGATTTCACCATGTTGGCCAGGCTGGTCTGGAACTCCTGACCTCAGGTGATCCATCCACCTTGGCCTCCCAAAGTGCTAAGATTACAGGGCTGAGCCACCGTGCCAGGCCTCTTTTACGGTTTTATATAAAATTATAAAATTATTTGTTTCAAGACCAGCCTGGCCAATATGGCAAAACCCTGTCTCTACTAAAAATATAAAAAATTAGCCGGGCGTGGTGTTGCATGCCTGTAATCCTAGCTACTTGGGAGGCTGAGGCAGGGGAATCGCTTGAACCCGGGAGGCAGAGGTTGCAGTGAGCCGAGTTAGTGCCACTGCACTCCAGCCTGGGTGCCAGAGTGAGACTCTGTCTCAAAAAATAAACATAAAAAAATTAAACATTAAAAATAAATAAGTAAATAAAATAATACAATTATTTGTGATGAAATGATGCAATGTTTGGGGTTTGTTTTAAAATAATGTGGGAGCCAGGCACTGTGACTCATGCCAGAAATCCCAACTGCTTGGGGCCAGGATTTTGAGGACAGTCTAGGCAACATAGTGAGACTCCTGTCTTTAAAACTATATATAAATAAATAAAATAATGTGGAAGTCAGGGAATAGATGAGGCAGCTTGGCTGAGGATTGATGGGGTTGGGTGTTGGATTACATGGAGGTTCATTATACTACTCTGTCTACTTTTGAATATGTTCAAAAGTGACATGATGCAGAGTTAGTAAGAAGAAAGTTAAGAAGCCAAATGTAATCAAATAACCAAGAACTTTTGTGTAATTGGTAGATGGGATTGAAAAAATATGCTATCATGATTTGCTAGGCACAGGAAAGGATTTTTTTTTCTTTTTTTTTTTTTTTTGAGACGGAGTTTTTGCTCTTTCACTCAGGCTGGGGTGAAGTGGCATGATCTCAGCTCACTGCAACCACTGCCCCACCAGGTTCAAGCGATTCTCTTGCCTCAGCCTCTCCTGTAGCTGAGATTACAGGCATGCGCCACCACGCTTGGCTAATTTTTGTATTTTTAGTAAAGATGGTGTTTCACCATGTCAGCTAGGTTGGTCTCAAACTCTTGATCTCATGTGATCCACCCTCCTCGGCCTCCCAAAGTGCTAGGATTACAGGCGTGAGCCACCGCGCCTGGCCAGGATGCTCTTCTTTCTTTCTTTCTCTTTCTTTCTCTCTCTCTCTTTCCTTTTTTTTTTTTTTTTTTGACAGAGTTTCACTTTTGTTGCCCAGGCTGGAGTGCAATGGCGTGATCTTGGCTCACTGCAACCTCTGCATCCCAGGTTCAAGCGATTCTCCTGCCTCAGCCTCCTGAGTAGCTGGGATTACAGGCATGCGTTACCAAACCCGGCTAATTTGGTATTTTTAGTAGAGACAGGGTTTTGCCATGTTGGTCAGGCTGGTCTTGAACTCCTGACCTCAGGTGATCCATCTGCCTTGGTCTCCCAAAGTGCTGAGATTACAGGTGTGAGCCACCATGCCTGGCCGCTCTCCTTTCTTTTCTTTTCTTTTCTTTCTTTTTTTTTTTTTTTGAGACAGAACCTTGCTCTGTCACCCAGGCTGGAGTGCAGTGGCACAATCTTGGTTCACTGTAACCTCTGCCTCCCGGGTTCAAGCGATTCTCCTGCTTTAGCCTCCTGAGTAGCTGGGATTACAGCCACCTGCCGCTGCGCCCAGCTAATTTTTGTATTTTTAGTAGAGACAAGGTTTCACCATCTTGGCCAGGCTGGTCTTGAACTCCTGACCTCGTGATCCACCTGCCTCGGCCTCCCAAAGTGCTGGGATTACAGGCTTGAGCCACCACGCCCAGCCTCTTCTTTCTTTTATAAAGCATTCTTTCCAGCTGTCACAGACATAGGGCCAAGCGAATAGCTCTTGGGAGTATTAAATCAAGGTGTATATCTGGGATTTTTTTGTTTGTTTTTGAGATGGAGTTTCACTCTTGTTGCCCAGGCTGGAGTGCCATGGTGCGATCTCGGCTCACCACAACCTCCGCCTCCAGATTCAAGCGATTCTCCTGCCTCAGCTTCTCAAGTAGCTGGGATTACAGGGGTGGGCCACTATGCCCAGATAATTTTTTTTTTTTTTTGAGATGGAGTTTCACTCTTGTTGCCTAGGCTGGAGTGCAATGGCATGATCTCGGCTCACCGCAACCTCCGCCTCCCGGGTTCAAGTGATTCTTCTTCCTCATCCTCCTGAGTAGCTGGGATTACAGGCATGAGCCACCACACCTCACTAATTTTGTGTTTTTGGTAGAGATGGGGTTTCTCCCTGTTGGTCAGGCTGGTCTCGAACTCCCGACCTCAGGTGATCCACCCGCCTTGGCCTCCCAAAGTGCTAGGATTACAGGCTTGAGCCACTGTGCCCTGCCATAATTTTTGTATTTTTAGTAGATATGGGGTTTCACCATATTGGCCAGGCTGGTCTGGAACTCCTGACCTCGGGTGATCCACCCACCTCGGCCTCCCAAAGTGCTATTAGATGTGAGCCACCACGCCTGGCCCATTTTGTTTTTTGAGACAGGGTCTCACTCTGTTGCCCAGGCTGGAGTGCAGTGGTGTGATCATGGCTCACTGCAGCCTTGACCTCCCAGTTTCAATGATCCTCCCACCTCAGCCTCTCAAGTAGCTGAGACTACAGGTGTGCACCACCATTCCTGGCTAACTTTAAATTTTTTGTAGAGACAGGGTCTCTCCATGCTGCCCAGGCTGGTCTCAAACTCCTGGGCTCAAATGATCCTCCCACTTTGACGTCTGAAAGTGCTGGGATTATAGGTGTGAGCCACAGCGCTCAGCCATATCAGTTTATTTTATCCCACCCTTTCAAGTGTATTTTCTTGTGGGTTGTACAATATACGATACTAACATGGCCAAAGGTTTCCTCCAAGACCTGCTTCAGAAAGGGCAGGAGTTCCCAGGGTGGACTGTTAGAGGCAGAACCACTCCTCGGAAATGGCTCCCTGGGCTGGTCAGGTTACCTGATCTTTCCCCATCGGTGGCTGAAGCTTCTCAAGTGTGAAGGCTTTGGGGCACCTGTCCAAAGATCAACATCTATCTATAGCGGGGACCAGTGCTGCCTCTCACGCCTCAATTTGGGCCATTAAGCTGTAACTGAGTCCAAAGCTTGTACAGATTGCCACATGATGGCCAGTAAGTCAGGAGACAAGGTGTTGGGGTAAGGAAAGTGCCTTGATTTGGAGAGCCAGCAAACCAAGAGGATGGCAGACTGGTGTTCTAAAGAACCAGCTTACGTTAACATCAATTTCTAGGCTCTTTTTCTGTTAGCAGAAGGGAGAAGAGAGAAGAGAGAAGAGGTTGAGGTCACGAGGTAACCCATGACCACAGACATCTCACTGGCAATGAAAGGCTAGCGGGGTGTCATGAAACTTCTTTGTCCTTTGGTTGGGTCACAGTGTGCATATGCTTTTTTTTTTTTTTTTTTTTTGAGACAAGGTCTCACTGTGTTGCCCAGGCTGGAGTGCAATGGCGTGGCACGATCTCAGCTCAGCCTCAGCCTCCCCTATAGCTGGGACCACAGGTGCATGCCACCACACTCAGCTAATTATTTTATTTTATTTTATTTATTTTTTTTGAAATGGAGTCTTGCTCTGTCGCCAGGTTGGAGTGCAGCGGCGCAATCTCGGCTCACTGCAACCTCCGCCTCCTGGGTTCAAGTGATTCTCCTGCCTCAGCTTCCCAAGTAGCTGCGACTACAGGTGCCCACTACCATGCCGGGCTAATTTTTGTATTTTTAGTAGAGATGGGGTTTCACCATGTTGGCCAGGATGGTCTCGATCTCTTGACTTTGTGATCCACCCACCTCAGCCTCCCGAAGTGCTGGCATTACAGGCGTGAGCCACTGCACCTGGCAATTTTTTTTATGTTTTGTAGAGACAGAGTCTCCCTGTGTTGCCAAGGGTGGTCTCCAACCCCTGGGCTCAAGCAATCCTCCCGCTGACATAGGAGTTAAAAAGAAATTATTTAGGCAGTTAGTGAGGGCACAGGAGTCCTCAGTAAGGTTTTTATTATAATAATAAAGCAGCCCCCAAGTCATTTCTTTTCTAATAAAAAGCAGCCTGAAAAATCAAGCTGCAAGCATAGATGAGCAAGCTGGAAACTTGCGTAGGTGAATGCTGGCAGCCGTGCCAATAGAAAAGGGATACCTGGGAGCCAGGTAGAGCCAACATGGAATCTTTCTCTTCCCTTTTCTTTGTTGCCACGTGTGCAGGTGTCATGGCACCAGCCAGGTGGAGACTCCATCTGCATGATAAAAGATTAGGGTGGGATGGTGGGACGGTCAGCAAGTGCCAGGTAAACAACACACTTTGTCTAATGAATCCTCTGGACCCTATGTAAATCAGACACCACCTCTTCAAGCCCCTCTGTAAAACCAACAGCATCCTGCCACAAATGGAACTCCCTCCCTCTGCCCAGGGGGAGTTTTTCTCTTGCTTCTTTTACCTATTAAACTTTCCACTTTTTTTTTTTTTTTTTTTTTTTTTGAGACAGAGTCTCTGTTGCCCAGGCTGGAGTGCAATGGCACGATCTTGGCTCACTGCAACCTCCACCTCCCGGGTTCAAGCTATTCGCCTGCCTCAGCCTCCCGAGTAGCTGGGATTACAGGCACACGCCACCTCGCCTGGCTAACTTTTTGTATTTTTAGTAGAAACGGGGTTTCGCCATGTTAGCCAGGCTGGTCTCGAACTCCTGACCTCAGGTGATCTGCCTGTCTCAGCCTCTCCCAAAGTGCTGGGATTACTGGCGTGAGCCACCGCGCCCGGCCCAAACTTTCTGACTCCTTGTGCCTCTGCATCTTCATTTTCCTTAGGTCAAGACAACAATTCTTGGGTATTTCCCCAAACGATGCCACTTCACTGCCTCCGACTGCCAAAGTGTTAGGATTATAGACATACATGAGTCACCCATGTATGTGACAAATTTACCAGTTTATGTAAATTTGCAACATAACATTGTTATTTGTGTGTACAACCTTCTCATCTTCTGTGGGGGAAGGGAGGGAAGATTAGTTTTAGGGAGGGACTATTAGCATCCTTGCTTCAAAGTTAAACTATAAACTAAATTTCTCCCATAATAAGTTTGGCCGACACGCAGAGACAGGCAAAAGTAGTTAACCTAAAAGATATCACCGCCATGGCCGGTGGGGTGTAGGGGAAGGGGAGGGAAGTTACGAGCAAAATGGAGAAGGGACTCATGCCAGGGCACCTTCTCGTGGCTACAGGTGTGGACATAAGCAACCACCTGGCGGGGCTGCACCAAAGCCCATGTGGTCACTAACTGGCTGGCTTTCCCTGTTTCCACCCGTGCCTTTGGCGTAGACACACAAACCGTAACCTCCGGCCCCAAACCAAGAATCAGGACGACTCAGCAAAAAAAAATCCATCATGCGGTTAAAAGTTCAGCCTCTGCAGAAACAACACAAGGATGGCTGCTTTGGCCACTTCTATCAACAGTGCACTGGAAGTTCTCACCAGAACAATTAGGCAAGAAATGGAAGTAAAAGGCATCCACACTGGGAAGGAAGTAAAACTGTCTCTATTTGCGAATGACACAATCTCGCTTTTTTTTTTTTTTGAGATGGAGTTTCACTCTTATTGCCTCGGCTGGAGTGTAATGGCACGGTCTTTGCTCACTGCAACTTCCACCTCCCGGGTTCAAGCGATTTTCCTGCCTCAGCCTCCCAAGTAGTTGGGATTACAGGCATGCGCCACCACACCCAGCTAATTTTGTACTTTTGATAGAGATGGGGTTTCACTATGTTGGTCAGGTTGGTCTCGAACTCCTCACCTCAGGTGATCCACCCACCTCGGCCTCCCAAAGTGCTGGGATTACAGGCATGAGTCACTGCACCCGGACTTTTTTTTGAGATGGAGTCTCGCTCTGTCGCCCAGGGTGGAGTGCAGTGGCGCGATCTTGGCTCACTGCAGCCTCCACCTCCCAAATTCAAGCAATTCTCCTGCCTCAGCCTCCTAAGTAGCTGGGATTACAGGCGCCCACCACCACGCCTGGCTAATTCTTGTATTTTTAGTAGAGATGGGGTTTCACCATGTTGGCCAGGCTGATCTTGAACTCCTGACCTCGTGATCCACCTGCCTCAGCCTCCCAAAGTTCTGGGATTACAGGCATGAGCCACCACCCCCAACCTGGTTTTGTTTGTTTTTGAGACAGAGTCTCACTCTGTTGCCCAGGCTGGAGTGCAATGGCACGAGCTTGGCTCACTGCAACCTCCACCTCCTAGGTTCAAGTGATTTTCCTGCCTCAGTCTCCCAGGTAGCTGGGACTACAGGTAATTTTTGTATTTTGAGTAGAGATGGGGTTTCACCATGTTGGCCAGGCTAGTCTCAAATTCCTGGCCTCAAGTGATCCACCCACCTCAGCCTCCCAAAGTGTTAGGATTACAGGTATGAGCCACTGTGCCCAACCAACTTTCTTCTTACTAACTCTCCATTACGTTGATTTTGAACATATTAAAAAGTAGAGCCAACCTGGTCAGGCGCAGTGGCTCACGCCTGTAATCCCAGCACTTTGAGAGGCTGAGGCGGGCAGATCGCTAAATCTGTCCTAAATTCATATGGAATTTAAAGGAAACTAGAGAGCCAAAAATGATCTTGAAGAATAATAATAGAGTTGGATGATTTAGACTTCCAGATTTCAAAACGTACTACAAAGCTACAATAATCAAAGCAGGTGATAGTGACATAAGGCTAGACACACAGACAATGGAATAAAAATGAGAACCCAGAAATAAGCGCGTACCTCTCTGGTCAAGTGCTTTTCCACAAAGGTGCCAAGACCATTTAATGGGAGAAAGAAGCCTCTTCAATAAGTGGTGTTAGGCAAACAGCGTATCCACAGGCGGAAGAATGAAGTTGGATCCTTATCTTACACCATATACAAACATTTACTCAAAATGGATTGAACACCAAAACTTAAGAGGCAAAACTATAAAACTCTTAGAAGAAAATACATGGGAGGCTGGGCAAGGTGGCTCACGCCTATAATCCCAGGACTTCGGGAGGCCTAGGTGAGTGGATCACTTGAGGTCAGGAGTTCGAGACCAGCCTGACCAACATGGTGAAACCCCTTCTCTACTAAAAATATGAAGTTACCTGGGCATGGTGGTGTGAACCTGTAATCCCAGTTACTCAGGAGGCTGAGGCAGGAGAATCACTTGAACTGGGGAAGCGGGGATTGCAGTGAACCGAGATTCCACCACTGCACTCCAGACTGGGCGACAGAGTGAGACTCTGTCTCAAAAAAAATATATATATATACACACACACACACACACACACGTGTATATATATATACACGCATATATATATGTGTATATATATAGGTGTGTGTGTATATATATGTGTGTATATATATACACGTATATATGTGTGTGTATATATATATGGGAAAATTTGCATGCCGTCGGCTTTGGTTTTGTTTTGTTTTTTTTTTGACAGAATCTCTCTCTGTTGCCCAGGCTGGAGTGCAGTGGCGCTATCTCAGCTCACTGCAAGCTCCGCCTCCCAGGTTCACGTCATTCTCCTGCCTCAGCCTCCCGAGTAGCTGGGACTACAGATGCCCGCCACTACGCCCTGCTAATTTTTTGTATTTTTTTTTAGTAGAGACGTGGTTTCACCGTGTTAGCCAGGATGGTCTTGATCTTCTGACCCCATGATCTGCCCGCCTCAGCCTCCCAAAGTGCTGGGATTACAGGCATGAGCCACGGTGCCCGGCCATTTGGCACTGGTTTTTTTGTTTTTTTTTTTGAGACGAAGCCTTGCTCTGTCGCCAGGTTGGAGTACAGTGGCGCCATCTCGGCTCACTGCAAACTCTGCCTCCCAGGTTCACGCCATTCTTCTACCTCAGCCTCCCGAATAGCTGGGACTACAGGCGCTTGCCACTATGCCCAGGTAATTTTTTGTATTTTTAGTAGAGATGGGGTTTCACTGTGTTAGCTAGGATGGTCTCGATCTCCTGACCTTGTGATCAGCCTGCCTCGGCCTCCCAAAGTGCTGGGATTACAGGCGTGAGCCACTGCGCCCGGCCTGGCATGGGTTTTTGAAACAACACCAAAAGCACAGTCAGCAAAGGAAAAAATGGATAAATCATACTTCATTAAAGACTTCTATGCATCAAAGGACATTATCAAGTGTGAAAAAATCCACAGAATAGAAGAAAACGTTTGCAAATCACATATTTAATGGGGGTTTAATTTCCAGATTATATAAATAACCCCTATAATTCAATTTTTTTCTTTTTTTTTTTTTTTTTTTTGAGACGGAGTCTCGCTCTGTCGCCCAAGCTGGAGTGCAGTGGCCGGATCTCAGCTCACTTCAAGCTCCGCCGCCCGAGTTTACGCCATTCTCCTGCCTCAGCCTCCTGAGTAGCTGGGACTACAGGCGCCTGCCACCTCGCTCGGCTAGTTTTTTGTATTTTTTAGTAGAGACGGGGTTTCACCGTGTTAGCCAGGATGGTCTTGATCTCCTGACCTCGTGATTCGCCCGTCTCGGCCTCCCAAAGTGCTGGGATTACAGGCTTGAGCCACCGCGCCCGGCCTCAATTTTTTTCTTTTTGAGACGGCATCTCCCTCTGTTGCCAGGCTGGAGTGCAGTGGTGTGATCTCAGCTCACTGCAACCTCTGTAGCCTCCAGGGTTGAAGCGATTCGATTTCCCTGCCTCAGTCTCCCGAGTAGCTGGGACTACAGGCGTGCACCACCACACGTGGCTAATTTTTTGTATTTTAGGAGAGACGGAGTTTCACCATGTTGGCCAAGATGGTCTTGATCTCCAGACCTCATGATCTGCCTGCCTCGTCCGGCCTTTTATTTTTTTGAGACGGAGTCTCGCTCTGTCGCCCAGGCTGGAGTGCAGTGGTGTGATCTTGGCTCACTGCAACTTACACCTCCCGGGTTCAAGCAATTCTCCTTCCTTAACCTCCTGAGTAGCTGGGATTACACGTGCATGCCACCACACCCGGCTAATTTTTGTATTTTTATTAGAGACGGAGTTTCACTATCTTGGCCAGGCTGGTCTGAAACTCCTGGCCTCAAGTGATCTGCCTGCCTTGGTCTCCCAAAGTGCAGGGATTGCAGGTGACAATTAAATTTTAAAATGAGCAAAGGGGGCTGAGACAGGAAGATCGCTTGAGCCTGGGAGGTTGAGACTGCAGTGAGCTGAGATCGCGCCACTGCACTCCAGCCTGGGTGACAGAATGAGACCTTTCCCAAACAAAGCAAAACCACTATGAAATACAACTTCATACCCACTAATTTTTATTAGAGCTGGCTCTAATGAAAAAATGGGAAGTAACAAGTGTTGTCAAGAATGTGGAGAAATGGCTGCTGGGAATGTAAAATGGTGTCTCTACTTTGGAAATCGGTTTGGCTGTTCCTTAGAAAGTTCAACACAGAGTTACCATATGACGCAGCAATCCATTCCCAGGTCTATGCCCACAGGATCGAAAGCAGGGACTCAGACAGGAACTTGTACACAAACATTCACAGCGAGGTTATTCACAACAGCCAAAAGGTGGGAGCAACCGAAACGTCCGTCAACAGAGGCATGGACAAACACGATGTGGTACAGTCCCACACCACAATGTTTTAGTTAATGACGGGCCGCACGTATGTCTGTGGTCCCATGCGATTTTAATGGAGCAGAAAAATTCATATTGCCTGGTCTATCGTAGCTGTCACGATGTCTACGACAATGTGCTACTCATATGTTTGTGGTGATGCTGGTGTAAAAGAACAGCGGGCACATATGGTTATCTACAGAACCTTGTATTTTTTTTTTTGAGACGGAGTCTAGCTCTATTGCCCAGGCTGAAATGCAGCGGCGCGATCTCGGCTCACTGCAACCTCCGCCTCCCGGGTTCAAGCAATTCTCTTGCCTCAGCCTCTCGAGCAACCTGGGATTACAGGCATATGCCACCATGCCCAGCTAATTTTTGTACTTTTTTAGTAGAGATGGGATTTCTCCATGTTG
>NW_012101578.1:43089-45332 GCF_000951045.1 Mandrillus leucophaeus
GCCTCCTAAAGTGCTGGGATTACAGGCCTGAGCCACCAGGCCCGGCCAGCCACTGTTTATTATCAGCGGCAGTACACGGCTCTTCTCTCCTAAGGTTGGGGTATCTAAGAACAGGCTTCCCTCATAGCCAAACTTCAGGGCCACCCCAGTGCCAGGATAACCACATTCTGCAGGGGAGAAATCAGGCCGTCCCCAGCCACAGTGGTGCCAGCCTCTGCCCACGCTCTTTCGGGCTGGGGGTGAAGCAGTCGATGAAGGCCAGCCCTGTCCCTGGCCCAAGTCATATAGGGTGTTTCCTGGGCCTTTCCATGAAAGGCTCCACTGTGACCCAAGCCTTCTCCATGCTCTGGGCTCAGGGATGGGGGATGCTGTCTCAATCAGGCCTCCAAGGCTGCTCTCAGGGTGGCTCTGGGCCTCATGGCTACATGGAGGGGAAGAGGGGTTGAGCTGCAGAGAGATTAGGAGCTGGGAAATGGAGCCCATAAGGAAAGACTGAGCCCACGGACTGGGTAGAATCGGAACATCTCCCCCAGGGCGGAAGGAGAGCAGGAACACCCCAAACGGAACAGCCAATAGTCCTCAGACTTCTTGCATCTCTCTGCAGGGGCCTCAGCCTTCCTGCCTCTCAGCCTTGCACTCGCAGCTCCCCCTGCCGGCTACACTCTTCCTCCCTCTTCCTCCCTCCTTTATGGCCAAGTCCCGCTCAAGTCTGGCAGACTCTGCTTCACTGTCACTTCCCCAGGGAAGCCCTTCTTGGTGACCGCCGCTCCACATGCTGCCTCCTTCACTCACCTTCAAATGGAGCGGGTTGAAGCCTGTGTGTACCAGGCACTATGCTGGGCACAGTGAATGCACTTCATGTGCTCAGGCAGAATCCACACAGACAATGCCACGAAATAGAAGGAAGCATCCCACATACAAGTTCCCATGACAGGGAGACCAGAGGGGCCATCACTGGGAAGGGGTGTCTCAGCAGAAGCCTGGAGAATATGCTGAGTCAGCCAGGCTTGGAAGAGCCTTGTCTTGGCAGCCAGGGCACTGCCAGGAGCCTCACGTTTCCTGGAAAGCTGGAGACCAGAATGTCCATGGACCTTATCCCTCTGCAGCACTAAGGCCACCTGAATGTCTCAGTGGAAAGGCATCCGAGGTCCGAGGTGACATGGGGCCAAGCTGTGGCCCCAGTGTGCTGTGAGGGTGATCACCTACATCTGCATTTATTTCCAACAGGTACCTCATAGCCTATGGAATGTTCCAGAAACGAGGTTGGTATATGTGTGAAGTTAGCCTACCTGAGACAACCAGCAGGTGAGTTCATCCATCCTTCCATCCATCCTTTTTTTGTTTTGAGACAGGCTGGAGTGCAATGGCATAATCTCGGCTCACTGCAACCTCTGCCTCCTGGGCTCAAGTGATTCTCCTGCCTCAGCCTCCTCAGTAGCTGGGATTACAGGCATGTGCCCCCAGGCCTGGTTAATTTTTGTATTTTCATTAGAGACCATGTTGTCTAGGCTGGTCTTGAACTCCTGACCTCAGGTGATCCACCCGCCTTGGCTTCCCACAGTGCTGGGATTACAGGCGACAGCCACCACACCCAGTCTTGTTTTGTTTTTGGGGACGGAGTCTTGCTCTGTCACCCAGGAGTGCAGTGGTGCGATCTCAGCTCACCACAATCTCCGCCTCCTGGTCTCAGGTGATCCTCCCACCTCAGCCTCCCAAGTAGCTGGGACTACAGGTGCAAGCCACTACACCCAGCTAACTTTTTGTATTTTTAGGTAGAGATGGGGTCTTGCCGTGTTGCCCAGGCTGGTGTTGAACTCCTGGGCTCAAGTGATCTGCCCACCTTGGCCTCCCAAAGTGCTGGGATTATAGGCACGAGCCACCAAGCCCACTGGCATTGTTATCACATATCTCAACTTCATGCATGTTATTACCCCTGAAAACCTTCTAGGTGGTCAAGATGTGGAGGTGGACTGATGATTCTATCCCTGTGTAGGCCTAGGCTCAAGTGTGTGCTAATGTCTTTGTTTTGTTTTGTTTAAATAAGAGACAGGGTCTCACTATGTTGCCCAGACTGGGTTCAGGTCATCCTCTTGCCTCAGCCTCCCATAGGTGGGACTGCAGGCATGTCTTACCTCACCTGGCTTGTTTCAGTTTTTAACAAAAAAAATTTAAAAGTAAAAAAAATAGGCCAGGTGTGGTGGCTCACGCCTGTAATCCCAGCACTTTGGGAGGCTGAGGTGGTC
>NW_012101578.1:47347-49851 GCF_000951045.1 Mandrillus leucophaeus
ATATAGGGTGTTTCCTGGGCCTTTCCATGAAAGGCTCCACTGTGACCCAAGCCTTCTCTATGCTCTGGGCTCAGGGATGGGGGATGCTGTCTCAATCAGGCCTCCAAGGCTGCTCTCAGGGTGGCTCTGGGCCTCATGGCTACATGGAGGGGAAGAGGGGTTGAGCTGCAGAGAGATTAGGAGCTGGGAAATGGAGCCCCCAGAGAAAGACTGAGCCCACAGACTGGGGAGCGCAGGGTAGAATCGGAGCATCTCCCCCAGGGCGGAAGGAGAGCAGGAACACCCCAAACGGAACAGCCAATAGTCCCCTGCAAGCGCCCCAACCTTCCTGCTTCTCAGCCTTGCACTCACAGCTCCCCCTGCCGGCCACACTCTTCCTCCCTCCTTTATGGCCAAGTCCCGCTCAGGTCTGGGGGGCTCTGCTTCACTGTCACTTCCCCAGGGAAACCCTTCTTGGTGACTGCCCCTCCACATGCTATCATAGCGCCCTGGGCTTCTCCTTCCGAGCCCTGACTACCATGGCTATGACTTGGCGAAGTGGTCATTTATGTGTTTAAACATGAGTCTCCTCGGCTAGATCATGAGCTTGTCGGGGCAGGGAGGAGGTCTGTCCTGTCCATGGCTGATTTCCAGCTGGGTGCTCAGCGCGCCGTTCCTGTTCGCTGAGTGCAGGAAGGACCTCAGCGCTTTCCCCAGGGACTCGGGCACCCATGAACTGCGGTCCTGGTTTGGGGCTATTGCCACTTGTCCCCTCTCCATCCCATCCCTTCTGGGGAGGGGCGGCCTGTGCCATCAGGGTCTTTTGCGTCTTTTCCTGGGGAGGGGAAGGTGCCACCCCTAACAGCCTGGCACCCCCAGGCTGGAAGAGCAGAAAGCCTCAGACACCAGGAGGAGCACGTGGCGCCAGAAAGGCCACACTGCCTCGGGGATGTAGACCGCGACCCAGCCCTGGGGCCTGGACTTGGCTCAGGGCTCAGGCTTGTTACGTGAATGCAGCACACCCCACCCATGGGGTTGTCTCACCAAGAAAGTAAATCTGAGTCTGATCGACCCTCTAGAGCTGCACTGTCCCATCCAGAAGCTGCTGGCTAATTAATTCTAATTATTAACAACTAAAATTGACGACTCACTTCCTCTGTCACCCTAGCCACCTTTTTGTTGTATGTGAGACAGGGTCTTGCTCTGTTGCCCAGGCTGGAGTGCAGTGGTGCGATTTTGGCTCACTGCAGCCTCAAACTCCCAGGCCTCGAGTGATCCTCCCACCTCAGCCCCCTGAGTAGCTGGGGCTACAGGTGTGCACCACCACGCCCGGCTCATTTAAACATTTTTTGTAGAGATGGGGTGGGGGTGGGGTCTCCCTATGTTGCCCAGGCTGGTCTCCATCTCCTGGGCTCAAACACTCCTCCCTCCTTGGCCTCCCAAAGCTCTGGGATTACAGACAAGAACCAGTGTGCCTGCCCCCGTCCCGTTTTTCAGGGAGCCTGCTGCTGCCCAGGCTCCCTGGAGCTTGCTGTGCTGTTCGGGAACAGGTGAAGAAGCAAAGAGGGTTGGGGGATGAGGGAGGCAGAGGGGCAGGTGCAAGGGTTGGGAAGGGAGAGCAAGGGCTGTGGGGAAGAGGACACCGAGTATGGCTGTTTGGCCCGCAGTGCCCCCTGCCCCACCCCTCTGTAAGTCTCCAGCAAATGTGTCCTTTCTTTCCATAGCCCTGGGAGTTGATGTGTCTGGAAGGCTCCATCTGAGGTTGGCCAGAAGGTGGTGGCCACAGGGTCTGGCTTTGTTCCAGTTTCACAAATCTGGGGCCTTCACGCCACCCCAAGGTCCTGGAGGGTTGGCTGCCTGGGTTCACTTGATGTTCCCAGCCCCACAGGCAGGGCCAGCACAGATGGGAGCTCAGCAAATATTTGTTGAGTGAATTGATAAGATCCACGTGGGCCTGGTGTTGGGGGCTCCAGACAGCCTGGAAAGGTTGGGGGCAGACAGTGAAGGCAGGAAGGGAATGGCAGAGGCTGGGCTTTCTAGAGCCTGGAGTCTACTCTTCCCTTTGCTTCTGGAACAGGCATGTCTGAATTTCTTTCTTTCTTTTCTTTTTGACGGAGTCTCACCCTGTCACCCAGGCTGCAGTACAATGGCACCATCTCAGCTCACTGCAACCTCCACCTCCCGGGTTCAAGCAATTCTCCTGCCTCAGCCTCCGGAGTAGCTGGGATTACAGGTGCGCCCTACCATGCCTGGCTGATTTTTTGTATATATTTTTTTTTTTTGAGATGGAGTCTTGCTCTGTCACCCAGGCTGGCGTGTAGTGGCGCGATCTCGGCTCACTGCAAGCTCCGCCTCCTGGGGTTCACACCATTCTCCTGCCTCAGCCTCCTGAGTAGCTGGGACTGCAGGCGCCTGCCACCACTCCCGGATAATTTTGTTTTTGTATTTTTAGTAGAGACGGGGTTTCACCGTGTTAGCCAGGATGGTCTCGATCTCCTGACCTCGTGATCTGCCCACTTCGGCCT
>NW_012101578.1:54054-54451 GCF_000951045.1 Mandrillus leucophaeus
GGGTTTCTCCATGTTGGTCAGGCTGGTCTTGCACTCCTGACCTCAGGTGATCCACCTGCCTTGGTGTCCCAAAGTGCTGGGATTCTAGGTGTGAGCCACCGTGCCCAGCCCTGGGATTTTGCTTCTTTAAAGTTAATTTTGAGGTCAGGCACAGTGGCTCATGCCTATAATCCCAGCACTTTGCGAGGCCAAGGAGGGAAGTTTGCTTGAGCTCAGGAGTCGACCAGCCCTGGCAACATAGCAAGATCCCATCTCTACAACAAATTAAAATACTAGCTGGCCAGGGTGGGGTGCACCTGTGGTCCCAGCTAGTTTGGAGGCTGAGGCAGGAGGATCACCTGAGCCCAGGAGGTCAAGATGGCAGTGAGCCAGGATTGCACCACTACACTCCAGCCTG
>NW_012101578.1:54501-55498 GCF_000951045.1 Mandrillus leucophaeus
ATGGTCTCGATCTCCTGACCTCGTGATCTGCCCACTTCGGCCTCCCAAAGTGCTGAGATTACAGGCGTGAGCCACCGCGCCCAGTCTAGCATGTCTGGGTTTCTTGTCCTCTCCTCTGAGATGACCAGCAGAACCCATCTTTCCACATCACTGAAGACTCCCTGCCGCTGCCCCCATGATTTGAGTCTGGCCTTTAGTACATGGCTTTTGTTTCCTCCCTTCGCCTTGGCGCCCAGAGAGCTCTGTCTCTGGTCTGCCACGCCTCCCCCTACGCCCGCTTTCAAGGCGGAGGCACAGAGTGGGAGCATGTTTAGTGGACATGCCACCTCCTTCACTCACCTTCAAACGGAGCGTGTTGAACCCTGTGTGTACCAGGCACCATGCTGGGCCCAGTGAATGCACTTCATGTGCTCAGGCAGAACCCACACAGACAATGCCATGAAATAGAAGGAAGCATTCCACACACAATTTCCCATGACAGGGAGACCAGAGGGGCCATCACTGGGAAGGGGTGTCTCAGCAGAAGCCTGGAGAATATGCTGAGTCAGCCAGGCTTGGAGGAGCCTTGTCTTGGCAGCCAGGGTGCTGCCAGGAGCCTCACGTTTCCTGGAAAGCTGGAGACCAGAATGTCCATGGACCTTATCCCTCTGCAGCAGTAAGGCCACCTGAATGTCTCAGTGGAAAGGCATCCGAGGTGACATGGTGTCCAGGGGACTTCCAAGCTGTGGCCCCAGTGTGTTGTGAGGGTGATCACCTACATCTGCATTTATTTCCAGCAGGTACCTCATAGCCTATGGAATGTTCCAGAAACGAGGCTGGTATATGTGTGAAGTTAGCCTACCTGAGACAACCAGCAGGTGAGTTCATCCATCCTTCTATCCACCCTTTTTTTGTTTTGAGATAGGCTGGAGTGCAATGGCATAATCTCGGCTCACTGCAACCTCTGCCTCCTGGGCTCAAGTGATTCTCCTGCCTCAGCCTCCTCAGTAGCTGGGAT
>NW_012101578.1:55917-56424 GCF_000951045.1 Mandrillus leucophaeus
AAAAAAAAAAAGATGGGTGATTTCTGCATTTCCAACTGAGGTACCTGGTTCATCTCATTGGGATTGGTTGGATAGTGGGTGCAGTCCATGGAGTGTGAGCTGAAGCAGGGCAGGGCATCGCCTCACCTGGGAAGTGCAAGGGGTCGGGGGATTTCCCTTACCTAGCCAAGGGAAGCTGTGACAGACAGTACCTGGAAAATCGGAACACTCCTGCCCTAATACTGTACTTTTCCAACAGTCTTAGCAAATGGCACACCTGAAGATTATATCCCACACCTGGCTCGGCAGGTCCCATGCCCACGGAGCCTTGCTCACTGCTAGTGCAGCAGTCGGAGCTCAAACTGTGAGGCAGCAGCGAGGCTGGGGGAGGGGTGTCCACCATTGCTGAGGCTTGACTAGGTAAACAAAGCGACTGGGAAGCTCGAACTGGGTGGAGCCCACTACAGCCCAACAGAGGCCTGTCTGCCTCTGGGAGGCCTTTCCCACTTCTGGGAGCAGGGCATAGCT
>NW_012101578.1:61384-63646 GCF_000951045.1 Mandrillus leucophaeus
ATAAATAAATAAATAAATAAAAATAAAAATACAAAAATTAGCCAGGTATGGTGGTGGGCGCCTGTAGTCCCAGCTACTCGGGAGGCTGAGGAAGGAGAATTACTTGAACCAGGGAGTCGGAGGTTGCAGTGAGCCAAGATCATGCCATTGCACTCCACTCTGGTGACAGAGCAAGACTCTGTCTCAAAAGAAAAAAAAAAAAAATGGATCGTCCCAAGATGACCGAATAGGAATGGCTCCGGTCTGCAGCTCCCAGCGTGATCGATGCAGAAGATGGGTGATTTCTGCATTTCCAACTGAGGTACCTAGTTCATCTCATTGGGACTGGTTGGATAGTGGGTGCAGTCCATGGAGTGTGAGCTGAAGCAGGGCAGGGCATCGCCAAACCTGGGAAGTGCAAGGGGTCAGGGGATTTCCCTTACCTAGCCAAGGGAAGCTGTGACAGACAGTACCTGGAAAATCAGAACACTCCTACCCTAATACTGCACTTTTCCAACAGTCTTAGCAAATGGCACACCAGAAGATTATATCCCATGCCTGGCTTGGCAGGTCCCATGCCCACGGAGCCTTGCTCACTGCTAGCGCAGCAGTCGGAGCTCAAACTGTGAGGCAGCAGCCAGGCTGGGGGAGGGGTGTCCACCATTGCTGAGGCTTGACTAGGTAAACAAAGCGGCTGGGAAGCTCGAACTGGGTGGAGCCCACTACAGCCCAACAGAGGCCTGTCTGCCTCTGGGAGGCCTGTCCCACTTCTGGGAGCAGGGCATAGCTGAACAAAAGGCAGCAGAAACTTCTGCAGACTTAAACATCCCTGCTGACAGTTTTGAAGAGAGCAGTGGTGCTCCCAGCATGGAGTTTGAGCTCTGAGAATGGACAGACTGCCTCCTCAAGTGGGTCCCTGACCCCTGAGTAGCCTAACTGGGAGACACCTCCCAGTAGGGGCCGACTGACACCTCATACAGCTGGGTGCCCCTCTGAGACGAAGTTTTCAGAGGAAGGATCAGGGAGCAACATTTGCTGTTCTGCAATATTTGCTGTTCTGCAGCCTCCGCTGGTGATACCCAGGCAAACAGGGTCTGGAGTGGACCTCCAGCAAACTCCTGCAGACCTGCAGTTGAGGGTCCTGACTGTTAGAAGGAAAACTAACAAACAGAAAGGAATAGCATCAACATCAACAAAAAGGACATCCACACCAAAACCTCATCTGTAGGTCACCATCGTCAAAGACCAAAGGTAGATAAAACCACAAAGATGGGGAGAAACCAGAGCAGAAAAGCCGAAAATTCTAAAAACCAAAGTGCCTCTTCTCCTCCAAAGGATCGCAGCTCCTCGCCAGCAATGGAACAAAGCTGGATGGAGAATGACTTTGATGAGTTGACAGAAGTAGGCTTCAGAAGATCAGTAATAGCAAACTTCTCTGAGCTAAAGGAGGATGTTCAAACCCATTGCAAGGAAGCTAAAAACCTTGAAAAAAGATTAGATGAATGACTAACTAGAATAAATAGCATAGAGAAGACCTTAAATGACCTGATGGAGCTGAAAACCATGGCATGAGAACTTCGTGATACATGCACAAGCTTCAGTAACCAATTTGATCAAATGGAAGAAAGGGTATCAGTGCTGTCTCTTATACACATCTAGATGCTGACGAGTTGATGGGTGCAGCACACCAACATGGCACAAGTATACATATGTAACAAACCTGCACGTTATGCACAGGTACCCTAGAACTTAGAGTATAATAATAATAAAAAATAATAAAAATAATAAAAATAAAAATACAAAAATTAGCCAGGTATGGTGGTGGGCGCCTGTAGTCCCAGCTACTCGGGAGGCTGAGGAAGGAGAATTACTTGAACTAGGGAGTCGGAGGTTGCAGTGAGCCAAGATCGTGCCATTGCACTCCACTCTGGTGACAGAGCGAGACTCTGTCTCAAAAGAAAAAAAAAAAAAAACGGCTCGTTCCAAGATGACCGAATAGGAACGGCTCCGGTCTACAGCTCCCAGCGTGATCGATGCAGAAGATGGGTGATTTAGGCCGGGCGCGGTGGCTCAAGCCTGTAATCCCAGCACTTTGGGAGGCCAAGACGGGCGGATCATGAGGTCAGATCGAGACCACTCTGGCGAACACGGTGAAACCCCGTCTCTACTAAAAAATACAAAAAAAACTAGCCAGGCGAGGTGGCGGGCGCCAGTGGTCCCAGCTACTCGGGAGGCTGAGGCAGGAGAATGGCGTAAGCCCGGGAGGCGGAGCTTGCAGTGAGC
>NW_012101578.1:63696-64109 GCF_000951045.1 Mandrillus leucophaeus
TCCAGGAGAACTTCCCCAACCTAGCAAGGCAGGCCAACATTGAAATTCAGGAAATACAGGGAATGCCACAAAGATAATCCTCAAGAAGAACAACCGCAAGACACATAAATGTCAGATTCACCAAGGTTGAAATGAGGAAAAAATGTTAAGGGCAGCCAGAAAGAAAGGTCAGGTTACCCGCAAAGGGAAGCCCATCAGACTAACAGCAGATCTCTCAGCAGAAACTCTACAAGTTAGAAGAGAGTGGGGGCCAATATTCAACATTCTTAAAGAAAAGAATTTTCAACCCAGAATTTCATATTCTGTCAAACTAAGCTCCATAAGTGAAGGAGAAATAAAATCCTTTACAGACAAGCAAATGCTGAGAGATTCTGTCACCACCAGGCCTGCCTTACAAGAGCTCCTGAAGGAAG
>NW_012101579.1:0-1120 GCF_000951045.1 Mandrillus leucophaeus
TAGTGTTCTGTTAATTCATCTCACAGAGTGACAGCTTTCTCCCCAAGAAGCCTATCGCTAAGACTGTTCTTGTGGAATTTGCAAAGTGATATTTGGAAGCCCATGGCGGGCTATGGTGAAAAAGAAAATATCCTCAGAGAAAAACTGGAAAGAAGCTTTCTGAGAAGCTGCCTAGTGTTCTGTTAATTCATCTGACAGAGTGACAGCTTTCTCCTCAAGAAGCCTATCGCTGAGACTGTTCTTGTGGAATTCGCAAAGTGATATTTGGAAGCCCATGGCGGGCTATGGTGGAAAAGAAAATATCCTCAAATGAGAACTGGGAAGAAGCTTTCTGAGAAAGTGCTTAGTGTTCCGTTAATTCATCTCACCGAGTTGCAGCTTTTCTCTCTAGAAGCAGTTCGCTAAGCCTGTTCTTGCGGAAATTGCAAAGTGATTTTTGGAAGCCCATAGAGGGCTATGGTGAAAAAGAATGTATCTCCACAAAAAAACTGAAAAGAAGCTTTCTGTGAAACTGCTTTCTGATGTGTGACTTCCACTCACAGAGTTACAGCTGTATCGTGGAGCTGTTTGCTAGCTTTATTTCTGTGGAATCTGAGAACTGATATTTCAGATCCGTTTGAAGATTATAGGGCCAAGGGTATATCCTCCGATAAAAAAAAAGAAAGAAGCGTTCTGAGAAAATTCTTTGTGTTCTGTGAAATCATCTCACAGAATTACAGCTTTCTCCTCAAGAGCCTTTCTCTAAGACTGTTCTTGTGGAATTTGGAAAGTGATATTTGGAAGCCTATGGAGCACTACCGTGAAAAAGAAAATATCCTTAAATGAAAACTGGAAAGAAGCTTTCTGAGAAACTGCTTAGTGTTCTGTTAATTCATCTCACAGAGTTACATCTTTCGCCTGAAGAAGCCATTCGCTAAGCCTGTTCTTGTGGAATTTACAAAGTGATATTTGGAAGCCCATAGAGGGCTATGGTGAAAAAGAAAGTACCCTCAGAGAAAAACTGGAAAGAAACTTTCTGAGAAACAGCTTTGTGATGTGTGACTTCCACTCACAGAGTTACAGCTGTATTTCGTGGAGCTGTTTGCTAGCCTTATTTCTGTGGAATCTGAGAACTGATATT
>NW_012101579.1:1170-1777 GCF_000951045.1 Mandrillus leucophaeus
TTCTTTGTGTTCTGTGAAATCATCTCACAGAGTTCCAGCTTCTCTCCACTCAGAGAGTTACAGCTATATTTCGTGGAGGTGTTTGCTTGCCTTATTTCTGTCGAATCTGAGAACTGATATTTCGGTTATCTTTGAAGACTATAGGGCCAAAGGAAACATCCTCAGGTGAAAACTGGAAAGAAGCTTTCTGAGAAACTGCTTAGTGTTCTGTTAATTCGTCTCACACAATTACAGCTTTCCCCTCAAAAAGCCATTCGCTAAACCTGTTCTTGTTGAATTCGCAAAAGTGATATTTGAAAACTCATAGAGGGCTTTGATGAAAAAGAAATTATGCTCAGAGAAAAACTGGAAAGAAGCCTTCTGAGAAACTTCTTTGTGTTCTGTGAAATCATCTCACAGAATTACAGCTGTATTTCGTGGAGCAGTTTGCTAGCTTTTTTTCTGTGGAATCTGAAAACTGATATTTCGGATCCATTTGAAGTCTACAGGGCCAAAAAAAATATCCTCCCATAACATGAGAAGGAAACTTTCTGAGCAACTTCTTTGTGTTCTGTGAAATCATCTCACAGAGTTACAGCTTTCCCCTCAAGAAGCCTTTCGCTAAGAC
>NW_012101579.1:4384-5559 GCF_000951045.1 Mandrillus leucophaeus
TTCCCCTCAAGAAGCCTTTGGCTACGACTGTTATTGTGGAATTTGCAAAGTGATATTTGGAAGCCCATGGAGGGCTATGGTGAAAAAGGAAATATCATCAGATGAAAACCGGAAAGAAGCTTTCTGAGAAACTGCATAGCATTCTGTTAATTCATCTCACGGAGTTACAGCTTTCCCCTAAAGAAGTCGTTGGCTAAGCCTATTCTTGGGGAATTTGAAAAGTGATATTTGGAAGCCCTTAGAGGTCTATGATGAAAAAGAAAATATCCCCAGGGAAAAAGTGGAAAGAAGCTTTCTGAGAAATTGCTTAGTTATGTGTGACTTCAACTCACAGAGTTACAGCTGTATTTCGTGGAGTTGTTTACTAGTCTTATTTCTGTGGTATCTGAGACCTGATATTTCGGATCCCTTTGAAGACTAAAAGGCCAAAGAAAATATCCTCTGATAACAAAGAGTAAACAGCCTTCTGAGCAACTTCTTTGTGTTTTGTGAAATCATCTCTCAGAGTTACAGCTTTCCCCTCAAGAAGCCTTTGGATAAGACTGGTCTTGTGGAATTTGGAAAGTGGTATTTGGAAGTCCATGGAAGGTTATGTTGAAAATGAAAATATCCTCAGATGAAAACTGGAAAGAATCTTTCTGAGAAACTACTTGGTGTTCTGTTAATTCATCTCACAGAGTTACAGCTTTCCCCTCAAGAAGCCTATCACTAAGACTGTTCTTGTGGAATTTGCAAAGTGATATTTGGAAGCCCATGGCGGGTTATGACGAAAAAGAAAATATCCTCAGATGAAAACTGGAAAGAAGCTTTCTGAGAATATGCTTAGTGTACCGTTAATTCATCTAACCGAGGTACCGCTTTTCTCTCTAGAAGCCGTTCGCTAAGCCTGTTCTTCTGGAATTTGCAAAGTGATATTTGGAAGCACCTAGAGGGCTACGGTGAAAAAGGAAATATCCTCAGAGAAAAACTGGAAAGAAGATTTCTGAGAAAGTGCTTTGTGATGTGTGACTTCCACTCACAGAGTTACAGCTGTACTTCGTGGAGCTGTTTGCTAGCCTTTTTCTGTGGAATCTGAGAACTGATATTTCCAATACCTTTGAAGACTACAGGGCCAAAGGAAATATCCTCCGATAACAAAGAGAAAGAAGCTTTCTGAGCAACTTCTTTGTGTTCTG
>NW_012101579.1:11707-13984 GCF_000951045.1 Mandrillus leucophaeus
CTGTATTTCGTGGAGCTGTTAGCTAGTCTTATTTCTGTGGACTCTGTGAACTGATATTTCGGATCTCTATGAATACTATAGGGCCAAAGGAAATATCTTCCGATAACCAAGAGAAAGAAGCCCTCTGAGAAACGTCTTTGTATTCTGTGAAATCACCTCACAGAGTTACAGCTTTCCCCTCAAGAAGCCTTTCGCTAAGACTGTCCTTGTGGAATTTGCAAAATGACATTTGGAAGCCCATGGAGGTCTATAGTGTATAACGAAGTATCCTCAGATGAAAACTGGAAAGAAGCTTTCTGAGAAACTGCTTTGTGATGTGTGACTTCCACTCACAGAGTTACAGCTGTATTTCGTGGAGCTGTTTGCTAGCCTTATTTCTCCGGAATCTGAGAACTGATATTTCGGATCCCTTTGAAGTCTATAGGGCCAAAGGAAATATCCTACGATAACAAAGATAAAGCAGCTTTCTGAGAAACTTCTTTGTGTTCTGTGAAATCATTTCACAGAGTTACAGCTTTCCCCTAAAGAAGCCTTTCTCTAAGATGTTATTGTGGGACTCTCAAAGTGATATTTGATGCCCATGGAGAGCTATTGTGAAATAGGAAATATCCTCAGATGAAAACTGGGAAGAATCTTTCTGCGTAACTGCTTAGTGTTCTGTTAATTCATTTCACGGAGTTACAGCTTTCCCCTCCAGAAGCCGTTCGCTAGGCCTGTTCTTTTGGAATTTGAAAAGTGATATTTGGAAACCCATAAAGGGCTATGGTGAAAAAGAAAATATCGTCAGAGAAAACCTGGAAAGAAGCTTTCTGAGAAACAGCTTTGTGATGTGTGACTTCCACTCACAGAGTTACAGCTGTATTTCGTGGAGCTGATTGCTAGCCTTATTGCTGTGGAAGCTGAGAACTGATATTTCGGATCTCTTTGAAGACTATAGGGCCAAAGGAAATATCCTTCGATAAAAAAGAGAAAGCAGCTTTCCGAGAAACTTCTTTGTGTTCTGTGACATCATCTCACAGAGTTACAGCTTTCCCCTCAAGAAGACTTTCACTAAGACTGTACTTGTGGAATTTGCAAAGTGATATATGGAAGCCTATGGAGGGATATCGTGAAAAAGAGAATATCCTCAGATGAAAACTGGAAAGAAGCTTTCTGAGAAACTTCTTTGTGTTCTGAGAAATCATCTCACAGAGTTACAGCTTTCCCCTCAAGAAGCCCTTCGCTTAGAGTGTTCTTGTGGAAATTGCAAAGTGATATTTGGAAGCCCATTGAGGGCTTCGGTGAAAAAGAAAATATCCTCAGATGAAAACTGGAAAGAAGCTTTCTGAGAAACTGCTTAGTGTTCTGTTAATTCATCTCACAGAGTAATAGCTTTCTTCCCCAAAAGCCGTTAGCTAAGGCTGTTGTTGTGGAATTTCCAGAGTGATATTTGGAAGCCCATAGGGGGCAGTGGTGAAAAAGAAAATGTCCTCACGGAAAACCTGGAAAGAAGCTTTCTGAGAAACTGCTTTGTGATGTGTGACTGCCACTCACAGAGTTACAGCTGTATGTCATGAAGCTGTTTGCTAGCCTTATTTCTGTGGAATCTGAGAAATGATATTTCGGATCCCTTCGAAGACTATAGGGCCGAAGGAAATATCCTCAGATAAAAAAGGGAAAGAACCTTTCTGAGAAACTTCTTTGTGCTCTGTGAAGTCATCTCACAGAATCACAGCCTTCCCCTCAAGAAGCCTTTCGCGAAGACTGTTCTTGTGAAATTTTCAAAGTGATATTTGAAAGCCCGTGGAGTGCTACGGTGAAAAAGAAAATATCCTCAGATAAAAACTGGAAAGAAGCTTTCTGAGAAACTGCTTAGTGTTCTCTTAATTCATCTTTCAGAGTTAGAGCTTTCCTCTCAAGACGCCGTTCGCTAAGCCTGTTCTTGTGGAATTTGCAAAGTGATATTTGGAAGCACATAGAGGGCTATGGTGAAAAAGAAAATATCCTCAGAGAAAAACTGGAAAAAGTTTTCTGAGGAATTGCTTTCTGATGTGTGACTTCCACTCACAGAGTTACAGCTTATTTCGTAGAGATGTTTCCTAACCTTATTCCTGTGGAATCTGAGAACTGATATTTCGGATCCCTTTGACGACTACAGGACCAAAGGAAATATCTTCGGATAAAAAAGGGAAAGAAGCTTTCTGAGAAACTTCTTTGGGTTCTGTGAAATCATCTCACAGAGTTACAGCTTCCCCTCAAGAAGCCTTTCGCTAAGACAGTTCTTGTGGAATTTGCAAA
>NW_012101579.1:14034-15006 GCF_000951045.1 Mandrillus leucophaeus
TTTGCTAGCCTTATTTGTATGCAATCTGAGAACTGAATTTTCGGATCCCTGTGAAGATTATAGGGCCAAAGGAAACATTCTCAGATGAAAACTGGAAAGTAGCTTTCTGAGAAACTGCTTAGTGTTCTGTTAATTCATCTCACCGAGTTACAGCTTTCCCCTCAAGAAGCTTTCGCTAAAGCTCAAGATATCTTCGCTAAGGCCAGTTCTTGTGGAATTTACATCTGATATTTGGATGCCTAGGAGGGCGGGTGTAAAAGAAAATATCCTCGGATTAAAACTGGAAAGAAGCTTTCTGAGAAACTGCTTAGTGTTCTGTTAGTTCATCTCACAGAGTTACAGCTTTCCCTTCAAGAAGCCGTACGCTAAGACTGCTCTTGTGGAATTTGCAAAGTGATGTTTGGAAGACCATAGAGGGCTACTTTGTAAAAGAAAATATCCTCAGAGAAAAACTGGAAGGAAGCTTTGTGAGAAACTGCTTTGTGATGTGTGACTTCCACTCACAGAGTTACAGCTGTATTTCTTCGAGCTGTTTGCTAGCCTTATTTCAGTGGACTCTGAGAGCTGATATTTCGCATCTCTTTGAAGACTACAGGGCCAAACGAAATATCCTAAGATACCAAAGAGAAAGAATCCTTCCGAGAAATTTGTTTGTGTTCTGTGAAATCATCTCACAGAGTTAAAGCTTTTCCCTCGAGAAGCCTACGCTAAGCCTGTTCTTGTGGAATTTGCAAAGTGATATTGGAACTCCCATGGAGGGCTATCGTGAAAAAGGAAATATCCTCAGATGAAAAGTGGAAAGAAACTTTCTGAGAAACTGCTTAGTGTTGTGTTAATTGATCTCACAGAGATACAGCCTTCTGCTCAAGAAGCCGTTCGCTAAACCTGTTCTTGTGGAATTTCCAAAGTGATATTTGGAGGCCCGTACAGGGATATGGTGAAAAAGAAAATATCCTCAGAGAAAAACTGGAA
>NW_012101579.1:15166-16148 GCF_000951045.1 Mandrillus leucophaeus
TCTGAGAAACTTCTTTGTGTTCTGCGAAATCATCTCACAGAGTTACAGCTTTCCCCTCAGGAAGCCTTTCGCTAAGACAGTTCTTGTGGAATTTGTAAAGTGATATTTGAAAGCCCATGGAGGGCTATGGTGATAATGAAAACATCCTCAGATGGAAACTGGAAAGAAGCTCTCTGAGAAACTGCTTAGTGTTCCATTAATTCGTCTCACAGAGTAACAGCTTTCCCCTCAAGAAACCATTCGCTAAGCCTGTTCTTGTGGAATTTGCCAAGTTATATTTGGAAGCCCATAGAGGGCTATGGTGAAAAAGAAAATATCCTCAGAGAAAAAGTCGATAGACGCTTTCTGAGAAACGGCTTAGTGATGTGTGACTTTCACTCACAGTGTTACAGCTGTATTTCGTGGAGCTGTTTGCTAGCCTTATTTCTATGCAATCTGAGAACTGATTTTTTGGATCCCTTTGAGGATTTTAGGGCTAAGGAAATATCCCCTGATAAAAAAGTGTAAGAAGCTTTCTGAGAAACTTCTTTGTGTTCTGTGAAATCGTCTCACGGAGTTACAGCTTTCACCTCAAGAAGTCTTTCACTAAGAGTGTTCTTGTGGAATTTGCAAAGTGATATTTAGAAGCCTATGGAGGGCTATCGTGAAAAAGAAAATATCCTCAGTTGAAAAGTGGAAACAACCTTTCTGATAAAGTGCTTAGTGTTCTGTTAATTCATCTCACAGACTTACAGCATTCCCCTCAAGAAGCTGTTCGCTAAGCCTGTTCTTGTGGAGTTTGCAAAGTGATATTTGGAAGCACATAGAGGGCTATGGTGAAAAAGAAAATATCCTCAGAGAAAAAGTGGAAAGAAGCTTTCTTAGAAACTGCTTTGTGATGTGTGACTTCCACTCACAGAGTTACAGCTTTATTTGGTGGAGCTGTTTGCTAGCCTTGTTTCTGTGGAATCTGAGAGCTGATATTTCGGATCCCTTCGAAGAC
>NW_012101579.1:16198-16684 GCF_000951045.1 Mandrillus leucophaeus
AATATCCCAAGGTAAAAACTGGAAAGAAGCTTTCTGAGAAACTGCTTAGTGTTCTGTTAATTCGTCTCACAAAGTTACAGCTTTCCCCTCCAGGAGCCGTTCGCTAAGCCTGTTCTTGCGGAATCTTCAAAGTGATATTTGGAAGATCATCGGGGCTATGGTGTAAAAGAAAATATCCTCAGAGAAAAAGTGGAAAGAGGCTTTCTGAGAAACTGCTTTCTGATGAGTGACTTCCACTCACACAATTACAGCTGTATTTCATGTAGCTGTTTGCCAGCCTTTTTTCCGTGGCATCTGAGAACTGATATTTCACATCTCTTTGAAGACTATACGGCCAAAGGAAATATCCTTCGATAGCAAACAGAAAGAAGCTTTCTGAGAAACTTCTTTGTGTTCTGTGAAATCATTTCACAGAGTTACAACTTTCCCCTCAAGAAGCCTCTCGCTAAGACTGTTCTTGTGGATTCACAAAGTGATATTTGGAAG
>NW_012101579.1:16734-17263 GCF_000951045.1 Mandrillus leucophaeus
CTTTCCCCTCAAGAAGCCTTTCGCTAAGACTGTTCTTGTGGAATTTGCAAAGTGATATTTAGACGCCTATGGAGGGCTATCGTGAAAAAGAAAATATCCTCAGTTGTAAACTGGAAACAACCTTTCTGATAAAGTGCTTAGTGTTCTGTTAATTAATCTCACAGAGTTACAGCTTTCCCCTCAGGAAGCCATTCGCTAAGCCTGTTCTTGTGGAATTTCCAAAGTGATATTTGGAAGCCCACAGACTGCTATGGTGAAAAAGAAAATATTCACAGAGAAAAAGTGGAAAGAAGCTTTCAGAGAAACTGCTTTGTGATGTGTGACCTCCACTCACAGAGTTACAGCTTTATTTCGTGGAGCTGTTTGCTTGCCTTGTTTCTATGGATTCCGAGAGCTGATATTTCGGATCCCTTCGAAGACTATAGGGCCAAAGGAAATATCCTCCGATAACAAAGAGAAACAAGCTTTCTGAGCAACTTCTTTGTTTTCTGTGAAATCATCTCACAGAGTTACAACTTTCCCCTCAAGA
>NW_012101579.1:17346-17594 GCF_000951045.1 Mandrillus leucophaeus
TGTTCTTGTGGAATTTGCAAAGTGATGTTTGGAAGCCCATAAAGGGCTATGGTCTAAAAGAAAATATCCTCAGAGAAAAATTGGAAAGAAGATTACTGAGAAACTGCTATGTGATGTGTGACTTCCACTCACAGAATTACAGCTGTATTTCGTGTAGCTGTTTGGTAGTCTTCTTTCTGTGGAATCTGAGAACTGATATTTCCAATCCGTTTGAAGACTATAAGGCCAAAGGAAATATCCTCCGATAA
>NW_012101579.1:17644-18071 GCF_000951045.1 Mandrillus leucophaeus
GCTTTGTGATGTGTGACTTCCACTCACAGAGTTACAGCTGTATTTCGTGGAGCTGTTTGGCAGCCTTATTTCTGTGAATTCTGACAGCTGATATTTCGGATCCCTTTGAAGACTAAACGACCAAGGGAAATATCCTCGGATAACAAGGAGAAACAAGCTTTCTGTGCAACTTCTTGGTGTTCTGTGAAATCATCTCACAGAGTTACAGCTTTCCCCTCAAGAAGCCGTTCGCTGAGCCTGTTCTTGTGGAATTTGCACAGTGGTATTTGGAAGCCCATAGAGGGCTACGGTAAAAACAAAAATATTCTCAGAGATTATGTGGAAAGAACGTCTCTGAGAAACTGCTTTGAGATGTGTGACATCCACTCACAGACTTACAGCTGTATTTCGTGCAGCTGTTTGCTGGCGCTATTTCTGTGGAATCTGA
>NW_012101579.1:18121-18742 GCF_000951045.1 Mandrillus leucophaeus
GTGTTCTGTGAAATCATCTCAAAGAGTTACAGCTTTCCCCTCAAGAAGCCTTTCTCTAAGACTGTTCTTGTGGAATTTTAAAAGTGATATTTGGAAGCCCATGGAGGGGTATGGTGAAAAAGAAAATATCCTCAGATAAAAAGTGGAAAGATGATTTCTGATAAAGTGCTTAGTGGTCTCTTAATTCAACTCACAGAGTCACAGATTTCCCCTCAAGAAGCCGTTCGGTAAGCCTGTTCTTGTGGAATTTGCAAAGTGATATTTGGAAGCCCTTTGAGGGCTATCGTGAAAAAGAAAATATCCTCAGAGAAAAATGGAAGGAAGCTTGCTGAGAAACTGCTTTGTGATGTGTGACTTCCACTCACAGAGTTACAGCTGTATTTCGTGGAGCTGTTGGCTAGCCTTATTTCTCTGGAATCAGAGACCTTATATTTCAGATCCCTTTGAAGACTGTAGGGCCAAAGAAAATACTCTCCCACAAAAAAGAGAAAGAAGCTTTCTGAGAAACTTCTTTCTGTTCTGTGAAATCATCTCACAGAGTTACAGCATTCCCCACAAGAAGCCTTTCGCTAAGACCGTTCTTGTGGAATTTGCAAAGTGATATTTGGAAGCCCATAGAGG
>NW_012101579.1:18792-19892 GCF_000951045.1 Mandrillus leucophaeus
CAAGAAGCCACTCGCTAAGCCTGTTGTTGTGGAATTTTCAAAGTGATATTTGGAAGCCCAGAGAGGGTTATGGTGAAAAAGAAAATATCCTCAGAGAAAAACTGAAAAGAAGCTTTCTGAGAAACTGCTTTGTGATGTGTGACTTTCACTCACAGGGTTACAGTTGTAGTTCGCGTAGCTGTTTTCTAGCCTTATTTCTGTGGAATCAGAGAACTGATATTTCGGATCCCTTTGAAGTCTATAGGGCCAAAGAACATACCCTCCGTTAAAAAAGAGAAAAGTTTTCTGTGAAACTTCTTTGTGTTCTGTGAAGTCATCTCACAGAGTTACACCCTTCCCCTCAAGAAGCCTTTCGCTAAGACTGTTCTTGTGGAATTTGCAAAGTGATATTTGAAAGCCCATGGAGGGCTATGGTGAAAACGGAAATATCCTCAGATGAAAAGTGGAAAGAAACTTTCTGAGAAACTGCTTAGTGTTCTGTTAATTCATCTCACAGAGTTACAGCCTTCCGCTCAAGAAGCCGTTCACTAAACCTGTTCTTGTGGAATTCGCAAAGTGATATTTGGAAGCCCCTAGAGGGCTATGGTGAAAAAGAAAATATCCTCAGAGAAAAAGTGGAAAGAAGCTTTCTGAGATACTGCTTTGTGATGTGTGACTTCCATTCACAGCATTTCAGCTGTATTTCGTGGAGCTCTTCGCTAGCCTTATTTCTGTGGAATCAGAGAACTGATAGTTCTGATCCCGTTGAAGACTATTGGGCCAAAGGAAATATCGTCCGATAACAAAGAGAAAGAAGCTTTCTGAGAAACTTCTTTGTGTGCTCTGAAATCATCTCACAGAGTTACAGCTTTCCCCTCAAAAAGCCTTTCGCTAACACTGTTCTCGTGGAATTCGGAAAGTGATATTTGGAAGCCTATGGAGGGTTATGTTGAAAAAGAAAATATGCTCAGATGAAAACTGGAAAGAAGCTTTCTCAGATGCTGCTTAGTGTTCTGTTAATTCGTCTCACAGAGATACAACTTTCCCCTCCAGAAGCCGTTCGCTAAGCCTATTCTTGTGGAATATGCAAGGTGATATTTGGAAGCCCATAGAGGGCGATG
>NW_012101579.1:19942-20960 GCF_000951045.1 Mandrillus leucophaeus
GAGTTACAGCTTTTCTCTCTAGAAGCAGTTCGCTAAGGCTGTTCTTGCGGAAATTGCAAAGTGATATTTGGAAGCCCTTAGAGAGCTATGGTGGAAAAGAAAGTATCCCCACAAAAAAACTGGAAGGAAGCTTTCTGAGAAACTGCTTTCTGATGTGTGACTTCTACTCACAGAGTTACAGCTGTATTTCGTGGATCTGTTTGCTAGCCTTATTGCTGTGGAAGCTGAGAACTGATATTTCGGATCCCATTGAAGACTATAGGGCCAAAGAAAATACCCTCCCATAAGAAAGAGAAAGAAGCTTTCTGAGAAACTTCTTTGTGTTCTGTGAAATCATCTCACAGTTACACCTTTCTGCTCAAGAAGTCTTTCGCTAAGACCGTTCTTGTGGAATTTGCAAAGTGATGTTTGGAAGCCTGTGGAGGGCTATGGTGAAAAAGGAAATATACTCAGATGAAAACTGGAAAGAAGCTTTCTGAGAAAGTGCTATGTGATGTGTGACTTCCACTCACAGAGTTACAGCGGTATGTCATGTACCTGTTTGGTAGCCTTATTTCTGTGGAATCTGAGAACTGATATTTCGAAACCCTTTGAAGACTATAAGGCCAAAGGAAATATCCTCCGATAACAAAGCGAAAGAAGCATTCTGAGAAACTTCTTTGTGTTCTGTGAAATCATCTCACAGTGTTACAGCTTTCCCCTCAAGAAGGCTTTCGCTAAGACTGTTCTTGTGGAATTTGCAAAGTGATATTTGGAAGCCCATTGAGGGCTATGGTGAAAAAGAAAATATTCTCAGAGAAAAACTGGAAAGAAGCTTTCTGAGATACTGCTTTGTGATGTTCGACTTTCACTCACAGAGTTACAGCTGTATTTCGTGGAGCTGTTTGCCATCCTTATTTCTGTGGAAGCTGAGAACTGATATTTCGGATCTCTTTCAATACTATAGGGCCAAAGGAAATATCCTCCGATAAAAAAGAGAAACAAGCTTTCTGAGAAACTTCTTTGTGTTCTGTGAAAT
>NW_012101579.1:21010-24203 GCF_000951045.1 Mandrillus leucophaeus
AGAACTGATATTTCCGGATCCCTTTGAAGACTATAGGGCCAAAGAAAATATCCTACGATAACAAAGAGAAAGAAGCTTTCTGAGAAACTTCTTTGTGTTCTGTCAAATCAACTCACAGAGTTACAGCTTTCCCCTGAAGATGACTTTAGCTAACACTGTTCTTGTGGAATTTGCAAAGTGATATTTGAAAGCCCATAGAGGGCATTGGTGAAAAAGAAAATATCCTCAGAGAAAAAGTGGAAAGAAACTTTCTGAGAAATGGCTTTGTGATGTGTGACTTCCACTCCCAGAATTACAGCTGTATTTCGTGGAGCTGTTTGCTAGCCTTATTTCTTGGAATCTGAGAGCTCATTTTTTGGATCCCTTTGAAGATTATAGGGCCAAGGAAATATCCTACGATAAAAAAAAGAAAGAAGCGTTCTGAGAAAATCCTTTGTGTTCTGTGAAATCATCTCAGAGAATTACAGCTTTCTTCTCAAGAAGCCTTTCGCTAAGACAGTTCTTGTGGAATTTGCAAAGTGATATTTGGAAGCCTGTGAAGGGCTATCGTGAAAAAGAAAATATCCTCAGATGAAAACTGGAAAGAAGCTTTCTGAGAAACTGCTTAGGGTTCTGTTAATTCTTCTCACTGAGTAACAGCTTTCCACTCAATAAGCCATTCGCTAAGCCTGTTCTTGTGGAATTTGTAAAGTGATATTTGGAAGCCCATAGAGGGCAATGGTGAAAAAGAAAATATCCTCACAGAAAAAGTGGAAAGAAGCTTTCTGAGAAACAGCTTTGTGATGTGTGACTTCCACTCGCAGAGTTACAGCTGTATTTCATGGAGCTGTTTGGCAGCCTTATTTCTGTGAAATCTGAGAACTGCTATTTCGGATCCCTTTGAAGACTAAACGACCAAAGGAAATATCTTCGGATAACAAAGAGAAACAAGCTTTCTGTGCAACTTCTTTGTGTTCTGTGAAATCATCTCACAGAGTTACAGCTTTCCCCTCAAGAAGCCTTTCGCTAAGACTGTTCTTGTGGAATTTGCAAAGTGATATTTGGAACCACATAGAGGGCTATGGTGAAAAAGGAAATATCCTCAGATGAAAACTGGAAAGAAGCATTCTGAGAAACTGCTTTGTGTTTTGTGAATTCCTCTCACAGAGTTACAGGTTTCCCCTCAAAAAGCCGTTTGCAAAGCCTCTTCTTGTGGAATTTGCAAAGTGATATTTGGAAGCCCCTAAAGAGCACTGGTGAAAAAGAAAATATCCTCAGAGAAAAAGTAGAAAGCTTTCTGAGAAACTGCTTTGTGATGTGTGACTTCCACTCACAGAGTTACAGCTGTATTTCAGGTAGCTGTTTTCTACCCATATTTCTGTGGAATCTGAGAACTCATATTTCGGATCCCTTGGAAGACTATAGGGCCAAAGGAAATATTCTCGGATAAAAAAGAAAACGAAGCTTTCTGTGAAACTTCTTTGTGTTCTGTGAAATCGTCTCACAGAGTTACAGCTTTCCTCTCCAGAAGCCTTTCGCTAAGACTCTTCTTGTGGAATTTGCAACGTGATATTTGGAAATTCATGCAGGGCTATGGTGAAAAAGGAAATATCCTCAGAAGAAAACTACAAAGAAGTTTTCGGAGAAACTGTTCAGTGTTCTGTTAATTCATCTCACAGCGTTACAGCTTTCCCTTTAAGAAGCCGTTCGCTAAGCCTGATGTTGTGGGATTTGCAAAGTGATATTTGGAACCCCATAGAGAGCTACGGTAAAAACAAAAATATTCTCAGAGATTATGTTGAAAGAACTTTTCTGAGAAACTACTTTGAGATGTGTGACATCCACCCACAGACTTACAGCTGTATTTCGTGGAGCTGTTTCCTGGCCTTATTTCTGTGGAATCTGAGATCTGATATTTCGGATCTCTTTGAAGACTATAGGGCCAAAGGAAAAATCCTCCGATAACAAAGAGAAAGAAGCTTTCTGAGAAACTTGCTTGTGTTCTCTGAAATCATGTCAATAAGTTAACACTTTCCCCTCGAGAAGCCTTTGGCTAAAACTGTTCTTGGGGAATTTTCAAAGTGATTTTTGGAAGCCTACGAAGGTCTAAGGTGAAAAAGAAGTTATCCTCAAATAAATACTGTAAAGAAGCTTTCTGAGAAAATGCTTAGTGTTCCGTTAAATCATCTCACAGACTTACAGCTTTCCCCTCAATAAGCCACTCGCTAAGCCTGTTGTTGTGGAATTTTCAAAGTGATATTTGGAAGCCCAGAGAGGGTTATGGTGAAAAAGAAAATATCCTCGGAGAAAAAGTGGAAAGAAGCTTTCTGAGCAACTGCTTTGAGATGTGTGACCTCCACTCAGAGGGTTACAGTTGTAGTTCGCGTGGCTGTTTTCTAGCCTTATTTCTGTGGAATCAGAGAACTGATATTTCGGATCCCTTTGAAGACTATAGGGTCAAGGAACATGCCCTCCGAAAAAACTTCTTAGTGTTCTTTAAAATATTCTCACAGAGTTACACCCTTCCCCTCAAGAAGCCTTTCGCTCAGACTGTTCTTGTGGAATTTGCAAAGTGATATTTGAAAGCTCATGGAGGGCTATGGTGAAAAAGGAAATATCCTCAGATGAAAAGTGGAAAGAAACTTTCTGAGAAACTGATTAGTGTTCTGTTAATTCATCTCACAGAGTTACAGCCTTCCGCTCAAGAAGCCGTTCCCTAAGCCTCTCCTTGTGAAATTTGCAAAGTGATATTTGGAAGCCCATAGAGGGCTCTGGTGGAAAAGAAAATTTCCTCAGAGAAAAAGTGGAAAGAAGCTTTCTGAGAAACTGCTTTGTGATGTGTGACTTCCACTCACAGAGTTATAGCTGTATTTTGTGTAGATGCTTGCTAGCCTTATTTCTGTGGAATCTGAGAACTGATATTTCGGAACCCTTGGAAGACTATAGGGCGAAAGGAAATATCGTCCGATAAGAAAGAGAAGGAAGCTTTCTGAGCAACTTCTTTGTGTTCTGTGAAATCATCTCACAGACTTACAGCTTTCACCTCAAGAAGTCTTTCTCTGAGACTGTTCTTGTGGAATTTGCAAAGAGATATTTGTAAGCCCAAGAAGGGCTATGGTGAAAAAGGAAATATCCTCAGATGAAAACTGGATAGAAGCTTTCTTAGAAAATGCTGAGTGTTTTTTTAATTAATCTCACAGATTTACAGCTTTCC
>NW_012101579.1:25348-25867 GCF_000951045.1 Mandrillus leucophaeus
CCGTTAATTCATCTCATAGAGTTACAGCTTTCCCTTAAAGAAACCATTCGCTAAGCCTGTTCTTGTGGAATTTTCAAAGTGATATTTGGAAGCCCTTAGAGGGCTCTGGTGAAATAGAAAATAACCTCAGAGAAAAACTGGAAAGAAGCTTTCTGAGAAACTGCTATGTGATGTGAGACTTCCACTCACAGAGTTACAGCTGCAGTTCGTGTAGCTGTTTGCTAGCCTTATTTCTGCGGAATCAGAGAACTTATATTTCGGACCCCTTTGAAGAGTATAGGGCAAAAGAAAATACCCTCCCATAAAAAAGAGAAAGAAGCTTTCTGAGAAACTTCTTTCTGTTCTGTGAAATCATCTCACAGAGTTACACTTTTCCGCTCAAGAAGCCTTTCGATAAGATCGTTCTTGTGGAATTTGCAAAGTGATATTAGGAAGCCCATGGAGGGCCATGGTAAAAAAGGAAATATCCTCAGATGAAAATTGGAAAGAAGCTTTCTGAGAAACTGCTTAGTGTTCTGT
>NW_012101579.1:31080-32610 GCF_000951045.1 Mandrillus leucophaeus
TTCTTGTGAAATTTGCAAAGTGATATTTGGAAGCCCATAGAGGGCTCTGGTGAAAAAGAAATTATCCTCAGAGAAACACGGGAAAAAAACTTTCTGAGAAACTGCTTTTTGATGTGTGACTTCCACTCCCAGAGTTATAGCTGTATTTTCTGTAGATGCTTGCTAGCCTTATTTCTGTGGTATCTGAGAACTGATATTTCGGATCCCTTTGAAGACTATAGGGTGAAAGGAAATATCGTCCGATAAGAAAGAGAAGGAAGCTTTCTGAGCAACTTCTTTGTGTTCTGTGAAATAAACTCACAGACTTACAGCTTCCAACTCAAGAAGTCTTTCTCTGAGACTGTTCTTGTGGAATTTGCACAGTGATATTTGTAAGCCCAAGACGGGCTATGGTGAAAAAGGAAATATCCTCAGATGAAAACTGGATAGAAGCTTTCTGAGAAAATGCTTAGTGTTCTTTTAATTTATCTCACAGAGTTACAGCTTTCCCAAATGCAGAAGTCGTTCACTAACCCCTTTCATGTGGAATTTGCAAAGTGATATTTGGAAGCCCAAAGAGGGCTATGGTGAACAAGAAAATATCATCAGAGAAAAAGTGGAAAGAAGCATTCTGAGAAACTGCTTTGTGATGTGTGACTTCCACTCACAGAGTTACAGCTGTATTTAGTGGAGCTGTTTGGTAGCCTTATTTCTGTAGAATCTGAGAACTGATGTTTCGCATCGCTTTGAAGACTATAGGGCCAAAGGAAATATCCTCCGTTAAAAAAGAGAAAGAAGGTTTCTGAGAAACTTCCTCGTGTTTTGTGAAATCATCTCACAGAGTTACAGCTTTCCCCTCTAGAAACCTTTCGCTACGACTATTCTTGTGGAATTTGAAAAGTGATATTTGGAAGCCCATCGGGGGTATGGTGAAAAAGAAAGTATCCTCAGATAAAAAGTGGAAAGAAGTTTTCTGAGAAACTGCTTTGGGATGTGTGACTTCCATTCACAGAGTTACAGCTGTATTTCGTATCGCTGCTTGGTAGCCTTATTTCTGCGGAATGTGAGAACTGATATTTCGCATCGCGTTGAAGACTATAGGGCCAAAGGAAATATCCTAAGATAACAAAGAGAAAGAAGCTTTCTGAGAAACTTGTTTGTGTTCTCTGAAATCATCTCAATAAGTTAAAGCTTTCCCCTCAAGAACCTTTGGCTAAAACTGTTCTTGTGGAATTTTCAAAGTGATTTTTGGAAGCCTATGAAGGTCTAAGGTGAAAAAGAAGTTATCCTCAAATAAATACTGGAAAGAAACTTTCTGAGAAACTGCTTAGTGTTCCGATAAATCATCTCACAGAGTTACAGCTTTCCCCTCAATAAGCCACTCGCTAAGCCTGTTGTTGTGGAATTTTCAAAGTGATATTTGGAAGCCCAGAGAGGGTTATGGTGAAAAAGAAAATATCCTCAGAGAAAAAGTGGAAAGAAGCTTTCTGAGCAACTGCTTTGTGATGTGTGACTTCCACTCACAGAGTTATAGCTGTATTTTGCGTAGAT
>NW_012101579.1:32660-32996 GCF_000951045.1 Mandrillus leucophaeus
TTAATTCATCTCACATAGTCACAGATTTCCCCTCAAGAAGCCGTTCGCTAACCCTGTTCCTGTGGAATTTGCAAAGTGATATTTGGAAGCCCATTGAGGGCTACCGTGAAAAAGAAAATATCATCAGAGAAAAACCAGAAAGAAGCTTTCTGAGAAACTGCTTTGTCATGTGTGACTTCCACTCACAGAGTTACAGCTGTAGTTCGTGGAGCTGTTTGCTAGCTCTATTTCTGTGGAATATGAGAACTCATATTTCGGATCCCTTTGAAGACTATAGGGCCAAAGGAAATATCCTCCGATAACAAAGAGAAAGAAGCTTTCTGAGAAACTTCTTTG
>NW_012101579.1:33046-33687 GCF_000951045.1 Mandrillus leucophaeus
GGAATCAGAGAACTGATATTTCGGATCCCTTTGAAGACTATATGGCCAAAGGAAATATCCTCCGATAAAAAAGAGAAAGAAGTTTTCTGAGAAACATCTTTGTGTTCTTTAAAATCATCTCACAGAGTTACACCCTTCCCCTCAAGAAGCCTTTCGCTCAGACTGTTCTTGTGGAATTTGCAAAGTGATATTTGAAAGCCCATGGAGGGCTATGGTGAAAAAGTAAATATCCTCAGATGAAAAGTGGAAAGAAACTTTCTGAGAAACTGATTAGTGTTCTGTTAATTCATCTCACAGAGTTACAGCCTTCCGCCCAAGAAGCCGTTCCCTAAGCCTCTTCTTGTGAAATTTGCAAAGTGATATTTGGAAGCCCATAGAGGGCTCTGGTGAAAAAGAAAATATCCTCAGAGAAAAAGTGGAAAGAAGCTTTCTGAGAAACTGCTTTGTGATGTGTGACTTCCACTCACGGAGTTATAGCTGTATTTTGTGTAGATGCTTGCTAGCCTTGTTTCTGTGGTATCTGAGAACTGATATTTCGGATCCCTTTGAAGACTATAGGGCGAAAGGAAATATCGTCCGATTAGAAAGAGAAGGAAGCTTTCTGAGCAACTTCTTTGTGTTCTGTGAAATCATCTCACAGA
>NW_012101579.1:34767-36351 GCF_000951045.1 Mandrillus leucophaeus
TCATCTCACAGAGTTAGAGCTTTACCCTCAAGAAGCCGTTCGCTAATCCTGTTCTTGTGGATTTTGCAAAGTGATATTTGAAAGCCCATAGAGTTCTATGGTGAAAAAGAAAGTATCCTCAGAGAAAAACGGGAAAGAAGCTTTCTGAGAAACTGCTTTATGTTGTGTGACTTCCACTCACAGAGTTACAGCTGCATTTCGTGAAGCTGTTTGCTAGCCTTATTTCTGTGGAATCTGAGAACTGATATTTCCAATCCCTTTGAAGATTATAGGGCCGAAGGAAATATCCTCCGATAACAAAGAGAAAGAAGCTTTCTGAGACACTTCTTCGTGTTCTTTGAAATCATCTCACAGAGTTACAACTTTCCTCTCCAGAAGCCTTTCGCTAAGACCTGTCTCTTATACACATCTAGATGTGTATAAAACAAAGAGAAAGAAGCTTTCTGAGAAACTTCTTTGTGTTCTGTGAAATCATCTCACAGAGTTACAGCTTTCCCCTCAAGAAGCCTTTCGTTAAGACCGTTCTTTTGGAATTTGCAAAGTGATATTTGGAGGCCCATGTAGGGCTATGATGAAATAGGAAATATCCTCACATGAAAACTGGAAAGAAGCTTTCTGAGAAACTGCTTAGTGTTCTGTTAAGTCATCTTACAACGTTGCAGCTTTTCCCTCCAGAAGCCGTTCGCTAAGCCTGTTCTTGTGAAATTTGCAAAGTGATATTTGGAAGCCAATTGAGAGCTGTGGTGAGAAAGAAAATATCCTCAGAGAAAAACTGGAAAGAAGCTTTTGAAAAACTGCTTTGTGATGTGTGACTTCCACTCACAGAGTTACTGCTGTATTTCGTGGAGCTGTTTGCTAGCCTTATTTGTGTGGACTCTGAGAACTGCTATTTCGGATCCCTTTGAAGAGTATTGGGCCAAAGGAAATATCCTCCGATAACAAAGAGAAAGAAGCTTTGTTGGAATCTTCTTTGTGTTCTGTGAAATCATCTCACCAAGTTACAGCTTTCCCCTCCAGAAGCCTTTCACTAAGACCCTTCTTGTGGAATTTGCAAAGTGATGTTTGGAAGCCCATGGAGGGCTATGGTGAAATAGAAAATATCCTCAGATGAAAAGTGGAAAGAAATTTTCTGAGAAACTGCTTAGTGTTCTGTTAATTCATCTTACAGAGTTGCAGCTTTCCCCTCAAGAAGTCTTTCGCTAAGTCTGTTCTTGTGGAATATGCAAGGAAGTCCTTGGAGAACTATGGTGAAAAAGGAAATATCCTCAGATGAAAACTGAAAAGAAGCTTTGTGAGAAACTGGTTAGTGTTCTCTTAATTCATCTCACAGAGTTACAGCTTTCCCCTTAAGAAGATGATCGCTAAGCCTGTTCTTGTGGAATTTACAAAGTGATATTTGGAAGCCCGTATAGGGCTATGGTGAAAAAGAAAATATCCTCATAGAAAATCTGTAACATTGCAAGAATTTGCGCTTGTGAGGGATCTAGGCTGCCCGTTCCTTGTGAGACTCTAACTAATGCTTAATGATCTGAGGTGGAACAGCTTCATCCCGAAACCTTCCTCATCCTCCCAACATTCCCCACC
>NW_012101580.1:0-32667 GCF_000951045.1 Mandrillus leucophaeus
TGTAGGTCTGTTGGAGATTGCTTGAGGTCCACTCCAGACCCTGTTTGCCTGGGTATCAGCTGCGGAGGCTGCAGAGGATAGAATATTGGTGAACAGCGAGTGCTGCTGTCTGATTCTTGCTCTGGAAGCTTCGTCTCAGGGGTGTACCCCGCCGTGTGAGGTGTGAGGTGTCGGTCTGCATGTAGTGGGGGATGTCCCCCAGTTAGGCTACTCAGGGGTCAGGGACCCACTTGAGCAGGCAGACTGTCAGTTCTCAGATCTCAGCCTCCATGCTGGGAGATCCACTGCTCTCTTCAAAGCTGTCAGACAGGGTCATTAACATTTGCAGAGGTTTCTGCTCCTTTTTTTTTTTGCTATGCCCTGTCCCCAGAGGTGGAGTCTACAGAGACAGGCAGGCCTCCTTGAGCTGTGTTGGGCTCCACCCAGTTCGAGCTTCCCAGAGGCTTTGTTTACCTACTGAAGTCTCAGCAAATGGCAGGCGCCCCTCCCCCAGCCTCACTGCTGCCTTGCAGTTAGATCTCAGACTGCTGTGCTAGCGATGAGGGAGGCTCCGTGGGCGTGGGACCCTCCCGGTCAGGTGTGGGATATAATCTCCTGGTATGCTGTTTGCTAAGACCCTTGGTAAAGTGCAGTATTAGGGTGGGAGTTACCCGATTTTCCAGGTGTTGTGTGTCTCAGTTTCTAAAGGGATTCCCTTCCCCCTTGCCCTTCCCTGGTGAGGTGATGCCTCGCCCTGCTTCAGCTATCGCTGGTTGGGCTGCACCAGCTGACCAGCACCGATTGTCCAGCACTCCCCAGTGAGATGAACCCAGTACCTGAGTTGAAAATGCAGAAATCACCTGTCTTCTGTTTCACTCGCACTGGGAGCTGGAGACTGGAGCTGTTCCTATTCGGCCATCTTGCTCACACCCCCTATAATGACTACATTCTTAAAACAATATTTAATTTATAAAGAAATTTATAAGGAAAAAAGTATTCTTTACTGAAGACTAACTGAGGTAATAAAATTTCTCTATATATGTGTACATAGGTTATTTTACTTAACCCAATATTGTTAAAAAGATACCAATATTGAAACCGAATCTGAAAGAGTTTTCATTTCAAACTTATTATTAGAAATTCTTCATTCTCTGTATTCACATATTATCTTTTCTAGAATCACGTGTAGAATATGAGCTTACACACTGGCCACAAATATTTTTCTGCAAGCACAGTTTTTAAGCCAAATATCAATAAAGTAATCAGTTTTATTATATTTTGTAATTCAAGAAATTTCTAACCTCAGGAAGGTATTTTATAACCAAAGAATAATTTTAGTCAATGAAGAAAGGGGAGATAAGAGAAAAATTACCTATAGTATATAATAAATACCCTAAATAGGTAAATACAACCCAACTCATATTTGGAGACTACAACTATTGAGCATAGATGTTAAAAGTTAGATGATCATTACTGTTGCTGCACTCTATTCATTAGAAGCAAGTCACTAGGTCAAAGCCCAAGCTAAAGGGAGGAGATGGAAGGGCGATTACAAAAGAGTAGTAAACTTCCGAGATAGAGGCATAGGTTTATTATCGGGATTGTATTAACAATTCATACGTGTTAAGGTTGAGACTTTGCAATTTTTTTATCCATCACCTCAAGCATTTATCCTTTGTGTTACAAGCAATGCAATTACACACTTATTTTTAAACGTACAATTAAATCATTTTGGCTATAGTCACCCTGTTGTGCTAGCCAACAGTAGATCTTATTCATTCACATTTTTCCAATTTTATACTGTAAGTATGTGCCAATTGTGTGGCAATTAAACTTCAATAAAGCTTTTTAATTATACAGAGAAAGAAAGAGAGACAGAGACAGAGAGAGATAGAGAGAGAGAAAAACAGTTTACTTTTCATTAATTGCATCTTATATTTCATTTTGTTCAACATCCACATTTCTGGAATATTTCCTAATGAGTTCTATGTTAGCTTTTTTTCCCCCACTCCTTTGGCTCTCTTATTCCTTTGAATTTTCAGATACATTTTGTTTCTGTAACAAGCTGTCACTTGGCCCATGTTTAAGTTGTTATATTTGAAGTTTCTATCTCTAATTATATGTAACTGCGGAAAACTTGACACATTTCTAAATACATTGAAAAGATAAAGGATAGACTATTAATGAGGTGGATATTATTATGATGTAATGTTAACTACAAAGGAAACAGATTCTTAAAGCAAAACTTATTAAACATTGTATGACTCATGTGTTTAAGACAATTTAAACGTTTTAGTAAACATTTTCCCCCAAAATTTAGTCAAATGTGACCAGACTTTGATTTTACATAACTCTTCAAATGTTACAATGTTGTTCTTGCAATGCTTTACTAGCACAGTTAAGCCACAACATTCATTTGAATTATCCAGGTAATCTAACTAATTTATTTCTGAAAAGTAGAGTAGTATAAAGCTTATGTGATTTATTTGAAAATTACACATCATTATTAGAAATAACACTATTTTGCTATTATTCAATTATTCATACATTTTGTGAAATATCATTTATATACTAATAGGCGTTTTAGTATGATCAATAACAAAGAAAAAGTAAAAAGTATTCCCCTTGCTTTACAGCCTTTTCTGTGAGTGTCAGTCCATTTATAAATAAATTATATTTTAGACACTGGATATAAAACAATGAAAAAAGAAACAAGGTTTATACTCACATGGTGGGCATAATTTATAGACATATATTCCATAGTTTTCAAAATGTTTCATATTACCATTCGTTTAACTTTTAAATGTCCATGTAAGTCTATTATTTTAGATTTGACAATGAGAAAACTGTAATATTAATATTTCTGAACTCTGTCCCTCATTAAAAGTTCATTAAAGATGATTTCACATAACAGAAAGAAAAAGAAAAGAACAAGTCAAATATCATTCATGGTTATTATCAAATAAAAAAAGGAAAATAGCAAAGTCCATTTCCATATAAATGCTTTATAGCAAAAAGAAGAAAAAAGTTAAAATAATATTATAATAAAATTATTAAGAAATGCAAAAATAAATATTAATAAGAATTAGAGAAGCATTGAAATGAGGTGATAAATGAAAATATAAATAGAAGCAACAAAATATAATATTTTAAAATATAAACTAGATTGTAAGTACTGAGAGAAAATATAATAATGCCTTAAAGTTAACACTTTAAATATGAGATAAAAAGAATTAAAAATAAACGTAAAAATAAATGAAGAAATAGATAAAATGAGGATTGAGTACAAAGTGGCAAACATTAATCAGAGACAAAAGTAATACCATGAATAATAAGAGTTCCCGAAAAAGAAAACTAAAGAAAGTAAACTGAGTAAAGGGTGAAAAAACTCTAAAATCTATAATTTAAGAACAGCTTGCTAAAATTAAAAAAAAGTTATAATTGCATTTTGAAAATTCATGCTATGTGTCAAAGAAAGAAAATATAATTAACAGCTAAAGAAAAAATGTATTGTTTATAAGGAGGATGAATTAGTTTATCAGATATTTTTACAGCCTTGCTTTATCACAAAAGTAGGGTAACACATTTAAGATGCTCAAGGAAAAAAGTGTGAGTCGAGTATTTTGTAGACAGCAAAACTAAATATCAATATATAATAGGTATAAACAAAATGATATCAGCATAAAGAAGCTCAGCAAATACTTCTTCATTTTCCATTTCCACCAAAATTGCAAGGAATGAGCTCCAGACAATCAAAATGATGGGAAAGATATCTGTTTAAGGACTATAGGTGACAATAAAATTTAGCTTTCTGTAGGAACAACACAGTGTACTAAGAGGGAGACAGTATATAATATAATAGCTATATGTGTTGCCAATACAAGTATAGTGTCGCTATTCAAAAATGAAAGAAGAAATTAAGTCATCATATGCCAACATTTTAATATTTATGATAATTACATTGGTGGAGGCATTAATATGATATTTGAGATATTTTTTCTTATCAGCATAATAAATACAAGTGTATCTGTACTATGAATTATATATATATTTCTATATAATATATACTTATACATATAAAATATTTCATAGCTTTTTCCTCTGAAAAGATTTAAAAACAATGATCAATTCAGTAGCAATAATGATCCCTAACCCTAAAGTTATATACTTAAAATAATACCATTTATGACTTTCAGTGACTGTATATCAGAGACAGGAAATATATGAGATTGACCTGGAATATCTTGTAAAAATAGATAGCATAAAACTGTCAAAGATTATAAGAGTCATGGGCTCAGGATTCAACGTAGAGGCTCCTACTGGCATAAGATAGAATGATTTCAGCTTCAAAAAAAAAAAATTATTTTTTTCAATGAAACCAATCAATAATGGTTGTATTTATGATTTTGTTATGATGAAACAAAATAAATTGTCTTTTTTAGAGGATAACAAGAAGTCATTCATTATGTGGTAAATTCATTATGTGGTAAAGCAAAATAATCAAGCATTGTGCTTGTTTTTCTAGTTGTACTACACCACTGAATTAGCAAATAGTAGATGAGGATGTGTCCTTTTATAAAGGCAATCCAAACAATAAATGAAAAATAATGATGGGATTAGAGTATTACCACTTTTGCAAATCCCAGAAATGGATAGCTTATAGGCATTAAGCATCAGTGACTGCTAAAATCAAAATGAGAGGAAACCAGCCATTATGTTCCCTATATATGCTTGCCAACACCATCCATAGTCTCGCCAAAAGGATCAAATCAGAGTCTGATCTAATCTTTGTATACATCTGCCAAGTTGCAAGAAATTCAGAGTGTAGAAATACATGTAGAATTACACAAATATTATAAAATCAGCAAAGCCCAGAGTTTGGCAAACTTTACAGGTTGAACAAAATTGCCACACTTTTCCAGATATACATTTTAAGAATATGGGAAGGATAAAAGGAAAGCCTATAGATTGAAAGTGATATAAAGTTATATTAATATTTTTAATGAGCATGACTAAACTCTAATGTCTAAAGAAGCAAATTTATGCGACAAGAAAAATACTAGAGAGTGCTAAAAAGTCCAGATAATTGTCACTTGCTGGAAAATGGAGAAATCTGTGATTCGTGTGGCTTTTAGGAAAGGACCTCATAAGTGGCTCACAAAACTCTTTTCCTTGACCTAGTGATAGTTGCCTTATAATATATTTGAATTGTGTGGTTTTATTTTCCTGTGTTTTATTTTTGATTAACTGATTTTAAGTTGTTTGGGAACTGAGTGCTGAAAAAAATATTTTTAAAAAACTAGGTAGATTTCTCTGGCTTTTTAATGGTTTCATGAAAACAAAAACAAAAACAAACAAAAACAAACACCTGGGAAAACTTAACAGGAATTAAAAGCAGTAAGGCAGTGTGGCAGTCTGGAGTAGAATTGGTGAGCATATCATATCTGGGAAATATTAACTTGGATAAAGTTCACAGAAAAAGTAACAGAACACATTTATATGCATAATCTTCAAGTACATGGACACATCGATGTATTTTTATATACAAAGTGAGCCTGAGGAAAATATGTGCCATGAATATGAAGATGCACCTGGAATAAGAACTTTCCTTTACATTAGCAGCATCTTCAATGTGTGTGTGTGTGTGTGTGTGTGTGTGTGTGTGTGTTTTAAAGCAACACTTCATGGATATAATTCATGGGAATTATTTCAGAATTGACTTTTCTGAACATACTGGAGAGGATGCGGGTGAGATAATCTTGTTCCAAATATGTATACAGTTATGGATCAAAGCTAAGTCTTTCAAATGCAACAATATGGATTCAGGGTTCCCATGGGGATATTCTCTGATTTTTCTTTTGCATTCCAATAATTAGTTTATATTGAATCCAAACCTTACCAGGATTTACAACTTTTCAAATAAATTATGCTCCCAGAAACCTATACTTTCTCATTAGCAAGGTTTTGAATTCTGCTTTATATTAGGTTCGTGGTATCTGTAATCCATATATTTTCTCTCAAGAATATTTACACTGTTTCCATTGTATTTCCTATTAGAGCTTTAGTGGTTTTGTAAATTCATCATGAGCATATGTGGCACGGAAATGCTTTTTATTCAGAAAATGCCTAAAAAGGCAGATGAACAGATATCTATGAAAAAAATCTAAAAACATCTCACAATTTCACCATATGTCAAGGGCGTTAAAGTGAGAAATACAGTAGAGGAAGAAAATGCATTTGATGATACAAAGAGTATGTAACAGAAGACTGAGTTTGACTAATACAGTGCCAGGATTTTGAGGTGTCCAAGAAGAATTTGAGATAATTTATTAAACAGTAAAACTTTTGTTCTGAGAAAATTTCTACATTAGAGATACCTATAGATCAGTATTAAAATCAATACATAGAATATGTTTCTCTTCTCTTATTCAAATATCAACTTATAACAGAAGAAATACCAATTTGATATCTAAGAAATATCTAATATATTTTTTCTAATTAAAGACAAATAAATGAATAAATAAAAATCAAGTGAAATCTTTAATTTGCATATAATAAGGGAATTAACACCAGCATCTAAGGTTATGTCAATCTGTAGGAGATTAATTCTTTCTCACCGGCATTTGTTTCCATGACGTACTCAAGCCATTTATCAGGCCCGGATATTCCACTTTCCAGTATAAGCCTTCAAAGTACAAAAACATGAACTGTACCACCCCACTTACGTTGCATGGATATTCTCTTGCTTACTTTTATTCAAGTCCCTTCCTAAACTTGTTGAGCAGTATATCCACATAGTTCTTGATCATAACAATCATGAAAAATAGTTGCTTTATAATATAGCTTTTTATTTCCCGGTATTACCAGATGAGGGAAAATGCCATCTTGAATTCTAATCCATAAAACACATGATTCTTATTACAATGCCTCGTATGGAATATTTTTTACATTCCATAAAGACAATTTCACACATTAAAAATCAGCCTACATTGTTTAAATATAGTTTCATTTGTAACTGACAAAATATAGCTTCATAACCTAATGTAAATCAAGTGTAATTTATCTATTCACTTACACAAATGATGGTATTTTAAGTCACCGAAGATTAGAAAACCAACTATGTATATGTGCGTGTGTGTGTGCACATGAACTCCACGCCTTTTCCCTCAGTCTTTTCACCTGAAATTTGAATCCAGTGATGACCTTGGCCTGTAAGAACAGGCCAAATTAAATTCCTAGCCCTCTACCGAATGGGCAGTAAATACACTAGTGGCTTTATACTTCTCCAGCCGGTAAGAGGACCAACAGCCGCTATGAAAAATAGTACGGCGATTCCTCACAAAAGCAAAAATAGGACTACCATGTGATCCAGCGACCCTATTGCTGAGTGTACATCCAAAAGAAGGGAAATCAGTGTATCAAAGAGATATCTATATCTCCATGTTTACCACAGCACTATTCAAAATAGGAAACACGTGGAATGAAACTAAGGGCTTATCAACAGATGAATGGATAAAGAAAACATGATACATATACACACGGAATATTATTCAGCCATAAAAGAAAATAAAATGCTACCATTTGCAGCAACATGGATAGAACTGGAGGATATTATGTTAAGTAAAATAAAGGCACAGAAAGATAAATATCACATATTCTCACTTAATTTATGATCTCTGGAGCTAGTAAACAGAATGGTTACAGCGGCTGAGAAAAGTAGTAGGGAGGAGGGTTAGTTAATAGGAACAAAAATACAGTTAGTAAGAATAAGATGTAGTGTTTGGTAGCACAATAGGGTGACTGTAATTAAAAACAATTTATTGTATATTTCAAAAGAGCTGGAAGAGAGGATTTGAAATGTTTCCAATACAAATAAATGATAGATGTTTGCAGTGATGGATATGTGATTACCCAGATTTGATCATTACACATTGTATGCTCATATCAAAGAAATCACACATACCCCATAAATATGTAAAAATATTATGCAATGATAAAAATTAAAAATAAAAGTGAATGAATGATTTATCCTGTGCTCTCTTCCTTTCTGAATCTTTCAGTACCAATCACTGATAATAACAGTAACCCATAATAAACAGAGGTGACTGTGTAAGCATAAATTTGTAATAATTCCTATCATGACTTCCCTATTTTTAAAATTCTGAGCTCCAAGTATTCCCCACGTCATCTCCCTCCCCCCAAGTATTCCCCACGTCATCTCCCTCCCCCCACATAAAACACACACACAAACACACACACACATGCATGCACGCGCACACACACACACACACACACACACAATCATGAGACCAACATGTTAGCTGGTGTCTGCAAATTTTACTATTTTTTGCCAACCCACTTCCTTAGGACTGCAACGCTTCCCCATTACTCAGGTTTATTAAAGTCTATCATACATTAAAAATGTCTGTCTGTTTATGCAGACTTTTGCCATATTCTCAATTCTCCCAATAGCAAGGATTTCCACCTGCTGTGTGAGATAGGTAGACAACTCTTGCTGGCAAGGTCTAGAACCTGGGAATGGTACTGCCCTCTTTGATACTATGCATGGACCACACAGCCTTTTGCTGCTGGAAAAAAAAAGTTTGTGTGTGTTTTCTTCTGGTCATCTGTTTACTGACTGTTGCTGGTACATTAATTCTTCTTTTCTTTGCTTTCAGAGATCAGTCATGAAAAGTACATGGTGTACAAGGAGTTGATTCTGAGAGTAAGAGCGGAAGGATGACTGATGAAGACTCCTGAATGGAACAAAGCATAAACAAAGGTGCAGGGAACCCTTTGTTTTAGTAACCTCACAGTTTTAGTAATTGGCCAATAAGATTATTTCCAATCAGGTTTTGGACTTTGTTGTTCTATGTGTTAGAATTTCTTACCATAGGCACAGTACTGTTTTACTGAGGTCTTATGTAAAAATATACAATTCAATGAAATAGCATCACTAAGAAATATGTTTCTCTTTCAAGAAGGTCTATTTAACTAGTAAAATATCTATAAAAAAGGTATTTTAAAATACTAAAGGCTTATAAAATAGATTTGTAGACAAATATTAAATAAAAATTTAAGAAAAGCCATACTGTTTAAAATATATCTTAATATAATCTTTTTTTCTGAGACTTTTATGTCATGTGACCCCAGTTATGGCCTTAACAATGACTGCTTTGTTTATTTCAATTTTTACAATACTATGTTTACCCTAAATAAAAGCTAGATGATTCTATTAACTCTGGTTTGGATTCACATAAACTAATATATCATTATTAGTAGCAGTCATTTCAAATTAGTAATTTAAGGTGTATACAATTATAAAATTGTAATGCTTACAAAACTCATTTCTTAGAATTTCTGGTTCTATCTCCAAGTATGTTTTGTCTCAGTAGATTAATTTTACAGTGTTAATAAAAGACAAAGGAAAGGAAAACAAGAAAGAATACATGTTTCCTTTTTACAAATTGGGCTCCATATTTTTTCATATTAAAATATATTGTCATTCAATGAGAATTGAACAAATCCTGCAGTTAACATTGAGATGGAGTGTATCTGTGTTTTACTAAATTAAATAAGCATGGTAATAAAACTTTATTTCAGTCTTATTAAAATCCTAATTCCATTACTGTCATATGTAGGTTTTAAATTAGGAAATAAGAATGTTTTAAATTAAGAGAAACAAAAGATAAATCACTATTATTCAAAATGGTAAATTTGGCAATATGGAACAATGTAGCTTGTCATCTTCCCACTTCAACTTTTTCCCACATAATATTTCTAACTTATCTAGAGTTGCACCAATCTCTCTGATGCTGGTTTTTGACATTTCTTTAAAGGATGTTCAATAGGTACCATCAAAAAGAAAATGTTTCTTTGCACTATATATTTTAAAACATCTCAAATTTGTAATTATAGAACTCATTTGGATAGCAATAGATAGTATCATGATTCAATTTTTCTACTTTTTAGTCTCATAATTTATTTCACTGCAAACTACATTAAAGACCATTAATAGGAATGTAGGCCTTAATAATGTCTCCATAACTACTTCAGGCTCTGTGGTAGATTGTTACATAATATGTCTCAAAAAATCATGCCTTTCTGATTTCAAGTGTTTGTGGAGGTCCCTCTTTTATTAATTTTGGACTTCACCATTTGGCTTGCTTTGGCTGATGGGAAGATATGCTAAAGAGAAAAACATTTTAAAAAACAGACTTTTCTGCCACTGTGTGATAAAGGCAAGACTAGCCTGCTAGAGGCACAAGGCCCAGCGGGAGACCCTGTCTTAGACCATCCACCCTCTTTTTTTTTTTAAGAGATGGGGTCTCACTTCTTGCCAAGGCTGGAGTGCAGCGGCATGATCCCAGCTCTCTGCACCCTCAAACTTCTGGGCTTAAGCAATCCTCCCACCTCAGCCTCCTCCCAAGCAGTTAGGACTCTAGGCACAAACCAGCACACCCAGCTTTATTGACCATTAAATGACCACAGCCACATAGATACGTCAGGTGAGGCTAGAAGAGTAATTCCACATCTGAGCATAGGCCCACATGTTGACCCAGAAAAAGTCAAGAGCAATTAAAATAACTGTTGTTTTTAGATACCAAGTTTTAAAGTGGTTCATTATACATTCATCAGTAAATATTCCATGCTCGCTTTTGTAGTAGGTGGTATAAAAACTCCATATTGCCATAAAAAATTTCTAAATTTGCTCATTTCATTTTTCTTTTATTTCTCTGAAGAACCTTAGCTCAAAATTTATCTTCATGTTATAAAATTAATTTTGCAAAAAGCAAAATATAAAATTATATAACCACATGTTTGGTGTGTGCATGTGAAGACTAAATGTATTACATTAAAACCCCTGTTCTCTATCATGCCTTGATTCTGTTTTAATTATAATCATATATTCATTAAATATACTCCCTTAGGTAGTTATTAGTCATCTAATATATGCAACATTTTTCTTCTAATTTTCTTGTGATAACTTCATCAGCAATCCCAGTTCCAAAAAACTTTGAGTATCTCTATTTTTCATTAGAGAGTATGAGCCTTGAGAGTAAATTGACCTAGTACCTAGAAAATTCCCTGGTACATAGAAATTATTCAAAAAATATTTATTGAGAAACAATAACAAAAAATACCAGTAGTAAAATTTATATTTTATGGTTCTTGCTACTTTTACAGTATATTTGTGTGTTTTAAGCCACTATACTCTAAAAATGAGAAAGAAAGAAAAAAAGCGAGGAGGAAGCTAGGGAAAGGACTGGCATAATCCAAAAGGCCTGTGTGGTTTTAATAAAATAGCAAGGAAAAGAGAATTTAGGACACCTGCATTCTCCCCTGGTGAGAGGAAAAAAAACCTCAAATAATATAAGAAATATTAAAAAGGAAAAATTACTATTAATTTTTGAAGCTAATTATAAATATTGAATAAAATAATACATAGAAAGAAGAAAGCTGGTTTACATTGAAGCCTGAAAATGGTGGTTTAAAAATGAAAGATGTGTTTGCTTCCTTTAATTATAAATATATCAAAAGAATAAGCTAAACTAACAGTAATCATATTATTAATTTGAAAATGTAGCTTAACTTTAAAATTTGTTACATACATTTACAGAAACCTCCATCATGGTATCAGTAATGAGCTATTTGATTCAAGTGATGAAATGTAATATCTTGTGTACCTACAAAGCATCACATAAATTTATGCTAAGAAGATGTTTATATATATATGTATTTTTTTTCTATTGCAGCTGTAATAAATGACAGTAAATTTAATGGCTTAAACACACACAAATGTAGTCTCTTATGATTCTGGAAGTCAGAACTCTTCCTTCTGGAGGCTGTAAATAGAATTAGTTTGCATGCTCTTTCTACTTCTAGATGGATACCTGCATTCCTTGGCTGGTGGTCACATCCTCCATTTTTGAAGACAGCAGTGTAGCATCTTTCCTTCCATGTGTGTTTGTGTGTGTGTGTGTGTGTGTGTGTGTGGTTTTCATTGCTGTGTTGCATTTTCACTAACTCTCAGGCTCTTACCTCCCTCTTACAGACATCCTTGTATTCACCTTGGGCTGACTCAAATAATCCAGGTATCTACTCATCTCAAAATCCTTAGCTTAGTCACATTTCCATTGTGCCCTCGGCCATGTAAAGTGACATATTCAGAGGTTCTGGGGCTTAGGAATTAGGTGTCTTATCAGAACCATTATTCTATCACTCACAGATACTCTGCTTCAATAAATATCCCTATATAAGTTTACTAAACACTTAAATATTCTGGATAATAAAATATTTCATAGGATTAAACTAGGAATAGTTGAGCACCAGTCATAATGATCTAGAGACCAAAGATTTTAAATCCGTATTTAGGAAGAAAGGAAACCCAGCTACTCCAGCTGAATGGCTGTGGGTGAATAACTTAGAATTCATCAACATCTGCTTTCATATCTTTGAAATCATCATAAGAATTTTAAGTTGAAACAGACAAATTGCCAGTGTTTTCTTTTTGCTTAGGAAATAGCAATTTTATAGGCTTTACACTCTTGTAATAACCAAATAAAAAATATATAAAATAGAATTAGCAACATGCTTGACAAATGGTCAATATGCCATCTGCTAGTTTCCACAATGTTATATAAAGCTGATATATTTATTATAAAATGAAAGACATCTAACTCTTCAGCCACAGAAGAGATGCTCAGAAGCCATGCAAAAACATAGCACAGATAGTCTGGAGAGAAAGAAGACATCAAATAAATCTTAGAGGCTATTGCTGGTATATAAGGGGCCTTAAGAAGAAGGCAAATACACAGGAGCAGTGGAGGGAGGGGGTCCATAAATATTTGCACATCTGTCCTACACTTTATGAAAATGTTTAGCTTGGATTAACTTTATTTTAGGGTTTATTTTTCATGCATCATTTCATCATGGCCAACTTAGTGCCACTAAAGAACCAGGAGGGTGTTCAGGCATGGTAGCTCATGCCTGTAATCCCAGCACTTCAGGAGGCTGAGGAAGGTGGATTACGAGGTCAGAAGTTCGAGACCAGCCTGGCTAACATAGTGAAGCCTTGTCTCTACTAAAAGTACAAAAAATGAGTCAGGCATGGTGGTGCATGCCTGTAGTCCCAGCTACTTGGGCGGCTGAGGCAGGAGCATTGTTTGAACCCGGGAGGTGGAGGTTGTAGTAAGCTGAGATCGTGCCACTGCACTCCATCATGGGCCACACAGTGAAACTCCATCTCAAAAAAAAAAAAAAAAAAAAGAAAAAAACAACCAGCAGGGTACACACAAAAATATAACCTCTCTGCTTTCCTTATAACTTTGCCAGATTCTTGGTAATATTCCATATTCAGATGCTATTATTAAAGACCATTTACAAATTTTAACCTAAGGTGGTAAGCAAAAGTGTATTGATCCTTTCATAAAGGTTGTGTTCAGTGTACTCTAAAATTTGTGTTACTTCTTTATTCAGGTCTGGGCAATGTAATATATTCTAGCAAGAGTGCATATATTTTATTTCCCTCATACCCCAATGAAGACGCTGAATTAGTTAAATTATTTCTAGTGGTACCTGTTTTTCAAAATCTAGAAATCAGCTTTAGTTAGATAATTGTGGAAATTTTCAATGAAGCTTCATTGATAATAATTTTTTTTTTGTCTGAAATTGTTTAAACGCTGGTGCTTTTAGTGAAACTCATTTTCATCTAAATTTAGCATTATGTTTACTAGTATTAACCATGTGATATATTTATTGCATTTACTTAGCTAGAATTTTACAAAAACATGTTTTAATCTTTTAGTTGGAATGCTAAATTATGGTAGAAAATGATAATGATAACAAAATGTATTAAGTACTTGTTTCATGCATTTTTCAAAGTATATAATTTTATTTAATTTATTTTTTATTTCAACTTTATGTTGTGGAGTCTATTAATTTTCTCATTTTTCAGATAATAAGACATAGAGAAATATGTTATAATTACCCAGAATCACATAAGCTTTGCAGCCTCAGACCCTGAAATGTTAAAAACAAGAGGCTTGGAAAAAGCTTTAAAAGCAGTTGGAGAGAAGGAATTAAATAAGTGTCACTGATTGCACAATGTATAATACAGGTTAGATGGGTAATAAAGAACAATTTCAGAAAACATATCAAACTTATAGAGAAAAATAAATGGGTTAGCAATTATTTTGTTTTGCTATATAAAATATTCTTATACACTTTGGGGAGTAGTTTAATTCAAGTTGATATCAAACTATATAGTGAAGAAGAAATGTAGCAAAATTAAAGTAATGTATCTAGACATTTTAGGTAATAAAAATGTGTTTAAATGTATTTTAACAAACATTTCATTGAATAAAGTAAATTTGCATAGTAATTAATTAAAATAATGTCAAAAAAGCAGAGTTTCATAAAAACTATGAAAATAAAAGTTCACATGATGTAATAATCTTCAGGCTTTAATAAATTTATCAATATTTAACCCCTATAGATATGAATTTTAAAATATAATATGAAACTAAAGTTTACTGAAAGTACTGTTTTATAATATCAATGTTCAGAGTAATTGATTGTTAATCTAAAGCTTAAAATTATTTAGAAGGTTAAAGCTTTTGGTTTTATATGCAACTGATATGGTTTGGCTGTGTCCCTACCCAAATATCATCTTGAATTGTAGTTCCCTGAATCCCCAGGTGTTGTAAGAGGGACCAGATGGAAATAAGTGGGTCATGGGGCACTTTCCCCCATCCTGTTCTCATGATGCTAAGTTGGTTCTCATGTGATCTGATGGTTCTATAGGGGGCTTCCGTTTTAATTGCACACTCACTTCTCCTTTCTGCAGCCATGTGAAGAAGAATATGTTTGCTTCCTCCTCTGCCATGATTGCAAGTTTCCTAAGGCCTCCCTAGCCATGCTGAACTGTGAGTTAATTAAACCTCTTTCCTTTATAAATTACTCAGTCTTGGGTATGTCTTTACTGGCAGTGTGAGGATGAACTATATACAGTGATGTGTTGCAAAATTAAACAAAACTTAAAAAAAATGTTGCTGGACCATAAGATTAAAAGTTCCTTTCATTATTATGAAGTGACTATATTTCTTTCTAACTGATACCCTCTTCCTAAGGAATCCAAATCCACTGTATAGAAGAAGAAGTCATCTAAATTAGAAAAGTTTCAATGATCCAGTAGGTCTTTTCAGGTAACAGTCTCTACTTGGGTGACGGAGCTAAAATATGGTTCTTCAGTGACTTACCATCTCTCCTCATTCCTCTCCAAAACAGAATCAGGAATGAAGTTGAAGTTTAGGTAACTTTGTGACAGTGAAATGTAGGGAAATGGGAAAACTGGATACTTGAATGCACATGAAGTCTCTTACTGCCTCTGAAATATAATTTGTTATGAATTACCTGCTTGTTTCACTTGGCCCCAATTGTTTAAGTTCAATGATTCTATCTACTTTCAGACATCTTATGACTATGGTCACTTTCCCCCAATGTTGGCCTCTTCCATTCTGTTGATAAACTAGTACTCTAAAGGGGCAAGTGACTCTCACATGATCACCCAGGCTTGCAGGAAATTTTTCATCACCTAATCAGCAAGGACATGACATGAAAGACCAGGGGAGTTGCCTCCAGTCCCACTTTGTCTAGCCATCACTGCCTGTGCCTCCGCATCAGGTCCCGGCACATGCTGGATGTGGCTGCATGAAGGACTTCTCCCAGAGGCATATTTGCTCTCATTAATCAAGAAGATATTCCTTAATATTATAAATTCTAGTAAAACTTTTTTTTAGGATTTAACTATTTAATAATGGTCTCTTTGGACCTGGTCTTATATTAATGATTGATTTTTGAAATAATTATGATAAAAATAGTTTGATTTTTAATTTTTTTTTCAGTTTGCCATTCAACAACACAACAAAACATTAGGAATAATTCCTATTAAAAGAAGGTAGGCTTTGCAAGTCAATAAAAATTACAGGAATGAAATGTGCTTCTCTGAAAGTAAAGAAGGAAATCAAGGAGAATGGGATAGTGATGCTGCTGATCTGAGCAACATTGGGGTTCATGATAAAGAGAATGAGAGGAGGGATAAGAAAGTCACTCTCAAGTCCATCTGAAATCAAACAATTTACCAGTGATTTAAAATTTCAGTGAGTGACTATCTAACTTTGGTATAAAACAATGTCACTCACTGATTCCCTGGAAAAAGCTTCTCTCACAAATGGTGGAAAATAAATAGAAGAGAGAAAAATTGAATCCCTATTGAAGTGACTCATGTCCTGAAAGCACAGAGATTACTTATACTGGAGATGGTAACTTTTATGCATAAATGAAAGAAATAAAAATTCAGAATCAGAAATGGCTGTAATTAGAAGTCTGGGAAAGGTGGAAAGAACAGTTTAGAGAAATGTTGAATAGGAAAAGGTTGAAAAAAGGGGCAAAAACACCTCCTACAGATATATATGAAAAAGCTTCAAATAATAATAGGACCCATAAATAGCTATAAGTTTAAAACACATATCTATGAAGAGAAAAATAAAACAAAATTAGCACAAACAATAGTATTACCATGCAGTGTATCTGCTGCCCTAAGTTTGTGTCATGGAAAGCAAAAGCATGACAAAATATTTTCAACATTGAAATGATTAAGGTATTTTATTTCCTAACAAACCACTTCATAGTTATTTTTAAATTGTTGATAATATTGCCTTTTTTGTACATCAAATAAGGCAAAGCATTGATCTTTCAGCATCTGAAAGAAGAGTAAAATAAGAACACTTAATTTAAAGGAACTTATAATTTTGTGATAGGTACATATAATTTCAAATTATCTATCTCTTTATCTACCTATTATGATCCAAAAAGAAAAGATTTAAATAAAGTTCCACTAAATCATCGAAATAGAAATTTCATCATGACATTTATCTCAGCATCTACCTTGCAGAGACTGCAACATACATGATAGTTATAGTGTCTGTTTGAATAATTGTATTAAAATGAAATTAAAAACTCCTAAATGGAATCACACTTAAGAACTCTATTTTGTTAAACTGAAATCTGTTTTAAATTGATACTTACTGTTTTTAATATCTCTTAGGTAAGCGTCTAAATTAATGCAATTTCTCTCTTTTCAAAATCAAACATGTTCAGCTCTTTTAATTTATGTTACGTATTTTTCCTGTGTCTCCTGGATTATGAGCATCATTAAATTAGTTAAGATACCTACCTCTTTCTCATCTTCCGCTTTTCTACTCTTCTTCCTTTCCTCCCTTCTGTCCTTTCTCTTTGTTCCTTCTTGTCTTTCTCCTGATTTCTATTTTAATTGGTTTTATTTTTTAAAACGGTTTTAGGTTTACAGAAAAACAAACAAAATATAAATGCTCCTCAACCCTAGTTTCTCTTATTTTTAACATCTTACTGTATTGAGGTATATCTTATATTAATGTGGTACACTTGATGAGCCTATGTTGATTCATTGTTATTAGCTAAAGTTCGCATTATGCTTTATACTTTGTGTTGTACATTCTATAGGTTTTAGCAAATATATAGGAATATATATCCTGCCATTACCCTTTCTCTATTTTTCATTCCTTCTCGGTCCTTTCTTTCTTCCAAATAATTATTAATAGACTAGGAATTATGACTTTAACAGTGTAGCTACTCAGTGTAAAAGTGGGTAAGACAAAATATGCACCCAATTATCTCACATGTTTAAGTAGGCGATAATAAACGGAAAACAAACTGAGATGACTCCGTATTGCAAAATGAAAATGATATCTTTGCAAACACAAAGGGAGTAACTTACTATTTTGGAACAAATGAAGAGTTAGTCAAATGTTCATAAACTTGAGAGATAAAGGTGTTTTCCAGAAAATACAAATATTATTTATTATTCCCCAGGAGACTCATTTGTTCCACAGAGGAAATCTAGTAATTATACTTGAAGAGGTATGCAATAGTTTGATAATGAAAGATATTAAATGTTATGGTGTAACATGTAAGTTGGCCAAAAGCAATACTGCTTGAGGAAATTTACTGGTGATTTTGGCAAGAGGCATAAATATTATGTGATTATAAGTGTCAAAATCCAAAAAGCAAAAAAAAAAAAGAAGGTCTTACTAAATCTTAAATAAATAAACCTCAAACTAAAATGAGGCAACATTAATTTTTGAGTATTTAATACATTTAGACAAAATGTAGCTAGAATTCATTTGACATAGCTGATTTCCTAAATGAAACGAGAATTTTGACACATTCAAAGGAAATATAACATTTCAAATAATCAATACAGAAATATCACTTTCAGCTTTGTTTATTGATAATCTTATAAACATTAGTGATAGTAACATAATATAAATTCCTAGGCAGGCAGGATGGGTCCCCATTGAAACCTAATCTTCAAGCCAAAGACAGCCTGAAGCCTGAATACCAAGCTGCCAGTTCTAAGTTAAGTCCACAACCGGAGTGAGAACTTCCTCAGTGCCTTTTAGCCAAAGAACTGATACTTTTTCCAGGCCTGGCCATGGGCCAATCAGCACACACTCCTCCATTCTGAGCCCATAAAAACCCCAGACTCAGCCTCACTGATGGTTACCCACTTTTGGGCCCCCTCTCACAAAGAGGGCTACACACTTCAGGTCCCTTCTTGTTGAGAGCTTTTCTGTCTCTCAATGAAATTCTTCTCTGCCTAGCTCACTCTCCAGTGTCTGTGTATGTCATTCCTCTTGGTCGCAGGACAAGAACCTGGAACCAGCCAAATAGTCAGTGCGAAAAGAGCTGAAACATGTGCTCCTTCTTACTGAGCTATGAGAGTGAAAAAACTGCTGGATGCCACATACCCCCATTTGCCAAGCTGTGTGTGGTGGGAACAAACAAAAGCTGTAACACCTACAGGGGGTTCAGACCTTGGGACTCCCCAAGCTAAAGCTGTAACACCTGTGGGGCTCTATGGTTGCTGGCATCTCTGAGTTTTTGGGCACTGCCATGTACCCCTCATCCAAATGCCAGCGCCCAAGGTGGAAACCAGTTACAGTGTGCCTGGATCAGCCACAGGCTGAGCCCAGAGCCACAGCAGGCATAGGATCTGGCCTGGTAGCATAAGCTGATCAAAACTTGCCAGGCCGAATGGGTAGAATTAGCCCAGCCAGCTCCAATGAAGCCTGAGCAGAGGTACCATCAGCTGTGGAGATTTCTGTCTAGTGAAGCAACACCAAAAAAATCACATGTCATTAGAATTACATAGACTCATTATTTTATTAAAATTTATAAGAATAATTTTTTATTATTCTTTCAATTAAACTATCATGTCCTGCAATACATTACAATTCTGGAGAAATTTCTGTTTACTTGCTTTGTATTTCTATGTGAAGATGTTTTGGTAGAATTAAGTCTCTTGCTTAATATCTCACATTGTAAATTCACTTGTCCTCACTCTGTGACCCAACTGGCATGCAGCATGCATTCTTCCACATTTCTCCGGGTGGAATGCACTAATCTGTTAAACAGCCACAACTGGTGGAGATACTTTTTCTCTTCCTTTTTTTTTTCTACCATAATAATGTAAGAAAACAATCCTGAATGAATATACCCTGTTTTCTATGAAAATATTTTCTAGGAAAGGTTGTTTCAAGCTTGAGGATGAGAGTAGATATTTAAAATCTCAAACCTAGACCCATTTTCTCTAATTAGCCTATCAATACAAAGTGGATATATACATGTCTATTTACTAGACCCACTCTCTGTCTACTATGTCTGTGACTAGGGCCAGGAAGAAAGAGTCATTAGTAGTTAACTCTAAAATACAATATTTTTAGTGTGTTCATAAAAGATACCTTCCCTTTCCAAAACTGTCCCCCTTTTTAGAATTTTTCTTGTAGGTTTTAATATATATAGTTCTATTTATCTAACATTTAACATTGACATTCTTTAGATGTATGTAAACACATATTAATGTAAACATATTCAGGTAATTATATTCATTTTTCTCCTTGAAAATAGTATAGATGAAATAAAAAAAAGTGTTGATAAGAAGTTTTGTTAAAATAAGAAACTGAAATTGTACTAAGGAATCGATATGTCTTCATGAAATATTCTATGATAGTGATACAGATATGTAACCACAGATCCAGACAAAGCCCTGATATTTAGGAATAACCCACAATAATGGATAATTTGAATAGCAGTATAGGTTGTACTTTATACTGATAAGAAGGACAAGAGAAAAAAATGGGAGAGAGACGGGAAGAGAGATAGTGGAACTGAGCTGAATCAGATAAAATAGAAACAGATTTCTGTGGAATTGTATAAGGAAATGAAATCTGATGGAATAGTACCAAGGTATATTAGGGTAAAATAGGAAACTTTAAACTCTGAAAAAGACTGGGAAATATACAATTTCTTTAGATGGTAAAGAATGATAGTTGTTATCTTAGTATATGCATATGTTATTTTAGTATGTGCATTTTAGAGTAAGGTTAAAAGATGCTTATCTCCCAAGCTCAAACACAAGACTTCGTTACTAATATGAACATTAAGATCACAATTGTAGTCCTACTTTAACTGGAACTATAGAAAATGCCTCATTGTGTGTGTGCTCACGCATGCACGTACATGTGAAAATCACCACCCAGAACATATTCTCATTTCAGCCAACATTATTTTGCTTTCATCCCAACAAAAATTATCTTGCCAATAAGCAACCTTAGTAACTTGAACTGCTAACCTCAATTCACTTGAGTTAACTCCAATTTACTTGAAACGATGTAACTATATATTTAAAGTGGAGAATCTTTAAAACCTGGAAAGTTTTAGAATAAAATATAGAGATGATGAGGTAAATCATACACATATTAATGATATTATTTAGGCTAACTATATTATCTAAGTTGGAATTAAAATATAATGATTAAGGTAATTAACTGTATTCGATAAAATAAACACATAGCTTTGTAATTCCATTTAAAATGTGTAACTGAGTGACAGATTTTAAGCTTTTGACCTTTAATTGAAAAGTTCTTTGGGCATTTTACTTTCTACAACAACATTAGAATCTTTAAGACGAGATACAATCTTACAAGTTTATTAAATTTACTATTTTAGTTTAAGTAATCATGATTATAGCGTCAGTGCTTGAAATTTTAAGAGAATGCAATGCTAATTAAAAAAATAAACTGTAAAAATATCAAATAACCTGGTTCTATTATAGTACATTGTAGTAGTTTATCCTTTAGAGCAACATGTGATCCCTTCTTTCTCTCTCTTTGAACACCATCTTCTCTTTCTTTCTCTTTCCTAAAATAAATAACAGTATATATAAAACTATACTCTCCCTTAGGCCAAGGTTTCTAACTTGTGTCCTTAGATTCACATGACCTAGCAGAAGTCCATGCTTTTCAGGCTCCAATCAGCTGGCTGGACATTCCTCAGGAGATCACTTACAGGACTTTTTATTTTCTTTAAAGATCGAGTTATTTATAATCACTAAAGAAAGAAAGAGATAAAGGCTAGAGATCAAAGGTCTAATTTCATCCCTTTAATTTTTTCATCTCAAAACACATGTTCCTTTAATGTTTTTAATTGCTTTTTTCATTACTATTGCTTATATTTAATTTTCTAATTATTGATATTTAAAAATGTTTCTATAATTATTCATATTATTCTTAAATTATTCTTTTGATATTTTAATCATCCATTTTCTAATGCCTTAATTATGTTTTATATATTTGAGATATATGTTAAATTAACTTGTCCGAAATCAGTGAGGAATTAGGAGAGGTTTATCTCCACATAGCAGTTTACAAAGTGTAATAGCTGCTTCTCCGACGTATCTAAGGAAGGAACCAGACATAAGAATAAATGATCTTCAAAATAGAATGTCTTTGTGACTTCTTATCTTTCAGCTAAGGGGTTGTTGTTGACTCATGCTTTTCAATCTTCCACTGGCCTGAACTACTGGCTTCAAATCTGTGTTTTCTTTTTTTCTTGGATCTGATTGGATTTGGGGAGTTGGCTTCAGTTTTTACGCTTTGACACCATATACCTGACATTTTCTACAATTCTATGCCTGGTCTGGTTTTCATTTTGTTGTTGTTGTTACAGTTGTACCTATATTTGTTTCTTATGGCTGTTTCAACAAATTACCACAAACACAGTGGCTTAAAACAACACACATCTATAGTTTTACGTTTCTGGATACCAGAAGTCCAAAATCAGTTCACTAGGCTAAAGTCAAAGTGTCAACTGGGCTGGTTCTATCTGGAGGCTCTGAGAGAATAATCCATTTAGCTTTTTGACTGTCACCATATTCCCTTGCTTGTGGCCCCTCCCTCTATATTCAAAGCTGATGACTTCAATTTCTGCTTCCATCATTGTATCAACTTTTCCTCTTCTGTACTCAAATACCTCTCTGCCTCTCTTTTGTAAAGACACTGGTGATTAAGTTTAGGACTATGAGATAATTCAGGATACTCTATCTAAAGATATTTAATATGTATTCTTTTTACATTTAAGGAGGAGACATGGCTTCCTACTATGATTAGTCAACACAGATGTAAAGATCCTGGCCAATGCTGTAAGAAGAGAAAAAAAGTAATAAGGATGTCAGAACAAGGAAAAAAGATACAACTTCCTTATTATTTTAAGAGTGTATTTTATCTGCCTGGTAAAACCAGGTACAAAATTAATGTTTTTAGAATAAATGAGAGGCCGGGTGCGATGGTTCACACCTGTGTAATCCCAGCATTTTCAGAGACCAAGACAGGAAGATTGCTGGAGGCCAGGAGTTCAAGACCAACCTGGTCAACATAGAAAGACTTTGTCTCTACAAATAGTCACAATAATAATAATAATAATAATAATAATAATAAATCAGTCAGGTGTAATTATATATGTCTGTAATCCTAACTACTCAGGAGGCTGAGGTGGGAGAACCACTTGAGCCCAGGAGTTCAAGGCCTCCATGAGCCATGATTGCATCATTGTACTCCAGCCTGGGCAATAACAAAATGAGACTGTGTTTCTAAAAAAGTAATAAATAAAAATAAATCAGTAAGTAAATAAAATAAATAAGAGCATTTATATATACCATAAATATATATAATTTTTATTTGTCAATTAAAAAAATAGGAAAAAGTAATGAAAACATCCCACATGTATTTCTAACCTTTTTCTTGCAAATACCATGTATGTGTATATATACATACATATAAATATGTAATAAAAGTTCTGCAAACTTAAAAAAAGCAAAATAAAATAATATAAATTGAATAAGAATTCAACAGGGTAATACCTACTAGATCAACTTAAAAATCAATATTATTTTAGTTTACAATTAAATAATCAACACAATATGCTTTTAAAAAGTGGAGACTGTGTTGTCAATCTAGCAAAGCTGAGATAATGTTTTGTAAAATTTCTTATTTTCCCCACGTCCCCAATATTATCAATTATGTCTGAAATTTGCATGAGATTCAGAAAGTTGAAGCAGAAATCATGTTTTTTTTTTATACTTGAAATTTGGTGTCAGGCTCCAACCACAGTATTAGGTCAAGCACATTGCCAATGATTTACAAGATTATCTTGGTGTGAGTAGAAAGAAGCCAGGTACACAACTCTTCCAGGTACTGCTGGATCTTCCCTTGTAGATTCTACAAATCCTGGACCAGATACGTGGGCACGTGTAGCTCTGTGGCTAGGATGCTAATTTCTCATGAACCTTCAAAATCGGAAATGTTGAGAGACACATATAGGTTCATGCAGGTCCATTGTTGCAGTAAGTGCATTCTACCTGATTCTTCTGAGTTTCACCTCATCATTATTGCTTTAAATTTGTCATGGGATTTTGTCTGTCCTGCTTTTCCCCATTTTACATCCCAATACAGTTGCAGTCTTGACTGACCTAAGTTTCCTTAAACCCAACAGCATGTGCAGAAGCAACAGCCAGCCATGCAGAGACATTCAATTAACCCTGTGATTGTATAAGACCTTATAACTATAATAAACTTTTTATTGTGCATCACTCATATGGGTTCTTATTCTCTGATGGAATCCTAGCAGACAATTGTACTATATATTATAGAAACAAAAACAATAGGAATCTAGAAGTTAATCTAAAAATGCTAAGACTTCCATTTGGAAAACTCTAATTCTTTATGATGAAGAATTAGGAAAATATGTAGATGAAAGAAAAGACATCATGTGATATTGAATGGAATGACATGATATTATAAATAGTTTTTCTCCAAATAATTTTTAAATATGATCCTATTTAATCAAAATTATATTTAGATATTTATTTTGAAACATGATAAGCTTGTACTAAGATATATGTGGAGGAATAAAAATTTGCCAATAGCTATTTCAACTGCTAACTTACAAAGAATAACTGGGTAAATGTTCCTCCAGATATTAAGATATTTAATAAAATCATTCCAATGAAAGCAGCATGCTATTGTTTCAGGAAAGGTTCAGTTGCATAAACTATGAGTCAGTTCAAAATGATGTAGACAATATACCTCATCTGCATCACAAGAGTGTTGCCTAAATTACATCTTCATAAAAATTCTAAAGTTGAATTGCTTGTAGTGGCTGAGTCAATATAATATTTCTAATCATACCTAATATTGATGTTTTTTGTTCAATTCATATTTACAATTAGTAATTTACTTTTCTATTCCTGCTTTCATAAATTTAGTAGTTAAAACAATACATTATTGTACAGTTCTGTAGGTTACAAGCCTGACATGGGTCTCAGGGGGCTAAAATCAAGGTTCTGACAGGCCATTGTTTCTTTTTTGAAGCCTCCAAGAGAAAATACATTAACTTGTCTTTCCAGCTTCTAGAGGTCACTGACCTTCATTTGCTCGTGGCCCTCTTCCTACACCTTCAAAGCAACACCATTGCGTTTCTCTCATCATTCTTCTATATCACAAATCCCTGTGACTCTGAACATATCCAGAAACTGGTCTCTGACTTTAATGACCCATGTGATTAGCTGGAATCTACTTGGATAATCTAAGAGAAGCTCCCTACCTCAATGTACGTAGCAATCTTATCTACAGATTTCCTTGTGTCACGTGAGTTAACATATGCACAGGTTCCCGAGATTAGTATGTGGTCATTACTGGGGGACCTTATTTTGCCTATCACATATATACTAATTTAAAGTGATAAAGCAAGTGGCTATGTGACCAAAAAAAAAATTTACATAAAGTTTCCCAATTCAATGCAAAAACCCTCAGCATTTCTAGACCTGTGGATTTAATCCCACTGCAGGGATACAAACTGTTTTTGCCTTTCCCAATGTGTGAAGGTCAAGTCCTTTTCCAGAGCTTCTGACCTTGCTTTGATAAAACCTTTTTTTGCCAGATGCTATCCAAAATATTATTCTAGGCTTCCTAGGCCTATCACCACAGTAATATTTCTTGAAAATGTTAGGGCTTAATTGAGACTGATAATGATCAATCTAAGTCATAGTTTTATTCCAATTTATGTGATTTTGTTTTCTTTAGAAGCACCTTACTTCATGCATATGGATAAAACAGATGGTTGCCTTTAAATAGAGTCAAATTAGAGTTAGATGATAAAAGTGTAATATTTCATCAGAAAGCCAAGCATATTCAGATGATATCAATAAAGTGAGCTCTTAAGAAAACAGCCATATAATTGAGGTTGATGATGGATAGGGGTAAGTGGATATATCAGAGGGTGAAATAACGTGATGATGTAAAAGAACAATTGAAGAGAAAGTACTTGAATAAGCATGTTGCATGTTAAGAGATTGCATTTGGAAAATAGCATGTCTGAGTTTGTGATGTAAGAGATGATTCAGTTTTGCATAATGACAAATTCCAGCCTGAGACTGGAATTGAAGTGGAGTGGAAGAGGAGGAATATAATGGATGGGCCATTCACAGGGATGTTTAAATAATACATGTTAATGAGAGGAGTTTAAAACAGTACAAGAATGTGATGCAGGAGCTTAAGCTGTTGATAAATGATAGAGAGTTAACATAAGTAAATAGATAATCCTTATGTGAAGGACATGAAAAAGCAAGAGACACAGTACTGAGAAGAACCAGAATTTTTACCACATTATAGAAAAGAAATACCTTAAAAATTTGTTTGCAAGTGAGGGTGATACCAAATTCATCTCTATACCCTGAGTTATATGTGCATGAAAGAAAAATGACACTTAAGTGATAAGGGAAATAAGATCCACAGATGATATTAATATTTTAATAAAAGGAAGAAAGCCAAAGTAACATTCAGAGGAACATTTGCTGACCATTAATGGACATTTCAAAGTACATTAAAAAATGTTGGTCAATCGGAGGGAAAGGAGTTATTAAGTAAGTGTAAATGTGCACATAATGTAATTTAAACTAAATACATAATTACCAGTACGGTGCAGGTACCAAACAAGCAGAACAGATGCTATCTGAAAATAACCAATAGAACTATACTTGTTTTTAGCTGCTAAACATCAGCGTTAGTGTTGTCTTCTAGTGAGGATAGATAGAAAACCTGAAGGTAAGACAGCATAATAAATAAAAAGAGGTTTCAGCCAGGGATCTTGTAGTGAAGGGAACACAGGTTTGAAGTGATGGACCTTGTGTTCACTGTCCTCGGATGGTGTTGGTGGTTGCAATGATTGTTGTCATTTTTGTCAACCGTGTGCAAATGCATCAGTCAGATGGTTTATTAACACTCGAGAGGCATTTGGCAGTAACTCTAAATAAGCCAAGCATCTTCTGGGAGGCTATTGCAATGATCAGAGAAAAAAAATTCCAAAGGCCTATTGATTCATGGGGAGGCATAACTGCTCTCCATGTTCAAAATAGGTGGGAGGTTATCCCATATCACATACTGAGTACTCTTTCCAGCTACATCGTGTGTGTGTGTGTGTGTGTGTACGTGTGCCTTGGGGTGGAGGACATAAACTGAACAGTCCTGCCCTTAGCTTTGGTGTTTATAAACATTAATTCTGTCTTCTCATACTTTCCCTTTTTCTTCTTGGGGTGAGCTATGAGGATTTTCTGGCAGTTTTTGCTCCTTTGTACAGAAAATGGCATTAACTGTAAAAACCAAACCCTCAGAAGGTAGCAATGTTTTCAGAAAGGGCTTCTGGAATATTCTGTTTTTGCTATGCTTCCTGAGATAAAAGCAGAAATGTTTATCCACAGGATGGTTCCTGTAATCTATAATTCCATTGCTTTTAGATAGTAAATTTGAAGCAGCCTTACTCATATACAGGTACAAAATTGAAAGCACAGTATGTGCAGTTTGACCTGTTATCTTGGATTTACTTCTGCTTTCAGGTTGTCCATGCTGATTTCAAGGCCTGCACTTACTCTTGAGGCAGAGTGGGCCTAAGAAATATAAAATTAAGAATTGATTTACCATTCAGGGCAGTCTTCTGTGAGATACCTTTTAGTGGATTCATTTATTTACAACTGGTAAATGCTAAAATTACGCACATATCATATGTTGGTTTACAAAAATCAGAAAAAAAAATTCCCCAAAATTAACAGAATTATCAACCTTATTTTCTGCCTTATTCAACTCTATATCCAATAGGTTAATAACTATTATAGATGCCAATATTTCTGGATGATTTTAGATGCCTGACTTCTAATCTGAGTATAGCAATTGGTGCTATAATCCTATAATTTTGTCCTTTAATATCATTCACTGATATTTGCACATTTTCATTCTTCAGCTGATATTAGCACTTTTTCTGTCTAACAATCTGTTCCCTTCAAGAAAGTTGAAACCATTAGTCAGGAACTACATCTGTTTCCATATTTTTGCACTCAAAACAAGTTTTATAAACACACATGTGTGTGCATGCACGTGCATACACACACGCACACACCCTTCTCAGGGAGATCCTTCTTTAAATCTAGTTTCTCCACTGGTTTTACTAATCCAATCCTTATCTATCCCATTTAAAACCTCTTCAAATATATTGAATTGGATTGATTGCTCCATCTTGGCTATATAGCCCCATATCAAAAGATGCTCAGGCCTTTCCCAAGAAAAACAAGAAACATTCCAAGATCTTACCTTGCTACAGTATTTTGTAAAATGGAAGGCATCATTTTATGATCTACTTTCACCTATTAACAGAACTTCAGTCAGAATTCTTTCCTTATTTCCCACACAACATTTTTACAATGAAGTCATATTGATCTCATGATTTGTTATTCTATTAGATGCTTTCTCCTCTTTCTCCTATAGAAAACTCTACGGTGTATTGTATGCTGTCCATCAAAGCCTCTTTATAAAATTTTTTATGCCTTTGAATTATTTCTGAACATGTTTTACTCATGCTGTTTCTGCTTCTTATATCTTCTTTCAATTCTAGATCTTTTATGAGAGCCTTTCTTATTCCCATGCTTTAATGCTCATTTTTTCCATTTTTTCTCTAAAATTCTACTCATTATCCCATCTATATATTTTCTCTAAAACATTTATTTTCTCATTGCTTCAGCTACTACTTGTATATCAAATGCTAGCTAATCTCTAGATTGGGCTCTGAATGACACAGTTTGTAGCAAAACTTTTTGGATTATCACCATCTTCTCAGATTATCTCAATCTGGATGTTCTATATAAAAACTGAATTTCATTATGTCCTTCAAAAGACTATATTTAGTTTATTTTAATTGCTTTTTACATATATCAACTTTTGCCCACTTCTTTTAACTCACTTCCTAACTTTCAAGAATTCTCCTTCCTTCACTTCGTATTCGACAATACATGTATGCAAGGACAAGCAAACAGGCTACCTCCCAGCACAGTTTTTATATATGTGCTCCAGACTTATGTCCATTTTCTGCAGAATAGCCTTCTCTATATTTACCACAGGAATTTTGGGTTCTATATATGCCTTTCCAAACCTGTTTCATAACTTCCTGTTTTCATTTCTCATTTCTGCCATCATCTATCAATCTTCCAAGTCAAAAAAATGTGATTTGCCCCTAACTCGTCCTTTTATTAACTTCTGACATATAATCGATGAACAGATATTGCTTATTTTTCTTCTTTGTTATGTAGTAGATCCTTATTTTACAAGTATTCCTTACTTTAGCTCCTGCGATTTATGTTGACATGAAAATAACCATGACAAGTAAATAATCTTAAGCTGATCACATTACATTTGTCCATTATAAAAAATCTTTTTTCAAGTTTAGATTCTATTTCTTACCTATAACACCAATGTATTTGTGAATTAGTTTCCTAATTATGAGATATACAGTAAACATACAGTATAAAACAATTATAAAATAAAGTTATAAATTTAGCATGAAATAGAATTTCATCAAGTTTGTAAAAATGATCTTGGATACATAATAGAAATCAGGGTAAATTAAAGGAAAAAGTCAAAGGTAAAGACAGGTAGATGCCAGAAAAGAAAGGATACAAAGTCCCATAGATAACTGAGGTATCCCTTGATTACTTATGAAAAAAATTCCCTTTATGATTTTGATGCAAAAGCCAATGGGGAAATGGAAGACTTGATTATATAGTTGTACATACTGTTTGAAATAAAATGAAAAAGATAATCACTACTGGATTCAGACTCTGGTGCAATAATAAATAGTTATACAAATATAACCTATATTTTGTTAAATTCAAGATATAATTCAATATTATTTTATAATAATTTGTAGTTTTATTGTTCATAAATGTTAGTATATATTTTCACTATTTGTAATAAACTTCAATTTCTCATTTTAGTTAATTTACTTTAATGATCCATTTTTTAGGTGTCAATGAGGTTTGATATAACACCAAGACGGATTTCATGTATATTCCCCAGTAAATGTACTCTTTAAATACAGTAATATTTCCTGGGTTTTTTTTGTTTTTGTTGTTTTGTTTTTTTTTTGAGACAGAGTCTTGCTGTGTCCCAGGTTGGAGTGCAGTGCACAATCTCTGCTCACTGCAACTCTGCCTCCCAGGTTCAAGTGATTCTCCTGCCTCAGCCTCCGGAGTAGTTGAGTCTGCAGGCATGTGTCACCACACCCAGCTAATTTTTGTATTTTCGGTAGAGACAGGGTTTCACAATGTTGGTCAAGATGGTTTCGATTTCCTGATCTTGTGATCCTCCCGTCTTGGCCTCCAAAAGTGTTGGAATTACAGGCATGAGCCACTGTGCCTGGCCATTTCCATGTTTTTGTATTTGCTTTTTTGCTCCTCCCGACATCAATATATGTGTGAGTTGTTAAAGAATAACTTAATATTACTTTTTAATTAAAAAAAAAAAAAATGTCAAACACAGCACCTGAGACCACATAGGTATCCAAATAATGTCTATTGTCTGCATTCTAAGAAACTCTGGCCTCAAAGAGTGATCAATCTAATACTTGATGTAAGAGGGAGAGTTATTAAGAACATATTATGCTCACTCATCCCTCAAAAAATAGCCACATAAAAATATGGAAAATGATAAATACAACAGAAAAAGAAAGAGGGAATAGAAAGACATACTAGTTTCCAGCAAGAGAAAGTGTGTGTGTGTGTGTGTGTGTGTGTGTGTGTGTATCTCATACCTCTTATTGGTTCCCACCCAGTCATTATTAATGTATATAATTCCAGAGTTAATGTGTTCAAAATATAGCTATATTTTTGAAAAATAAATTCTCATAAAATAAAATGACTGTTAAATACTTTGATTAAGAGGGCAAAAATCATTTCCAATTGATCAGAAATCAAATATAAAATCAGGCAGAAATCAATGTTTTTCATTAACACATGGAGAACTATGTGGACATGTTTCAAACCTCACAATGATCTATGAGAAAAATTGACAAATTTTGGTAAGAAATCTCAAAATCTCAACATAATAGTGGAAGTACTTCATATATTAAACAATAGTTATAAAAACCTATATTTAAAAATTAAAAGATTTTTTTAAAGGGAGATCATGAATACAATAAGTACTTCAACAATGTAACGGTAATATTTGTATTATAGTTTTTGTATTCTTGTAGTAAGAAAGGGAAATCCCTTTTTGACCCAATGATTTAAGAATTTAATAGTGGCATATCAGAGAATTATATGTGCAATGAAACTAATTACACTGATAATGCTTCCAATTGTAGACAGACACCTAGGGAGATAAATATATTTTTGTAATATTTCTTTTAAATGCACAGTTAGAACAAAAATCTTAGATTTCATTGCAAGCATCAGAATCAGATAATATACTTAAATTATCCATATAATAAATAAAGTCTCTAGCTGTGTGAGTATATTTGTAGTATGTATATAACATATTTACTCTAAAGATGGGTTTTAGAAAAAATACTTCACATTTATAAGCTTTGTTATTAATATCCATACATATTTTTAATGATCCTCCTAAAAAGCAAGTTCTGTGAAACTTATGAAGCATAAAGTTTCATAGGTATAGCATGTTTTTATATTGATTAGAAAAAAAATTTCTTGAGATAAGTGTACTAGCTCAGAAAATGTTGCGAATAAATTTGGACAATAATTCATAGAAAACAAAAGATGAAAGAAGGAAGAAGAGAAGGGAGGAAGGAAGGAGAGAAGAGAGGAAGGAAGGAGAGAAGGGAGGAAGGAAGGGAGGAAGGAAGGGAGGGAGGAAAGAAGGGAGGTGGGGAGGGAGGAACGAAGAAAAGAGAGAGAGAAAGTGAGAGAGAGGGAGGAAGAGACAGCTCCTAAACTGGGAAAAGGAGGAAGAGAAGAAAGAAAAGACTAGGGAAGGGAAGTACTGATACATCCCATCGAGAGAGACAGAAAGAGAGAGAGAGAGAGAGACAGAGAGATGTTTTATATATGAAATAGGCACATGAAATTATGGGAGCTAAGAAATCCTGAGATCTGCAGGGTGAGTCTGCAAATTGAAGACCCACCCACATTGGGGTGGCCAATTTGCTTTACTCAGTCTACAAATTTAAATGTAAATCTCCTCCAAAACCATCCTTACAGAAACATCTAGAATAATGTTTGACCAAATGTTTGAGTACCCACAGCACAGTTAAATTGACACATAATAATCATCTATGAAAAGCCACACAATAAATTATTGAACTGATTTTAAAATGTAAAATAACAAAATTAATCATCATTGGAGGGAAGACTGATGGAAGGAAAAGAAGGAAGGCAAGAAGGAACAAAACTCTCAGGGCAGAGTACACAGTACACTGGCTAGATGAATGAATTCTCCATACAAACTGAGAGGTACATTAGGGTTCTTTCCATAGGCATAGCATGCGAGAAATCAATATTTCAGATTGACAAGTACCACGTCCCATGTCAGAAGCGCATGCAGACAATGCAGGAATGTCATCTGAGCTTCCCCGTCTGAGGCAGCTCCGTGGGAAGATTTCATGTTAGGTTCAGAGGGAAGGTAGTTTCCTATCACGTATTTACAAGTCCAGAAATGTCACATGTGTCCTATTACCAATGAGATACTCTTTCTGCAGGCACTGAGTGAATAAGGGAAAGTGAGATCTCAGGAATCAGTGGTCTTACCTTCCTCTCCCTCCCTCTCTCCATCGCTCCTTCCTCTTACTTTTCTCTTTCAACAAGAGTTCTTTCTCTTTGGCTTGGCATAGATTTTGTAGCAGTATGGTGAAGCAGTCTGGTGAAGCAGTACGATGAACCCCTTTTCAAAATAATGCTTTTCAAAGTAAAAAAAAAAAAAA
>NW_012101580.1:33157-50416 GCF_000951045.1 Mandrillus leucophaeus
GTGACTTTTATGAAAATATGCAATAAATATAATGGGGAATGTAAATATCTGTGACATTTAATTGTAAAAATGTTACAGGTATTGCTCTTACTGATGTGGTTTGCCACTGAGGTTCATAATTGAATATTAAATGTCAATGAGAGCATAAGAAAATAAAGTTGTATATTTTTCCATTTAAATTCATGAAATCTCCTCATTCTATCCAGGAATCCCTGGGAGATGGTTGGACCACTTTGGTAGACAAAAGGCAATAAGCCTTGTATAAAGGAGCCACAAGCCTATGCTCTATTCTCTCTACCATTTGGAAATAGCCTTTAGGTAAAACCCACAGCTGTTGAATAAAGTTACAGTATTTGATGTTTTAAAATTCAATGAACCTATCGATATTTAAAGATTTTAAAATTGTTTTTATATTCCAAATCTTAGAATGCAAATAACTTTTATATCTCAGATCTTAGAATACAAATAACTAAACCTACTCAATTATGCTGAAACACTTCGTTCTTCATGTTTTAATAAACACACTATCTAAATAAAACATTTACATTGATATAATCAAGCCAGAAAAGTGTGAGAGCTTAATGATGCTTGTTCTTCTTTACATTTATAGGGTTTAATAGAATCAATGCTCAATTACATAGGAAAAAAAATCATGAAAATTTAGGTCTACCTTACTTTTTAAATTGCCTTAGTCATTGTATGTGAATCAGAATACAGATATAAATTCCATATATCTGGTAACCTTTCCTTAATGCAATGTTTCATTTTCTTTGCCTAAAATAGAAATAAGCAATTTATTTTTATAGTACCTAAAATAGTTAATAGTTCGTAATATCTGACAACTTCGGATGAATGAGAAGGAATAAAAATGACTACATATATGATGCTGTCAGCATAAACAAATTCAATCAAACCCCAGCATTGAGCCTTCCTTGAGCAGTTGAAATCTTAAAATTTTAGAAGCATAATGTGTCGTGTCACCACATTTTATTAATTATTCTTGGTCATTGCTTATCTCCATCATTGAAAGAAGCCACTGCATCAGAGAACCTTGCTGTAGATTAATAATCAGAATAACTCCATGTTTAAATATCTTTTTTGTTAATGTCTGAGTTTGTAACTACTGCAAGACCCTTATTTCTCAATTCCTCAGTTAAATGCATAATGAAAACTGAGGGGTCACATTCTTTCAATAACTAATTTAGATATTGTTGGAGGGAGTATCTTAAATTTAATTACACACTACACTTTCATATGGTTGTTGTAGGAAAAATTAAATGTACACAATTCAAGATAAAGTTATTCTATTCAAGTTTTGTTTATTTGTTTTTGTCTCCCTTAACTTTGTCTTACAAAGTGTACCTACAAGAATACTCTTGAAGTGCCACAGCAAAGTGGGGAGAGGAGGTCATTTGGTCTTTAGTTCTTGGTCGTTGGGCATCTGAAGTAGCATCTAGTGAGTTTCCTGTCATCTCTTCTGGTCCTTTATGTTCTCATCAGTTTAGATGTTTGCATTTGCACGAGTCTCAACGTTTCATTTATTGCAGCATACACTGCAACATCTTGTGTGTCCTGAAAATAAGACCTATTTTTCCTGGCTCTCAGTGCAATAGTCTGTTAGCCAAAGGGAAAGGATCAACTTGTTTCTTTTTCCTTGCTGGGTTTTATGGAAATTGTGTTTCTTCCATCTCATCTTCATAAACATTGTACATAACCATACTGTTTTTACACTAGCCTGAGCACTGTTTCTTATCTATGAGGCCCACCTGTTTTCTTATATCTTACCTGGGAAGTTAGGCTATCATAACCTCATTCAGCAGATATTCCAAACATCTGGCCTTTCACTTGCTCCATCTCCATCTTGCTATGAAGGAGCTTAGTTTGGAGGTAGGGCAGCAGTGAGCAGGCCTCCTTTTGAGACCAACTCCAGTATCAACCTGTTTTAATATCCAAGCTAACAGGCATTAATTTTTTGTTCAATTTCTTAATGAGAGGAAAGTGGGAAAAAATCCTATCTCAGACACAGGGAATGTGAATAAATAAATAATAATTAAAAATACATCAAAAATACATGAAAATATATATTCATTCCAGATACCTAACTTTGAAATATTGAAGGCAAATAATTTACTATCATTTTAAAATTATTTTCCTAACACACAAAAACCAAAACATAGAAAGTTTAGCAATAGGCTGGGTGGTGTGGCACATGGCTGTAATCCCAGCACTTTGGGAGGCCTAAGTGGGAGGACTACTTGAGCCCAGGAGATCAAGACCAGCCTGGGCAACACAGGGAGACCCCATCTCTACAACAAATTTAAAAATTACCTGAGCATGATGGCATGTGCCTGTACTCCCTGTTATGCAGGAGCCTGAGGTGGGAGGATTCCTTGCACCTGGGAAGTTGAGCTACAGTGAACCGTGATCACCCCACTGCATTCTAGCCTGGGAGACACAGCAAGACCTTGTCTCAAAAAAAAAAAAAAGAGAGAGAGAGAGAAAGAGAGTTAGCATTAGGGTGTGGAGTAGTGGAGCAGTATTGAGTAAAAGGAATTAACAAGAATAAAAAGCTCATTAGTAGATCAAAATCTTACCCTGCTAATAAGTGCAAATGATGAAGGTACACCCACACCCCCGCCCACACACACACAGATATACCACACACAAATATAGTTGTGCTAACGAGTTTTTTACTATTTTATAAAAAATAAAAGGTCTAATCAACACTATTTACATTATAAATGACTCTCAGTAGTCTTCTACTTTAAAATAAATTAGAATATTTTAGTACTTTTGTAGGTAAAACTTGATTTTTCAGACAATATTATGGCTAAAGTTTATTAACGTTCTTCCTATCTCCATAATTAAATTATACTCTAAGCGCAAATTCAAAATCAAAGAGAAAAACATAGCATCAAAAAGCTGTTTCAGAGAAGAAAGATGAGGTTTAAAAATGATTCTATTCATAGTTATTGACACCAATATTTAGCAATAATGTCATTTTATTCAATGTATTAGCTGTCAACTAAATGATGAAAAGATGTAATTAAATCTGGAAAATGTGAAACCAGGCAAATATATAAACATATTAAATCAATAATAAAAAATATACTCATGTGAAGTCATAAAAACAAAAACACAGTAATTATATTCAGTGCAATCTCATTTTAATTACAATTCAAAGTATCTCCTTTACAATACTGTAGCTTCATATTCTAATGTAGGGTGTGCCAGAAAGGTTTCGTTTTATTATACTTTGGATTTATATTTAGGTCAAGCAAAATTTTACATTGTTGCCAACCACTTAAAACTTCTATATAAAGTTTTTGTAAAATCCTTTATTATTTTAATAGAAATTGGAAAACGTCCTAAATTAGACATCTGCTCCTTTAACATTCATTCTGACAGGGATTTGTTTTTAAGGAATAAAAAAGTCAAAATTTAAGATGATGATTCTTTATTTGATATAAAACAGAATATAATAGGTATAGTACTTCCTGCAAAGATCATGCTCCACCCTACTTACAATATCCGTAATTGTCTTGGCACTAAACCATTTTCTTCATGGCTGTAAATGTGTATTTATTGTCATGTCTTGTGTTACAGTAATCACACATTAGTATGAAACATTACTATGAAGGGGTAACATGATTTCTAGGGAGAAGCAGCTTGGAGAGACATAAAATTCATCTAATTGATTTTTCAAAAAAATTTATTTGATCCAGACTCATTACATCTTAGAAAAACATGTCGTAAAGAATTTCTTAGGTTCTTTTAATCTCAGTATATTATTATCCCTCAGTGTTAGCTACATCACAGAATTGTTTCAAGAATTAAATAATATATTTATAAAATGTCTAATCTGTAACAGTAACTAATATTTAATAGGTGGGCAGTATATATAGCTTTCTTTCTTATGCATTATCTCCTATTGATTTAAGTAATAAGTCTTCTCTTAGACAAATAACAGTGGTTCTGAATGAAAAAGCATTATTTCTGAAGTTCTAAAGGACAGAAATGAGAAATTAATATTTATGAGCACTTCCTCTGCATTTGGCATTATTTTTTATATTACAGAGACCAAAATAAAATTTTCAACTTTCCTAGTTTGCCCACCACCAAATAGAAACCTCCCCAAGCCTTTGGGAAATAGGAAGTACATTTGCCTAGTTGTCCAACTTAAAACATTGGAGCCGTCTCTGAGGCCTCTTTCTTCTTTATATCCTTTCCCTTTCCAACTTGTCTAACTTACCAACAGCACCTCCAGCATCCATCTTCGTTCCCTTCATCCTGACTGTAAGTACTCAGAACAGACCAGCAGCATCCTTTGCCTGAACTATAACATATCATATAACTCCCTGCATTATTGGGTTATATCATATAACTCCCTGCATTATTGGGTTCTCCAGAGAAAGAACAAATAGGATGAAAATAAAGAGAAACGTGGATATATGACAGATGGCTTATTGGTGGGTTGGTCTCACAAGAGTATAAAGGCTAGGAAGTCCCACAACAGGCCCTTTGCAAGCTTGAGAATCAGGGAAGCCAGTAGTGTGGCTCAGTATAATTCTGAAAAGCCTTAGAACCGGGGAAGCTGGTGATGTAACTCTCAATTCAAGCCTGAATGCCTGAGAAACTGGGGAAGAGCAGGTGCAAGTTCCTACTCCAAAGGCTGAAGAGCCTAAAGTTCTAGTCCAAGGGCAGGAGAGGGTGTCCCAGCTCCAGAAGACAGAGAGAGAACTCACCTTTCTTCTGCCTTTTTGTTCTGTCTGGGCTCTCAGCCAAATTGGATGGTGGCGGCCCACCACATTATGTGACAAGGATCTTCTTTACTCAGTCCACTGGTTCAAATGCTAGTCTGTTTCAGAAACACCCTCACAGACATACCTAGAAATACTGCTTTAGGTATAATGGGGATCCCTTGATCCACTCAAGTTGACACCTAAAATTAACCATCACATTCCTCTTCTTAAAATTTTTCAGCATCTTTTATTGAAACTCAAACTTAATTATCTTAGAAAACGAGACTATAAGATATGGGTAATGTGTGCGTTTTTTGTTTTTGTTTTTTTTGTTTTTTTTTGTTTTTTTTTGAGAGAGTTTTGCTATTGTCACCCAGGCTGGAGTGCAGTGATGCAATCTTGGCTCACTGCAACTTCCACCTCCCGGGTTCAAGCGATTCTCCTGCCTCAGCCTCCTGAGTAGCTGAGATTACAGGTGTGCACCACCACGCCTGGCTAATTTTTGTATTTTTGCTAGAGATGGGGTTTCACCATGTTGACCAGGCTGGTCTCGAACTCCTGACCCCAAGTGATCCACCCTCCTTGGCCTCCCAAAGTGCTGGGATTACAGTTGTGAGCCACTGCACCAGGCCAATATCAAATGTTATTCTTTTTTGGCAACACCCTCACAGACATACCTAGAAATACTGCTTTAGGTATAATGGGGATCCCTTGATCCACTCAAGTTGACACCTACAATTAACCATCACATTCCTCTTCTTAAAATTTTTCAGCATCTTTTATTGAAACTCAAACTTAATTATCTTAGAAAACGAGACTATAAGATATGGGTAATGTGTGCGTTTTTTGTTTTTGTTTTTTTTGTTTTTTTTTGTTTTTTTTTGAGAGAGTTTTGCTATTGTCACCCAGGCTGGAGTGCAGTGATGCAATCTTGGCTCACTGCAACTTCCACCTCCCGGGTTCAAGCGATTCTCCTGCCTCAGCCTCCTGAGTAGCTGAGATTACAGGTGTGCACCACCACACCTGGCTAATTTTTGTATTTTTGCTAGAGATGGGGTTTCACCATGTTGACCAGGCTGGTCTCGAACTCCTGACCCCAAGTGATCCACCCTCCTTGGCCTCCCAAAGTGCTGGGATTACAGTTGTGAGCCACTGCACCAGGCCAATATGTGCTTTTATGACTTCATGTTTGTATGTCTGTATATATATATGTGTATATATATATAAAATATAGTTTGTGATGGTGCCCAATTTTTTTCTTCTATTCAGATCTTGTTAATTTTATCATTTCAAGACATGTGTTTCTTGCCCTGATTCTTTGAATATCTGGCTGTGCAGATAATTTGTGTCTTCATTTAAATGTGTACATATACACTTATGATGTACACACATATTAATAGCAGGATTATTTGTGATTGTCCAAATTTAAATAGATACAATGTGATAATAATAAGATAGAAAACTATACGACAATAACAATAAATGAAAACACTATTACTTACGATAACATAGATGAAACTCACAAATGTGATACTGAGTGAAGGGAAGCAGACAGACACTAAATAAGATACACTCTGTCCTTCTACTTACAAAAAATTTAAAATAGGCCAAACTGTATTAACTTTAAGATTGTCAGGGAGAAGACAGGACATAGCAATTGGGAACGGACATGAGGAGGCTTTGTTTATGAAGATTACACATCAATTTAAATGGTTTATTCAAATGACTGTTATTCACATTGTTAGTAAAGAGAGTGGAGGTGCCAAGGTTAAGAATACACATGGATTTGTAATTAGTTGGCAGCTATAAAATCCACATAAAGAATAATAGAAGGATATGTTTTCAGTGAAAGCTGGGATGAGATTGTGAAGAATACTGAATTCTAAATCAGGGATATACATTTTAGCCTACATATAAGGATGAACTATTGGAATTTTTTATTCAGTTTTCCTACATTAAGAACATTGTCTCAAACCACAAATTATTCCCTCCTAGTAGGTATGGTAAGACATAATTCAGAAATGAAATTGATAGATTAATAATAAATATATAAAAACTTCATTATCAAGAGGCCTGGTTTCCATATGCACAGGTATTTCTACTTCCTCCCTCCAGCACAGGTAAACAGCTAACTTCTGTCTGCACTGCCAGCAGGGCATAAAGTGTCATTACCTCTTGCTCTAAGCCTCCAAACCCAGCATTCACTCAGCAATCGGCTTTTTTCCCCACTGCCACTCAGAGAATGTTCTGTAAGCCTTCCACCTTAGGTAATAAAGTCTTGGATCCCATTGTTCCTATTTTAGTACAGACTTTTTCTAATGTTTTTTTTTGAAATGGAGTCTTACTCTGTTGCCCAGGCTGGAGTGCAGTGGCACCATCTAGGCGCACTGCAAGCTCCGCCTCCCGAGTTGATGCCATTCTCCTGCCTCAGCCTCCCAAGTAGCTGGGACTACAGGCTCCTGCCACCACGCCCAGCTATTTATTTTATTTTATTTTATTTTATTTCATTTTTTTTATTTTATTTTATTTTATTTTTATTTTTATTTTATTTTATTTTATTTTTTGTATTTTTAGTAGAGAGGGGGTTTCACCCTGTTAGCCAGATGGTTTCCATCTCCTGACCTCGTGATCCACTTGCCTCGGCCTCCCAAAGTGCTGGGATTACAAGTGTGAGCCATTGCGCCCGGCCTTTAGTACAGACTTCTATACTTATTGAACTTAACCTCTCATTTAATATGGAGGGTGATTCTTTCATTGTCTTATTTTGAATGAAATCACCCCAGATTTGGGGAGTTTTCTTCTTCCTCATGTTTTACTCAGTATCTTACCACAACGTTCCTCAAGATCCCATCACAAGTTTTTCTTTCTTTCCTTTCCACACTTTCTGAATTATCCTGTCCATTCCTGTCTTTTTAAATGTAAATCTTATGCTGATCTTTCCCTTGATTTCTGGCTTACACTTCACACTTGAAAAATTACAATCAGAAGCCATAAATCTCTTTAAATTAGCCTCAGTGAAATTTGGATAACACCATTATGCCACATGCCAGTAACAGGAAACTTGACAGGGCACGTGCGCTTTTGAGAATTATAAATCATTAACAATTAGTGTTTGTTTGGATAGAAAAGTAAGCATTTTAGTAAATATATAGCATTACTATACATTAATTTAAATCAATTTTGGGGACTATTTTTAACATCTTAAGATATATTTTTAATCTATTTACCAAACAGCAAAAACTTTCCCAAAATATCAAAGTAATTTCGCGTTTGTTTTAGTTTGATTTTTTAGCTGTTTCTAAGAACTATTGATTTATAAACTTGTAATAATAAATGTTAACTTAAGAGTTCACTTAGAGTTGTATCTATTTCCCCCATAGATGGTTCATTTTGGTCATCAACATTATGATGTTAACTATAACCTCAGCAATATATTGCTAATATATTCAAATAATCATATTAGAATTAATATTAATAACATAGATAAAATACATTTACCTTTTTAAAAGTCCAGATAAAATAAAGTAATGCTAACTAATTCATTATTTTAACACACAAAGATACCCATCTATGTATGTGTGTTTGCCTGTATGCACACATATGAATATATATATATAAAAAATGACAATATTTTTATCTAGAGTCCCCCTAGTTCTCTCAAAGTTCGATTATTAAAATGGAACTACGTATTTTGCTCCTGAAATGATTCCTTAGCAAATGTCTGTCATTCTAATAAATTGCATTGTCTTCTACCCAGTTAATTTAAGTTGGAACCTGAGTAACTTACAATTTTTAGATTTTTCACCTCCTCTATTCATTACATTAGCATTTCCTCTTGCCATTTATTTTTTATTTTACCATCTCCATTTCCCTGAAATTAATCTGTTCAAAATCACCATATGCTTCTCCAAAGCTATTATTATTCATGCCTCATGCTGCATTACCCATCCCACAGAGAATCATCTAAAAAATATTTAGTTTCTCCACATCCTCACCAACACTTACCTTTCCTTTTTTGATAATCTAACCAGTGTCAGGTAATGTCTCATTATGATTTTAATTTAAATTTCTCTGATGATTAGAAATGTTGAGCATTTGTTCACATATCTGTTGCTCCTTTGTATGTCTTCCTTTGAGAAATGGCTGATTAGATTCTTTCCCCTTTTTTAACAGGATTTTTTATTATCTTGTTATTTAGTTTGAGTTCCTTTTGTATTTTAGATATGAGCCCCTTCTCCAATACATAATTTGTAAATATTTTCTTCCCATCTGTGGATTGTTTTTCACTCTATCAATTGTTTTCTTTCCTGTGGAGAGAATTTTTAGTTTGATATAATCTCTTGTGTCTATGTTTGCTTTCATTTTCCACGATTGTTGGGGTCATATCCAAGAAATCACTGCCTAGACCAAGGTCATAGAGCTTTTTCCCTATGTTTTCTTGGTAGTTTTACACTTTGAGGTCTTATGTTTAGGTCATTAGTCTATTTTGAGTCAATTCTTGTATAAGGGGTGAGAAATGGCCCATTTTCTTTTTTCTGCATATACATATTATTTTCCAAATACCATTTATTAAAGAAACTGCTCATTCTTGATGCCTTTGTTAAAATCAATTGACCATAGATGTTCAGGTTCATTTCTGGGCTCTTTATTCAATTCCATTGAGCAATGAGTCTGTTTTTATGCCAGTATTATGCTGTTTTGATATCTATGTTTCTGTAATATATTTTGAAATCTGGTAGTGTGATGCTTCCAGCTTTGTTCTTTTTGGTCATGATTGCTAATTGTTGGCTAATAGATGTCTTTCATAGTTCTATTTGAATTTTAACACTCTCTTCTATTTTTTTGAAGAATGACATTGGAATTTTGATAGCGATAGATTAAATCTGTAGGTCACTTTGAGTAGTATGGACATTTTAACAATATGAATTCTTCTAAGCTATGAACCGAGAATATCTTTTCAGTTATGGGTTTTTTCTTCAATTTCCTTCATTGATGTTGTATGGAAACACTTGTACACTCCTGGAGTTATTATAAATTAGTATAGCAATTTTGGAAAACAGTATAGATGCTTCTTAAAAAAAAACTAATATTTTAATTACATGATTCAGCAATCTTATTTCTAGGTATATCTGCAAAGGAACTGAAATCAATATGTTGAAGAGATGCCTGCATTCCCGTGTTCATTGCAGCATTATTTACAATAGCCAAGATATAAAAACAGCCTAGGTAGCCATCAATAGATGAATGAATTTTTAAAATGTGTTATATATACGCAGTGGAAAACTATTCAGCCAAAAAACAAAAACAAACAAACAAACAAATAAAACAGAACTGGGTGCGGTGGCTCACACCTGTAATCCCAGCACTTTGGGAGGCTGAGGCAGGTGGATCACGAGGTCAAGAGATTGAGACCCTCCTGGCTAACACAGTGAAGTCCCGTCTCCACTAAAAATACAAAAAAATAGCCAGGTGTGGTGGTGGGCACCTGTAGTCCCAGGTTCTCGGGACGCTGAGGCAGGAGAATGGCATGAACCCGAGAGGTGGAGCTTGCAGTGAGCTGAGATGGTGCCACTGCACTCCAGCTTGGGCAACAGAGCGAGACTGTGTCTCAAAAAAAAAAAAAAAAAAAAGTTGTGACAACATGGATGAACCTAGAAGACCTTGTGTTAAGTGGAATAGCAAAGCACTGAAAGTATAATCTCACTTTTATTCAAAATCCAAAAAAGTCAAAATTATGGAAGTAAAGAGTAAACTAGTAGTTATCAGAGACTGGTGGGGAAGGGGTTGGATGGGAAAAGAGGAAATGTTGGTGAAAGAGTACAAAGGTTCAGCTAGACAGGAGGAATAAATTTGATGATCTATTGCATAGCAATGACTGTAGTTAATAATAACATATATTTCAAAATATTATAAATACATACAATTATTGTCAATTTAAAAATAAAAATTGAAATAAATCATTATAGTTATATATAGTTATATACAATATATATGTACGTATTAACATTTAGTAATGTCACTTTCTTTTCCAAGTTATTTGATGGTTTTTACTGTGCTTTCTATAAAGTCTCAACTACCTATCATAGCCAAATAGGTTTGCGTAATCTACTTTCAACTGTGTTTCCAAAATCAATACTTACACTCTCCTACTTGGTAAACTGTTTCTCGTCAAAGTGTTGTGATTCTGTTCCTTAAACGTCAAAGTCTTCTACACTCCACAATCTGTGAATTCACTGTTTTATGCCTTAGGAATGCTCTTAAAATATTGTAAGCTTAGCTGATTCCTAATTTTATAGTTATCAGGGCCATTGTTTTCGTGTGACAGGTTCTACTGTCTACAGAGTGCAGACCTACTTAAACAGGTCTTCCTTTTCATTCTCTCCCAACATCTTGTTTTTTTCTTCATAGATGTTATCAACCTAATTTTTTTTTTGCTTATTTCTTTATTTTTTTAATCTCTAAAATTTAAGTTCTTATAAGACAAATAATCTTTTCTGTCTTGTTTAATAGTTTATTGCTTACATATAACAAATATCCTAATGTGTGATAAGTGTATTCATTTCTTATTTATTCTATAAAATGATATCACACACTTAATCACTTAAAACAACACAAATGTATTACCTTAAAGTTGTAGAGATTGCAGTTGAAAATGGGCCTTACTGGGTTAACATAATGGTGTTAGGAAGCTGGGCTTCATTTCTTCTGGAAATTCTAGGGAGAATCTATTCCTTTGACTTTTCCAGCTTCAAGAGACTGCCCACATTTATAATTCATGGTCCCATCCCTCCATCTACAAAGCCACAAGGTTCGGGAGGGTGTTTGTCACAATGCTGTATCTCTAGTTCTTTCTCTTTTGTCTTCTTTCATTCATAAGGATCCTCCTAATTACATTAGACCTAGCTGGATAACTCAGGATAATCTTCTCACCAATTAGCACTTTCATTTTATCTGCAACTTTATTTGCCAATTGCCATGTAATTTAACTAATTCACATGGTATTGAGAAGTAGGACATTAATACATTTGGAGGCTTACTATTTTGCCTGCTGCAGTAGGTAATCATATTTTTTATTTCAACAAGGGAACAGATGAGAAATTTTCCTTGAAGTGTCTGTGTGTTTAATCTCTAAAATATATGGTTACATTGGTGAGTTAGGTGACATTATGCTACTCATAAGCATACATTCAAAATTAATGGAAATATAATTTGTAAGTTAAATATTTTTGATTGACAATATAATTCCTTATGAAAACAATAATAAGCACAACCAAATAAACAAACAGAGTTATCTCAACTATTTACAATAGCCCAGGGCTGTGGACAAGTTTAGATCTTTGGGGAAAAAAAATGAAAATTGATTTCTGTCTCCAGAAATGTAAGTAATTTGTAAAACCATGGCCAACTTATACAACCTCTCTGTATGATTTGGCCTCATTCTGAACACATAAAATAGAGATTTTTAAAAATTATTTCAATCCTATTTATGGTAAATATTTTACAGAGGGTAGATATCTATAAGTATTACTAGTAATTGTTGATGATACATCCTGTCATTATTATTACAGAATACTTGTCTGTAGAAATGTTTTTAATAGTTAGAATTACAGTACTTAGGAATTTTAAAATATCTCTCTTCAAAGCAAGTGTTTTCATATAATCATTGATTTGGGAAGTTGTGTCTGTCAAAAGTGGGCTATAAGAAAGGGCTCTAAAAAGATTATTCTAGTTCTCTAATACACACTCTTTTCTCTCAACTGTCAGTTTCATCCTTTAACATCTGCTCTGAAATAATTTACCATTTCAGCTCTGTTCAACTTCCAGAATTTGTGACTCATTATGCTTTTCTTAATCACTTCCAAAAAAGTAGTCATAATCTCCCTCAATTGCTTAGGGGAGAGGAAGTAAAACACATCTATTCCTTTTCATCACAATTTAAATTGGATGCAATATTATTCCTAAAATGTATCAAATCATGCTTATAAAAATAATTTTCAAAAGATGGCAAATTAAAACACATATTTTTACATCTCTGATAAGAAGGCATTGTATCCATCAATCTTTAAAACTTCAAGAAGACAAATTTTGTGATAGTTTATTTTACCCAACTAACTCTTTTTTCATGTGAACTGTGAAACATTTGATGTCCCATAAAAATTCTGTCTTGTATAGGATGGGTGTTATTTTATAAGGTTTATGTTGTAAAACCTTATAAACACTTTATCTGTTCTACCCATAGACTTCACTTTATCTGTTCTACCCTTAGACTTTATTTGATATTTTGAAGGTTTTTTCTCCTTAAATAATTTTAAGTTGTTTTTCCTTTATATTTGGCAATAAATATATGTGGTTTTAATGTTATATAGTGCTATAAATTAATTGAAAAAAATAGCAGAAGCTCCTTGTTGTTTTTTCTCCAAACACCATCCTGCTTTCTAGAGGCAGTACTTTTCACTGTTTTACTGTTTTCCAAACTGTTATATCTTTATTTACAAGTTGTATATTATATATTGTTATTCACCTTCCTGCTATAAAAGATGAAGATTTTGGCTTATTTGTATTCTTAGCACTTTCCTACCCAACAGCTATGTCCACATTTTTGTTTCAATAGAAAATCACTTTTAATATTATCATCCAGTTAAGAGTAGTACTTTATTTCTATTTTTTTATTGGACAACATAAGGCTTTTCAAATTGCCTAATTTTTGAAAAAAAATTCTATCTTATTATATCATTGCTTACTCACCAACAATTGCTCAAAAGTACTCAATATAATTTGATATTTAGTCAGACATCTCATGCAATATCACAGATTTTATTGTATTTTCAGGAAGAGGGTTGTTTTGTGTGGTTTTTGTTCTATTATATATAAAATTATTTAGGAAATCTTATAATTTTTAGTTTAATTTTTGTAGTATAATCTTTTGTAGTCTTTATTTGAAGTTGTTATAATTAGCAGTAACAGATCTAATTAGTAAAACTAGAAACTTAATTTTACACAGTAACGTCTAGAAACTACTTCCATAAGAATAATCTAATCTAGTCACATTTTATTATCATTACATTTAATGTCACATACCATCATGAGTCATTTGCTTTTAACTTGAAGCTTTCTAACACTATTTCCATTCATTTTATTAGTAAAAATCCTAAATTTGTTTTCATTGATTCATTTACTGCATCCACCCCAGATAGGCATTTTACACCTGCACATTAAAGAATAATCATCTTTTATTTCCTGAATTCTTTAGATTTCCATTCTCTGAGACAGCAAGTTCAATTCTTCTCAAGTCTTCAAAGTCTCCTACCACCACCTCATTTACACTACTGATTTTGCTTCCTATTTCACTGAAGCTTCTGTTTCTCTTTAGTTGCAAAACTCCTTCAAAAAGTCTTTCTATATTTATTCTGTCACAATCTTCTTAACCTTTTTTTTCTAAAACATATTTCTTCAGACTTTTGTTCCATTACTTAATGATGTCCTCACATCAAGATCATTTGTGCCACATGAAGCTAAATAAGATATGGCCAAGTCTTGTTTTTCATATTCTCTGCTGTCTCTGGAGGACTTGACACTTTGGTTCACTCGCTTTCTATACTTATCTTCCTAGGCTTGGCAATATAATGGCTTTCTTCTTATCACCTTGACACTTCCTTTCACATCTACTCCTCACTCCCCAACGGCTTCACATTGGAAAGGTTTAGAATATATTTCTCAGAAATCACATCTTTTATCTCTTGAGACTATAAATATAATTGAGATGCTGATGACTCCCAAATGTGAATTTCTATGTTTACCCACTAGAGTGAAGTTCAGCCTTGTGTTTCCGACTGCTCCCACATCTTCACTTGAACTTTTTAATCAGTATCCAAACTTATCATGTCAAAACTGAACTTGAATCCTTATTCCTGATCCATCCGACAGGGTCCTCGTGCAAGCTTTCTGATATCAGTCAAGGGCCAGTTTCTTAGACCACACAGGCAAATCTTGTAGGTTTACCTTTCAAATAAGTGTATCGAGACCCTGAATGCTTATTAATGCCTTAACTGCTTATCTCCTCCTCACTTTGGTACAAGCCATTATCTGTACCTTCATCTGCATTTTGTGTAAATGTGATGGATATTCTGTATTATATGTCAGCTTATTAGACTTTAAATATGATGAGGTCAGGCATCTTTGTTTTACCCAATTACATATATCAAGAGGCTTGATAGTGGCTGAACTAAGTGTCCCATCAATATTTGTTTGATGAATATTTTTTGTTGTTTTGCTTTGTTTTTATTGCTTGTATGTGTGTGCGTGTATGTGTGCACACATGCTGAAAACACTAAATTACCTCACTTAATCCTCCTCAATATTTCTGCTAGGGGAAAATTTGAGATAATTATTATCTTGGTATACATGAAAAATAAAACCTTGCCTTAAAAAGTCACTTGATAATTTCCAGACACAAGATTCAAATTTGGTCTATGTGTATTCAGTTCAGTCTATGTGATTACTATATGACTGTCTGTCACTTTATTACATGAACATACTTTGATATATCTTAGATGCTTCACAATAAACACAGGAGAGAAATATAATAACCCCCTTCTCTTACAGATAAAAATTATCACATTGAGAAACTAATTTACCTGCAAATCTTCACAGAAGTGATGAAACCAAGATTTCTACATTGGGCTTTTGACTTTAAATTAACAACATGATCTACTATAATGGCAATATTTATTACAGTGGATAATAGAAAACATTGTTATCTAAAGAGAAGTATTTATTAGCCTAAGGATATTGCAAATTTTACTTAGCTGCTATTTGTATTACCAAATGTTTGTTAAAAAGCACTATTTGTGGATTAAAATAGATACACACTCTATTATTACAGAACTTAGAAAAAGTTACCCTGAAACTCTGTTAAATAATCTGGTATGGCATTTAGGCAGCTATAATAACTTTGGTCTTATGTAATAACTTAGAACTATGGCCTTCCAATATTTTGCTCAAGTATTCCTGAAAATATTTTTTTAAAACCATGGTATCAAAAATTTGCATAACATAAATATTTACAAAGAATGTAACTGTTAACATATTTTAGATACTAACATAACAATTTGTTTTCATGCTAGAGATCTATATATTCAACGAAGAATGCAAAAGCTGAAAATTTGTGATTGGTCAAAGATAAACACTTTAATTATAAAGTGATAGTAGAAGGATTGTGAAAGAGGGCTTGTAAAAACAGTCCCAGCATGTTGCCTCCATTAGAAATGCATTTTAGGCACTTCAGTTTTAGGAAAACGATGAGGTTCTGAAAATATATTTCCTCTTATTATCCAACACACTTAGTAAACTCTTGATGTACTTATAAAGGTATCTATGCCCAAGTTTGAAAAAGCTATTCCAGAAAATGGAGACTTACCAAGCTTTTACTAAGAAATGTTTTTTTGTACTCAAACTATTCAGGAAGAAGCAATATCAAAAATAGAGTGCAAACATAAAATGTTTTTTGATAGTTCAATTTTGGAAAAATTAACCTGAAATGGATGAAGAGCTTAACAAAGAAAAAAAGAAGAAAAAAATAATTAATGCATGAGTCACTAACCTCTGCATTGAGATATCTTTAAGCAATTCTAAGAACAATTCAGAGGTGGGCAGTTATAACAACACAAAATTATACACAGATGGAGTTATAAAAAATAACTACTTCAGCTTTTTCTCAATTTTTTCTAAACAGGACACAATCCTAAGTATATGAGGCACCATATTGTATTATAACCAAAAGTACCACTCTGAAACTGCACTGCAAGGTGTTAAGTTATGGTTTTGTCATTTGAGGCAGTTCTCAAAACTCTCTTCTATTGAGTTACTTCATATATAGATGTACGATAATAAAATACGAGGGCGGAGCAAGATGGCCGAATAGGAAAAGCACCAGTCTCCAGCTCCCAGCGTGAGCGACACAGAAGACTGGTGATTTCTGCATTTTCAACTGAGGTACTGGGTTCATCTCACTAGGGAGTGCTGGACAATCGGTGCTGGTCAGCTGCTGCAGCCCGACCAGCGAGAGCTGAAGCAGGGCGAGGCATCGCCTCACCTGGGAAGTGGAAGGCGGAAGGGAATCCCTTTTCCTAGCCAGGGGAACTGAGACACACAACACCTGGAAAATCGGGTAACTCTCACACCAGTATGGCACTTTACCAAGGATCTTAGCAAACGGGCACACCAGGAGATTATATCCCACACTTGGCTGGGAGGGTCCCACGCCCTCGGAGCCTCCCTCATTGCTAGCAAAGCAGTCTGCGATCTAACAGCAAGGCAGCAGCGAGGCTGGGGGAGGGGTGCCCGCCATTGCTGAGGCTTAAGTAAGTAAAGCCGCTGGGAAGCTTGAACTGGGTGGAGCTCACAGCAGCTCAAGGAGGCCTGCCTGTCTCTGTAGACTCCACCTCTGGGGACAGAACACAGCTAAACAACAACAACAACAACAACAACAAAAGCAGCAGAAACCTCTGCAGATGCAAAC
>NW_012101580.1:50466-67357 GCF_000951045.1 Mandrillus leucophaeus
CCTGCACGTTATGCATATGTACCCTAGAACTTAAAGTATAATAATAATAAAAAATAAAATAAAATAAAATAAAATAAAATACTACCTCAGGGAATTGACATGAGAATTAGAGAATGTACTAACTATATTATTCTATATTAATAAAAATGCTTAAAATATCACATTTCCCATAATAAGGAAAATGTGAATGTTATTGGTATATTATCTTATTATTGTTTATATGCATATGAATATCATGTCTATGAAAGGAAATGTAAAACCCATATTAAATGTATATATTTATTATGCATATATTATCTATTAAAGTATACATATTAAACACATAAATGATATTGGTTGTTTATTATATCAAATGAGAACTATTTAGTTAACTGTAGAATTTCTATATGTGGTCTCTGCAGTTTTCTCTGATTATCCCAGAGTGGTTAATAAAAGATATTTAGGTGCTGATGTTTTCTAGGTGTCTTAGTCTGTTCTGCATTGCCATAACAGAATACCTGAGACTGGGTATTTTATAAAGATGATAGGTTTATTTAGCTCATCATTCTGGGGACTGGGAAGTTCAAGAAGGATGGCATCATCATCTGGATGGCTTCTGGTGAGGCCCATGTCATAACATGGTAGAGAAGAGGAGAAGAAAGCGAGTGTATCAAAAGGGACCAAAAACAAGAAGCAACCTCAATTTACAAAATCTGCTTTCACAATAACTAATTCAGTCCTGTAAGAACTAGTTCATTCCTTGGAGAACTAACCCAGTCACTCCATAAATATATTAATCTGGTTTAATAAATTCATCCCCTCTTACAAGCATCACCTCCCAATATCTTTACATTGGTGATTCAATTTCAACATGAATTTTGGCAGGGACAAACCACATCCAAACAACAGCACTAAATATGTAAATTTATAGTGTTAAAATATGGCCAGCTTTGAAATGGAGCTCAATTAATTGAATTGGTTAATTATTGATTGGTTAATTGTTTAATTTTTTAAACTACATATATATGTCAAGATATAACAGCCAGGAAAGTTTATTTCAATTATTAGTGTATAATTAATAAATCTCTATTGTTTTTAAAAAAGGTTAGTGTCCAGAGTATAAAAAGACTTACTTAATATACAATTTTACATGTTTATTTATATTCCCAGAAAAAAAAGTCACCCTTTTAATTAAGAATTTAGAATTTAATAGCTGGAATTTAAATTTCCCCAATGAAAGATTAAATGAATATCAACTTTAATACATATTAACTTTTAAAGAATACTAATGTCAAAATTAATGAAAACAGGAGATAAACCAAAATACAGAGTAAGCCATCACGTGGAACAGATCTTTTGACACAAAACACTGAAAGTTGATATAGAAATGATGTAAACATCATGATTGAAGAAAAAGAAAGCTGAGAAGCATGCTTAGAAATACTGGGTGCAAGGACAGGCCCCAGCCATGAACCAACTGGAGCCCAGTGGCACAATCTCGGCTTGCTGCAACCTCCGCCTCCTGGGTTCAAGCGATTCTCCTGCCTCAGCCTCTTGAGTAGCTGGAACTACAGGCACGTGCCACCATGCCTGGCTAATGTTTTGTATTTTTTTAGTAGAGACGGGGTTTCACTCTGTTAGCCAGGATGGTCTTGATCTCCTGACCTCGTGATCTGCCTGCTTCGGCTTCCCAAAGTGCTGGGATTACAGGCATGAGCCACCATGCCTGGCCGACATTTCTGTTTTAATAAAGTATTAAATAGGAACAGGCATTGTTCCCCATTTCTGAGCTAAAAGAGAAAGTGTTTTTATTTCACTGAAAAGGGTGGTATTTGTTGTAAAAGAATTGTTTGATACTCTTTACTATATTGAGTGTTTTCTTCCATTCCTTTTTGTGAAAAAAAAATTCCCATGAAATAATGACATATTTTTTACGTCTCTTTTACCCTGTTAACAGTGCAAATTATATTAAATTGTTGAATTTTTAGATGTGAAATCAACTTTTATTCTTACAATCAACCAAAAAGTGAGCATTACATTACCATTTTTATCCATTGTCTAGATTCAGAATACTGAGATTTCTTTAGTATTTTTGCACCTATGCTCATGAGCACTAATAGCCAGTGATATTCTTCTGCATGTCCCTGACTGGTTTTGGCAAAAAGGGAATGATGATCTTTTAAAAATATTTAGTATTGTTATATGCATTAAATTTTATTTGGTTAAAAAGTAAAGAATTGGAGTTTTTAAAGCGAGATTTACAGATTCAATTTTATTTTTTAGTGTGTAAGACACTGATATGATGCTCTCTTTTACGATCTTAATATTGGTCACTTGTGCTTCGTTTTGCTTATTTGCAAGTATTTTTTTTTTTTTAGTTTCCCTTAGACTTGAAATATTACAACTCTGATTGTTGACATTTTTATTGTCCAATTTCTTTGCCACATTTGTATTTATTGGATGTATTGATAATTATATTGAAATTATAAAAACTATTGATCTGATTGTAGGTTTATGTTATGTCTTCTAATTCTCTTAGTGTTTCCTTTATATATGTTGTAGTCATACTATCAAGTACATGTATTTCTAATATGACCTTTATATTGTTTTGAAATAATTCACTTTTATCTAATTGCACTTTTTGGAAAATCTATGTTTAATATTATAACAGCTAAGTAAGATTTGTTTTGTTAGTGTTTCTATAACTTTTTTTATATTATTTGCTCTGTCTTCCTATATAAAGTGTTTCTTTTATGCCTCATATAGTTGAATTTTGTTTTCATCTTATCTGACATTTTTTAAAACTGTAGTATGTGACCTGCTATGGTCAGAATGTCTTTGTATCCTCCAAATTCAACCCTTATGGGTTGAAAATCTATCCTGTAAGGTCATGGTATTCAAAGGTGAAGTCTTTTGGAAGGTTATTAGGTCATGTGGGTGGAGCCCTCATGAGTAGGTTAGTGCCCTGGCACAAACATTGAGAAGGCCCAAGTCAATGGGCCCACAACCGGTCATGGAATCTCCCTGCACCTGGATCATGGATTTCTCAGCCTACAGAAATGTGATAATAAAATTCTGATGCTTTGTAAGCTATCTAGTTTATGATGCTTTGGTATAGCAGTTTGAATGAACTAAAAAAAGATCCATTCTTTTTCAAAGTGATTACTGACATTTGCAAATCCCATCTAGCATCTTCCTTTGAATATTTTCTTTTATTTTGATCTGTCTCACTATACTTTAAGTTGTTGTTCTTGTTTCTTATTTTCTATTACATTTTTATTATTTCATTTTATTTTTGTTAGTTATACATTCTCTTTACAATTCATTAAGTGACTATGCTAGAGATTTTAATGTGCATCCTAGACTTACTAAAATCTTATAAAAAGGAGTAACTTTATGCTTTTCAGAGAAATGCAAGAATCTTCAAGTACATTAACTCACATTCTGTTATGGATCACAGGCTGTTTGGCTCCCTATGTAATGGAAATTGACACAAGGCCAAGTAGATTTCCCAGACAAGGCTCTATTTTGGGGCTTGTGCTCGAGTACAAGGAAAAACCCAAAGGTGCAAGAATTTTCCAGCTGGCTCCCCAAAAACAGCCTTAGTCAAAGTATGGCATTTAACATCAGGGGTAAGGTATGAAGGCTGGATTGGGCAAAAGACATGAGGGGTGGGGTATGCAGGTCACCATATCTGGTTGTGATAGTTATATTTAGCAATGGGCCATGTCGTTGTTTGGCCTGTGGCAAAAAGGCTATAAATCAATTGTTCAGCATTCCTTCCCTTGTTGGAACATTTCACAATCTTGATTTGATATTTGAATTGCCTAAAACCAGTTTCTGGAATTCTTTAAATAAAAGCCATGTTTACACATTTTGAGAGCACAGAAGAACCATACATAATGACTACTTTCTTTGCATGAATATTTGCAGATATAGAATCAGTGAAGTAGTGGTGTGACTTTTGTGATCAGTAGGAGTGCATGAAAGAAGGTTCTAGTGGGGTGAACTGAAGCTAAGCCCTGTCCCTAATCTTTCTCCTTCTCATTCTCCCCTGGGAGATTTTATCCTCCTTATTATTTTTTTCTTTGTTAGATAGTCTTGTTCTGTTACCCAGGATGGTGTGCAGTGGCGCACTCTTGGCTTACTGTAATCTCTGCCTCCTGGGTTCAAGTGATTCTTGTGCCTCATCCTCCAAAGTAGCTGCGATTACAAGTGTGCACCACCACGTCTGGCTAAATTTTATATTTTTAGTAGAGACAGGGTTTGCCATGTTGGCCAGGCTGGTCTTGAACTCCTGACCTCAGGTGATCTGCCCACCTCAGTCAGGATTGGGATTACAGCCATGAGCCACCGTGTCCGGATGTTCCTCGTTCTTAAGGAGAAAAGGCAGTCGTCTTGTCTTTCACAGCTGCTTCCTGCTGGCCAAGATCGTCATCCTACCTAATTTTGGAGGTCACACAAAAAAATCTCTTATTGACTGATTTAATGTTTTATAGGGACTTCATTCCTCCTGGGATGGTAGGGGTTGGAATCTGCATCACCATCAGCTTGATGTAAAGTATTGAAGCCTGAAAGACAAACTTTAATCATTTGCACCTCTGTTGAATATAAAAAATAATTATTTTAAAAATTGAATAACAGCCAGAAATAATTAATAAATATTTAAGCTCAGTTTAACAATGCATATTAGAACCAATCAGGCTGGGCATGGTGACTCATGTCTATAATCCCAGCATTTTGGGAGGCCAAGGTGGGCGGATCACCTGAGGTTGGGATTTTGAGATCAGCCTGACCAATATGGAAAAACCTAGTTTCTACTAAAAATACAAAATTAGCTGGCCATGGTGGTGCATGCCTGTAATCTTAGTTACTCAGGAGGCTGAGGCAGTGGAATCACTTGAATCCATGAGGCAGAGATTGCAGTGAGCTGAGATCACACCATTGCATTCCACCCTGGGCAACAAGAGCAAAAACTTCATCTCAAAAATTAAAAAGAAAAGAAACAGATCAGATGCTATTTGGAAGCTAAGTGAATAGGCTGGAAAACCAGACTCCTGTTACCTGCAATATGAAGCTAAGAGTTTTAATAAGAGGCATTTCTATGGAGACAGATGAAAAACAAATGTTAATAGTGGACATAATATATTTAGAGGTTAGATTGAAAGCATCTTTAGTTATAGAGGAGGAGGGTGATGACAATGTCCATGTTTTGCTTGCCTCTATTATAAAGAATAAGTTCATCTTGCAGAGCCTCAGGCACATGATAGGAGCAATTTCATTAAGTGAGAAGAATGGAATACTTGTAACCTGGAAAAATTTCATGATCCAGTTAGTAAATAATATAAAACATTAAGAAACAATGGGAAACACTAGACTCTAATAAACAGATATAGTAGAGTCTTTCTCCAGTCTCTCATTTTTATCAAAGACAAATCACAGTAGAACCAACTTATTTGGAAAGTAAGTTATAGTCTTATTACACTTAGCCTCATTATTTGCATAAATTGCAGCAGCAATAATTATTTTCCATATAGCCTTTCTCTCTCTGTTTTTTTTTTTTAATTGACTTTGCTGGAACATTGTTTCATAAGGAATCTTTATAAAGATTAGAATGTATGAAGCCTGAGCCCAGCCACAGATTTATCTGTCTCTCTAAATATCTATATAAATTAGGCAAATTTCTCTCCCCATGAGGTCCCAAGATAACTTGGGGCTCCTTGACCTGTCAGGAAGTGGCATTCTTTACTTGTCACAGGGCAAAAATTCTGTACAGGGCTGTGTAGACAAGGTGTGAGGCCAGTTTCTCCAAGAGGCTTTTATCAGCTTTATAAGTCAAACTCTATTTTTTCAAAGCAGTCTGAAAGCATGCCATTTCAGTGAAAGCCTTAGTAAAAACTCCAGCTGTGTCCATTACAAAATAAAATATATTGTTTTTGCATTTATGCAAACAACTATATTTCCATAAGTTAAGAATGATCACAAATAGTTTTAACATTCTGGATAAATCAGGTAGAGAGAAGGAAACATGCTCCAAATTTTGCTTATGGGAGTATTTTGCTCCATTTTTAAAAGCTGTAAATAATTTAAAAGGCAAAAATTTTCATTATTCTGAAAAGAAACATAATCAATAATGTTTTAAGAAAAAAAAGTCATAAAATATTATATCAATCTTCTATTAGTTTAGTTCATGCAATTTACTCCTGCTCTGCTGGATATTTATGAATACATGAACTTTCTGAGGCAGTCTTGGAAGCTTTTCCTTCTATTCTAATATAACAATCTCTGAAGTTATCAGAGACCTGTATTCAAGAGTACCTGTTTGAGTGCTAACACTCATTATACATTGCCTTTTGAAAAGATCAGAGCAAAACAACAATTGCCTGTCGATGACAAAAGTCAGGACAGCCACAGTTAAAGACACAATCAATGAGAAAATCTGATCATCTCTGTGGCACACAATAATTTAACAAAACAGTTGTAATTATTAAGATACACTGAGACTTATCAGAATTGTAAAAATCTAGTATAGTTTTGGAATATATATTAGTAACATATTTATATAAGTATAATCTAAAGACAGTTAAACACCATTTTACATTTTACAATGTTTTCTGTATTTTTGTTTGTTTGTTTGTTTTTTGAGACTGAGTTTTGCTCTTGTTGCCCAGTCTGGAGTGCAATGGCGCAATCTCGGCTCACCACAACCTCCACCTCCCGAGTTCAAGTGATTCTCCTGCCTCAGCCTCCCAAGTAGCTGGGATTACAGACATGCACTACTACACCCGGCTAATTTTGTATTTTTAGTAGAGGCAGAGTTTCTCCATGTTGGTCAGGCTGGTCTTGAACTCCTAACCTCAGGTGATCCACCTGCCTCAGCCTCCCAAAGTGCTGGGATTACAGGTGTGAGCTGTGGTGCCAGCCTTTATATGGTTTTCATCCACCAAATAAGCCTAATATGTGTTTTTTGACTTCAGGAGACCTAATACTTAATTTCATACTGGAAAGTTTGTCAAACATCAAAAGTTTTAAAACACTTGATATCACAAAATAAAATTCCAGATTACTATAAGTCATTTAATTGACCAAAATGGTAACTAAAAAAAAATTAAAAATGAAAAACATTTACTCATTGATAAAGGAGAGACCCAGCTTTCCAAACAACAAGACCCAATAAAGACAGCAGGAGGATAGTTGAATCTGTCTGTTCTTTGTCCTCTCTTTTTTCTGTAGTTTATTTAAAAGACAAACCAAAGTTTTTCATTATTTTTAATATTACCCAAAAATCTTGTTAAAAATAAACAAATATATCCAATTTTAATTAGTTTAACCATAAGGTAATATTTCATAATCTATGTAACCCTTTACACTTTTTATAAAAAAGTAGATTAATGCTATACAAGAACCCTGTTTTCAGACACAGGGGCCCAGATTCTGGGCCAGCATTAGTCTACTTTGTATATTAATGTCCATCTCATAGAAAAACTGAGTAATCCCCTTCAAACTTTGGCCAACTTGCTCAAACACAGACCTTCTTTTACAAGATTAATCTTTTATAAATCTTTTATGGCTTCCTTAAACCTTCAACGTTATCCTTTTAAGAAAGAAACCTAAAACATCCTGAAAACCTCCAAATGAGACAAAATTATTTTCTCTATAAAAAACTCATATTCCCCATGACTCTTTATAACATTTTAGCAAAAATACCTAATTTTTATTTTAGTTAAAAACCTAGGAGGGAAGCAATTTTAATTATGTACCAGGCGCAGAAGCTAGGACACAGGACAGAACTGTAGATAATATCTGACTATTTCTAACATAGGTAGGGGACATGGCTCATTCCACATGTCCCCAGGCCATTCTAGAATCTAATGGCTCTTGAGCAGGCAAGATGAACAATTATCAAAAGTTATAGAAGCAGTTTATAACCTTAAAGCAGTTAGCAAGACAGTGTCTGAACTGCCTAATTTATACCAAATGTCTAAATTTTGATGATATTTTTATTTCATTTTACCAACAGTCTTTAATATTGTCTTTATTTACCAGAGATTACTAAAGTTACGTCAACTAAAAGACATTAAAATTTTTAATTTTTGGACAAAATATTTTATTTAAGTACTTCTTTTTAAGCTAATTAATTAGAGATCTTTCATATACTTTGGGAGTAAAACATCACATCCATGACACCTATAAATACACAGAAAACAGACAGAAGTAGATTTGGTAGAGTTATAAGATTCTTCCCTTGCCAGTTTTTAAGATTTTTTTTTTTCAATTTTAGACTACTCTCTTGATTACCCTTTCCCCAAGTTAAAAAGTTGTCAGCTAGGCAACTCCAAATTTGCATTTCTGAAGGCACAACTCTTAGGTAAAACAAGATAGAGAATTTATATTTTACTTACACCAAAAAACGTGCGTAAAAGTTCAAGTGAGTTGGCCAGGAACAGCACACATCCTCACATGTGGAGATTGCTTTAAAAACGTCCATTTTTAAATTTCATTATTGGCTTTAGGGTGGAGCCTTTTCAGGAACAGGGCCAAGAAAGCATGCAGTTACTATGGTCTAAAAGGAAGGCACAGCTAGAAGGCAGGATTGAACCCCCAAAATAGAAGACCTCATTTTTACACTGAATCCTGGGTCCCCTCAAAGAAGGAAATGCTGTGAGACAACAAATGTTACACTGTTGTTGGACAGTGCACAATTTTCATGGTGAATTTTACTGTAAGGACATTTCTTCAAGGCTGCTACACGATACATGCCACTTAGCTTCTACTGTAATCAGCCCATCTCATATCTTTTAGGTATCTTAAGAGCACTATTGGCCGGGCGCGGTGGCTCGAGCCTGTAATCCCAGCACTTTGGGAGGCTGAGACGGGCGGATCACGAGGTCAGGAGATCGAGACCATCCTGGCTAACACAGTGAAACCCCGTCTCTACTAAAAAATACAAAAAACTAGCCGGGCGAGGTGGTGGGCGCCTGTAGTCCCAGCTACTCGGGAGGCTGAGGCAGGAGAATGGCGTGAACCCAGGAGGCGGAGCTTGCACTGAGCTGAGATCCGGCCACTGCGCTCCAGCCTGGGCAAGAGAGCCAGACTCTGCCTCAAAAAAAAAAAAAAAAGAGCACTATTTTTCTTATTGAAATGTGACAAAAGGAGTATGACCCTGTAGTAATAATCACTCACTTTAAGCAACTGCTATTAGCCATTCAAAAAAATATATCTCTTATTTAGCTACTACACATTATGATAATTTTTTTAATGCAAAGTAATTTCTGGCTCCCCTAAAAGTCAAAAAGATTAGATACAAGAGGAAAAAGTGACAGATGGGGATAAATAAAAAATCAGTCAGAATTCCCCTGACTGAGAAGATTTTATAGAAGGAGAACAGGGGCTTTAAAGCAGTATCTGTAAACATGTAGCCCAAATATCAGCCTGAATTAAGTTGACTTTTAACCACAGATCTCTCATAAGAAAAATTCTTTAAAATGTTTTATTACCAGATTTTAACCAGGGCAAACAGGTGATATTTCCGGCTTTTGAATTTTTTTTTTTTTCTAACCAAAGGTTACCTCTCATGTCAAATTAATAAGCCTTAAATAAGGTTATGACTTCACCACTGGTGCATGAGGTATTTTTAGAGGTGGCAAACTGTTTTTACAAGATTTAGAATCTCCCTAAAGGTAGCTCAGAAAAAGGAAAATTCAAGACAGGAAGTCAGAATTAGTTCATGGAGAGGAAAAGAATCAATAAATTACAAAGGTCGTACAAACACCAAACTAGAAAGCACCCATCACTTAAGCCAGGGATTGAATCCAAACCACTGTAATGAAAGAGGAAAGCCCTAGCCACTGAATCACAGCATAGGGCAGTTGTCACTACATTTCCAAAAGCAATTTAGAGCAGGGAGTTTTGAGCTTGTAATAGACTTTGACTGCTCAAGAGAATTTTTAAGGCTAGCCATGACATTATCATATGTCCTTTCAGACTGACTGCCTGACAGGAACCCCAAAATTCTCATACGCTGGATTGTGGAGACCAAGAGACAGTACTTCCACATGGCCACGAAGTCAAGTTCTCAAGTACTAATACAAGACGAGAAGGAAACTTCATCCAGTTTTTCTTTCAGGTACCTGCAGCAAAGTTTGTACCCAACCAATGGGTTGGGCTGGCTCAAGCAGGTGACTTATAGGGATCCTAGGCTTATATTCTATTTTCTCTTACCCCTCTCTATGACAGAGTGATACAGAAAGACAAATTCATAGCTCAAAGTACACTCATTCAATACAGCCTAAGGCTAATCTCATAAATCCTTTTTCCCATTAATGGAAACCTTGCAGAGGAGACAAACAGTAATTTTTATTGTTTACTCATCTGGTTTGCACAGAGAGTGAGAAGCCAGAAGCCTGACTGGTAAGAAATGTTTACCTCTTTGCCAGCATGCTAGGTTTTGGGGTTCTCTTTCTCTGCAGCTTTCAGAAGACCACAGTGGGATTTTGGGGTTTTTTGTTTGTTTTTGAGATGGAGTTTCAGTCTTGTCACCCTGGCTAGAGTGCAATGGTGTGATCTTAGCTCACTGCAATGTCTGCCTCCGGGGTTCAAGTGATTCTCCTGCCTCAGCCTCCTGAGTAGCTGGGATTACAAGCACCCGCTAACATGCCTGGCTAATATTTGTCTTTTCAGTAGAGATGGGGTTTCACCATGTTGTCCAGGCTGGTCTCTAACTCCTGACCTCAGGAGATCTGCCCAACTCAGCTTCCCAAAGTGCTGGGATTATGGGCGTGAGTCACTGGGCCCCGCTCAGAGTGGGTTTTGATGATCCTGTTCACTGTGCTGTCATTGTGGGGACCAAATCACATTACAAAAGAAAATCATCCTTTTCTATTTCATGGAACCATAAGCAAAAGCCTCTTATTTTTGAAAAATGTCCCCCAACAGACTGCATGAGGAAATAAGATGTTGAATTAAACCTACAAATAGAAAAAATTGATTGGGACCTGAACAATGCAAACGTCCCACCCGTGTGCTGCCAATTCTCTCTTCACACAGACAGCACCCAGAGTCCATAGGTATACATGCTGAAACAGGCAGACAACAGAAAAGTTCACACCCTTCCCTTCCCCTTCCCTTCCCTTGTGGGGAAGGGAAGGCCAGTGGAGAAGTACTTAGAAGACAAAGGAGATAAACAGAGTTTCCCGTCAGACCATGGGTGATCACTCCTGGGAGTTAGCTATTTCCACCCATTTTACACAGATTTCTGTTCCAGATGAACCAATCAGCTGTTTCAATCCATCCCACAGGATGCCTATTTAGGTAGAGACAATACAGTTAATGAAAACAAAGGAAGGCAAGAAGGAATAAAGAAGAAGGATAAAGAAGGACACAACAAATAGGGGACAGGAAGGGAGGCAAAGCTTTGTCTGGGAGATGGCAAGGAGTCTTCAGAAGGCCGGAAGAAAACTCACTTGTCCCAGCGATAGTGAATCAAAGATTCAGTGTCAGCCTAAAAGACATCACACCGGCCTCCTGCTGACTCATAAGCCTCTCCTTCAGGGAAGGAAAATGTCTCTGGTGTTCTCGCTGCAGTGGCCAGAGAATCTGTTACAGTCTCACAGGCTCTTAGGCTCTCCATGTAATGGAAATTAACGTGGGGACAAATTGATTGCCCAGACAAGGTTGTATTTCAGGACTTGTGCTTGATGGTAAGTGAGGAAACGGAAGTGCAAGAATTTTCCAGCTGGCTCCACAAAAAAAGCCAATAGGGAGTATTTTTGTGTATGCAGTGGCGCAAACATAGTTCACTGCAGCCTCGACCTCCTGGGCTCAAGGGATGCTCACATTACAGCTTCCTGAGTAGCTAGGGCTACAGGCAAACACCACCATGCCCTGCTAATTTTTGTAATTTTTGTAGAGGTGGGGTTTGCCATGTTGCCTAGGCTGGTCTCAAACTCCTGAGTTCAAGTGATTCACTGGCCTCAGCCTCACAAAGTGCTGAATTACAGGTATTAGTCACCACCAGGCCCAGCCTAAGTGGGGATTTTTTATTAAGCAAAGCATCAGAATTGATATCAAAGGGAGGGTATGCAATACAGGCTGGGATGGGCAAAGCCCATGAGGGATAGGGTATTCAGGTCATATATCTGGTTGTGATGATTATCTTGAGTAATGGGCCACCTGGTGGTCTGGCCCTTGGCAACAAGGCTGTAAAACAGTTGTTCGGCATTCCTTCCCTGGTTGGGACATTCTACAACCTTGGTTTGGTATTTGAATTGCTTAACGCCATTTCTGGAATTTTTAAAGTAAAAGGTATGGTTACACATTATGACAGCACAAAGGAGCAATATAGAATAGCTATTTTCTTTATAGAATGACTATTAGTGAGTGTGGCATCAGAGAGGCAGCGGTGTGGATTTTGTAATCAGTGGGGACGCAGGAAGGAATGCTCTAGTGGGGTGAGTTGAAGCCAAGATTAATCCCCATTCTGTCTCAATTCCTCCACTACAATTTGTGTGTTTTCTCATATATTTAAAGCCCCAAATAATATAGTAAATATTATTTTGAATTTAGTTGAACATTTTATTTTTTTCCTATACCATTTGCTTCACCTTATGTTTCTGTGTTTTCATCTGGTATTAGTTATTCTACCTGAAGAACTCCTTTTCAATAGTACATTTCTGGCATGTCTTCCGACAATATGTTTGCAGTGTTTTCCTGGAAATGTCTTTGTTTTGTTTTCTTTATTGAGGAATATATGCAATTAATTAGGTAGTAACCCACATTAATATAAATATATAAATCAAACGCAGGAGTTTACAGATTTTAGGTTGATGATCATTTTCTTTCAACTGCCTAATAATACGTCTTCTAGCTTCCATTATTCTTCATGAAAATTATGCAGTCAGTCTTATTTTTGTTTATTTAAAACTCTTTTTCTTTATCTAGTTTGTTTTTGGCTTTTAAGAGTTTTAACATGATGTGACCAGGTTTTTTTTTCATTTATTCTTTGTAGGTTTATATTGCTTCTTGAAATTCTATTATGTTTTCTGTTTTGGTAAATTATTAGCAACAATTTTAAAAATATTGCATCTGTGACATTATCTTCTGTAACTTCAACTATACATCATACAAGGCATCTATCTATCTATATGAACACATACATGTCTTTATAATATGTAACTACAATCATGTACCACATAGGAATGTTTTGGTTGATCACATATAGAATTGTAGGCCTACAAGATTATAATAGTATAATTTTACTGTACCTGTTCTAGGTTTAGATATATTTAGATACACAAATACTTACAATTGTTCCAGTTTCCTACAGTATTCCATATAGTAGCATGCTTTACAGGTTTATAACCTAAAAGCAATAGGCTATACCACATGGTATACCTGTGTAGTAGTATATAACATCTAGGTTTGTGTAAGTAAACTCTATGATGTTTGCACAATAAGATAGCCTAACAAGGCATTTCTCTTAATGTATCCCTACCATTAAGCAATGCATGACTACCTGATGAATTCTTAACTCATATGTAGTCAAGAGTCAATGATATAAAACAAAATTACATTATGAAAACTCTTCTTAGTGTAAATCAAATGCAAACATGTTTCACTATTAACCAGTAAAAAAGCTTCAAACAAGGCTGGCTATGGATAAATGATTATGGTTTCTCAAGAATAAAATATGTTCACTATTTTGCAATTTTTGTGAATATCAACTGAACTTTGTGCTCAATAAATAGAATTAATTAGGTAGTAACCCACATTAATATAAATATATAAATTAATACATTTGCTTCCTATATTTTCCAAACAATAGAGAAAGTTACAGTAATAACTCTCACACAATGTAAAGAATGGAATATATCAAGCCCACTTAATAATATACTCATTAAAGCATTTAATAAAACAAGTCAAAGTGAAGTAAAAGAAAAAAAACAGTGGATTTATTTTAATAAAAACGCATGGTCCTCTTGTATCTTTCCTCTTCCACATAGCTTTAATCACTTAATTTGGGTTCATACCCAACTCTACTCAAATAAGATAGACAATTATAGACAGTAAGATAGATAAATAGATGATAGCTAGCTAGCTATATGATAGATAGATAGACAGACAGATAGATACATAAAACCACTAACTGGTAACTGGCCCACTACCTAAACTATGTTTACCATTCACCCTTACACTTTAATGCATTCATGGTGGAGTAGCAATTACATAGCTTTTAAGATGTGGCAATTAGATGTAGTCAGCAGGACCACACAAAAGTCATATGTTAAAACAAGACATGTATGACAGACCAGGACTTTGTTATTGATTTCAATGCATAAGATCCACTTATTTCCAAGTGCAAAACACATCCCTTCTTACATACAATTGAGCAGACACAGAAGGTCTAGGTAAATTAGAACTGTCATTCAGCTTAGTGATAGAAATAAAAATTGAACAATAAATGATAAATACTCCTGACTCTCTAGTGAAATTTTTCAACAACAAGACTAATGTAGTGAATAATTACAAATTTTGGCTTAAGGTCTGTGAAAATGTGGTATCAAGTTGAATATAGCCTATCTGGGTCAAGACCATTCACAATAATGAAAAAGTCACCCAAGAATAACGTGCTTAGGGTATGGTAGTTTTAGGAATCCAACACACAACTAGAGAAGCAATTTTTAAAAAGTTAAATTTAAGTGTTATTTATTTCAAGTTGGAGAGGTGGAAAATAAAGTTTCATGTTATAGGCTCACTTTACATAGGCTAATTTCAAATTGTTTAAGAGATATAACAATAAAGAGCTTTGTAAGGTAATTTTAGCAAAAATCACATTTTTACAGTAAAATTATTCATAAATCAACTAATATATATAATTGATCTGCCTCAATTTCAGGTTCATTTGGAAGTTTCTGATATAGACGATTGAAAGTTCTGATTCAATCCCATTTTTTGGTATACAACATTTATTTAATTATAAACAAAATCTGTGAGATGAGCTGTCTATTGCATATTGAATCTCACTTTCTCTTTATTTCTATTCACTGAGTTTCAGACACTGAATCAAGAAAATATTGTAATACCAACAAAATAGATATAAATCAAAGAAAAAATGCTTCATGTTATTAAAGATCTAAACTGTGTTTTTGTTTTTAAAATTTTATCTATGAAATGTTTGTGGTTCGGATTATAATTAAATGAAACACATTAAAAATTTCATTTTAAGGAAAACAAGTAGAAGGAAGGAGAAAAGCTTTAAAAGGTGCCTGATTATAATAATTTCCATATTTTCATCTAAAGACAAGAACAGATCCGAATTAGTGACCCCAAACCAAGATCAAACAAGTTTCTGACAAGAGCGAACCTGATTATGAAATAAATTGTCCAAAGAAGTTAATTAAGCAGCAAAGGAACTTCTCAGACTTACCATGAAATAAATTGAGCTAGTTTGTTTTATATTACTTTCAAATAATTCACTAGGTTAAAGCAGAACACGTCTGTATGAATAGAATTGGTCATCTTGAAAGAGCAATGGCAATGTCCTTCTTGATATGTGTGTGTAGTAGGAAGTAACTATATAAATATATATTACAAAAATTCGTAATTAATGTTTATTTTAATTATTTTATGAAATTAATTATAAATCAGAATATTCATTCAAGCATTTGAACATAATGCACTGCAAAGGATAAAATTAAGCAATAACACTGTTTTTCAAATAAATATCATTAGAATCTTTGTATTTTTTTCTTTTGGCACAAAGTGATTTTTCTTTTTGTTTTGGTTCATTTTATTTTGTTTGTGTTTGGTGACTAGACAGGGTTTCTAATCTCCTAGGGAAAGTCAGAAGAATTAATCATTTAAAACAATAAAAATAGCATGATTTCTGCTCAGATAGGGTCCCTAAGTAATCATTCCTGCACAATAGCATTTTCCTCAAGGTGGCAAGAGTACTATAATTGATGATTTGGCTATGGAATTATTATGTACTAATAACAGTACACAGCCTATTACTGTGTGATATCTCCTGCTGCTTTATAATTAGCTCCGTGCATGGTTTGGATGAGTAGCTGTGTACTTCACGGACTGTTCGCCAGGTAGAACATAACGGCTCCTTGGGAGCCAATTAGCTGGGACTGTCAAGGCCAATTTCAGCAATTTTTAGTTTTGTGGATTATAACCCAAAACGCCGTAATTGCGACAAACATACACAGGACTTGATGAGCTAAAAAGAATATCTGCACTGACAATACAAATTATTTCCCATTCATGTTTGTTCATTATTGTAATAAAGAATCATTGCTTAGAATTGTCTATGATTCTGAAATTACAGCAATGTTTAGCCTATGATGAGTAATTATTTACAATTTTTATTTTCAGGGTAGATTCTTAATTTCGAATGAAAATGAGAAAGCAAAAAGAAGTGAGACTTAATATATCCTTTCTCTAAGACGATGATAACTACACTTGATAAAATGTATTAAAAGGTTTTCTCTAAGAACTGAATCCATCATAAAGCAATGAATACAAAATAAGTCATGCTTGACCCTTCGTTTTTATTGTCGTTTTGCTGTTTTGATTTCTAGAACAGTATTTTGCTTAAATTCATGGTTATTCTGTGTGATGGCCATGTCTAAATTTTACACAGGGCTGTACTAGCAGAATCTGGCAATCTTATACATAAGGTAAATACTTTATTAACCTCTTCTTTTCCTAACAGCAATAAGTTGATTGTGAATGTTCCCATGGTGTCTCCTGATGTTGCAAATAGAGGCAGGACATACCTAAAAACTAGGCCTCACTCTATTCATAGGCAGATAATCATCACCTACAGAGTTTGAATTAAAGTGTGCCACATAGCCAGCACCAAAAATTTCATCAGAATATCATATAAAAAATGTCTATTATTATACCA
>NW_012101580.1:67407-75712 GCF_000951045.1 Mandrillus leucophaeus
TGTGTAGTAGGAAGTAACTATATAAATATATATTACAAAAATTCGTAATTAATGTTTATTTTAATTATTTTATGAAATTAATTATAAATCAGAATATTCATTCAAGCATTTGAACATAATGCACTGCAAAGGATAAAATTAAGCAATAACACTGTTTTTCAAATAAATATCATTAGAATCTTTGTATTTTTTTCTTTTGGCACAAAGTGATTTTTCTTTTTGTTTTGGTTCATTTTATTTTGTTTGTGTTTGGTGACTAGACAGGGTTTCTAATCTCCTAGGGAAAGTCAGAAGAATTAATCATTTAAAACAATAAAAATAGCATGATTTCTGCTCAGATAGGGTCCCTAAGTAATCATTCCTGCACAATAGCATTTTCCTCAAGGTGGCAAGAGTACTATAATTGATGATTTGGCTATGGAATTATTATGTACTAATAACAGTACACAGCCTATTACTGTGTGATATCTCCTGCTGCTTTATAATTAGCTCCGTGCATGGTTTGGATGAGTAGCTGTGTACTTCACGGACTGTTCGCCAGGTAGAACATAACGGCTCCTTGGGAGCCAATTAGCTGGGACTGTCAAGGCCAATTTCAGCAATTTTTAGTTTTGTGGATTATAACCCAAAACGCCGTAATTGCGACAAACATACACAGGACTTGATGAGCTAAAAAGAATATCTGCACTGACAATACAAATTATTTCCCATTCATGTTTGTTCATTATTGTAATAAAGAATCATTGCTTAGAATTGTCTATGATTCTGAAATTACAGCAATGTTTAGCCTATGATGAGTAATTATTTACAATTTTTATTTTCAGGGTAGATTCTTAATTTCGAATGAAAATGAGAAAGCAAAAAGAAGTGAGACTTAATATATCCTTTCTCTAAGACGATGATAACTACACTTGATAAAATGTATTAAAAGGTTTTCTCTAAGAACTGAATCCATCATAAAGCAATGAATACAAAATAAGTCATGCTTGACCCTTCGTTTTTATTGTCGTTTTGCTGTTTTGATTTCTAGAACAGTATTTTGCTTAAATTCATGGTTATTCTGTGTGATGGCCATGTCTAAATTTTACACAGGGCTGTACTAGCAGAATCTGGCAATCTTATACATAAGGTAAATACTTTATTAACCTCTTCTTTTCCTAACAGCAATAAGTTGATTGTGAATGTTCCCATGGTGTCTCCTGATGTTGCAAATAGAGGCAGGACATACCTAAAAACTAGGCCTCACTCTATTCATAGGCAGATAATCATCACCTACAGAGTTTGAATTAAAGTGTGCCACATAGCCAGCACCAAAAATTTCATCAGAATATCATATAAAAAATGTCTATTATTATACCAATTTTTGGAGTAAAGTATTATCTTAAAATGGTGATGATAAATGCAAAAGTGTACAAAGAGTTCAAAGGCAATTTCTTAAAGGTATTTGTTGTAAATTTTAAGAGAAAATGGTTGGCCTGAACTGTTGACTAGTTAATACATAAAAGCAAGCTTTATTACTGAAGTTGTACAAGAGAAGCCTTTGTCCATGTCAAAAATAAACCAGACATTAAATAAGCAGATATAGTACAAATTTTCATATAGAATTGTGAAAATGTGTGTTTTGTTATATCATTCATTTTGTAAATTACTGAAACTGTACAAATAAATATCCTGTAGTAATAGGAAAGTTTTTAGCTAGTAAATTGCTTGGAGTAGTTTGCATATTGTAAATTAATGTCTGCAGATAAGAAAAGACATTGTATTGTTGAACTGTCTTCTACATAGCAAGAGAGCATGGCTATTTTTGAAAAACTTGTATATTTTTTCTCTTTTCTATAAAAAAGTGTAAACAATATCATAATTATACAGAACTCTAATGCTTAACATTCAAGACCAATATTTTTATAGGTGAGGGTACAGAAGAAAACAAAAAACTGTCCCTCAACTATCTCACACTCTTATTCATTTTTTTAAAAAAGCTCTGATGTAGTAGTAATGTTTTCCAAATACAGTTTTGTAAAATGTTAAGGTGAGGTATACAGTAGAGAAAATAATACCAATGTAGACCAGTTACATGAATGCAATTATAGTTGAAAAATTCTCTTTGGGTTAAATGTATAAAAATATTAAAGTGTATTTGTTATTCTTTAAGCCAGGTACAAAACAGTAGTACTTGAAAAAAAAAAACAGCTGAATTAAAAAATTGTCTAAATTACTCTGGCTCCATACATTTTATTTCATAGAAGAATTTGCAATGTATGCATGTTAATATTAAATTTTGTAAAGATATTATAAATGCTTGAGGTAATAGATATCCCAATTGTTCTAATTTAATCATTACACATGGTATGCTTGTATCAAAATACCATGTGCTGCATAAATATATACAAATATTATAAATCCATAATAATTACAATATATTTTAATCTGAAAATCATTTAGGCCAATTATATTTATTAAAATAAATTTGAAGGCAAATCTGAATTTATATTTCAGTATCATCTTCCTTTTGCATTTCAAGATAGTTATTTAAAATGGTAATAACATAAAGAAGATATTGTGCTGTTTAGATGCTAACAGGGATTAAGGATTATACCCGAATCTCAACTTTATTATTAAAATACTAGTTTAAAACATTGCACAGCAAGATGTATCATATGCTGACCCACAGTACAAAACTACATAAATTGCAAATAATTGAATGCTGATATGATTTGACTATGTCCCCACTCAAATCTCATCTCGATTTGTAATCTCCATATCCCCACATCAAGGGAGGAACCCGATGGGAGGTGATTGGATCATGGTGGGGTGAGTGGTGTTCCCTCATGCTGTTCTCATGAGAATGATTTAAATTATGATGACAATTTTGATAATAAAATTCCAAAAGAAAACATGGCTGGGGCGTGGTGGCTCACTCCTGTAATCCTAGCACTTTGGGAGGCCGAGGCGGGCAAATCATGAAGGCAGGAAATCGAGACCATCCTGGCTAACACGGTGAAACCCCGTCTCTACTAAAAGTACAAAAAAAAAAAAAAAAAAAATTAGTCGGAGGTGGTGGCAGTCGCCTCTACTCCCAGCTACTTGGAGGCTGAGGCAGGAGAATGGCGTGAACCCTGGAGGCGGAGCTTGCAGTGAGCCGAGATCGCATCACTGCACTCCAGCCTGGGCAACAGAGCAAGACTAGGTTTCAAAAAAAAAAAAGAAAACGTTAGAGTTGTTTTAAAAAAAAATAATAGAATGAGGAGCCAATATATTTTGAGAGAGCAGCAGATACAACCTTTGTCTTGGAAACCCGATACACAAGATTTAAAACATTTTTGAAGTATAACATATTTGAGTTTTAGTGACAACTGGAATATTTTAAGATTGTAACTCTGACACTGTTTATATTCAGTTATATTTTATTAGTATTTTTGTAACTGATTACGATAGGTCTGTGCTTAAGTTGATATTTTTACTGGAAAATGTATGTAAAATTGTATTTATGATATGTTTAATATATTATGCAAATAAAACAGGTTTTGTAATTTTTATTTCAGAAAATAAGTGAATGCTTTTTGTACTTTTATTTTATGAAATTATTAAGTATTAGTTATAATCATTTAAAAATAATATAATTTTGATTTTATCTATTATTTTCCTGTTGTGATTAAACAGAAAGTTGTTTAGGTAAACCATACCTTTATTTTATGTTTTTAAAAATGTATAACTTTTCCTTACCAGTTTATAGTAGAAAGAAAGTACTTTTTTGCATACGAGTTACAAAAAATATATACTCACAACTGGTACCCAGATATCTTGATAGCAATCTGAATAGTCCATCACAGGCATGTACTCCTTGACCCAGGTGTACTGATAACAATCTGAACAGCCAGTCAGTGGCATGTACACCGTGACCTAGGTCACTTCCAGCAGCCTGGCATCTGGCCCTTGAGTCTCTCAAGTATCACTTCTGATGTCAAATTGAACTCATAGCTTTCAATATCTTTTAGCATATTATTGCTAGATGACATTTATTCTGAAAACACTTGACTCTTGAACGACATAGAGTTAAGGGCACCAACCCCTGTGCAGTCAAAAATCTGTGTGTACTTTTTGATTCCCCCCAAACTTAACTAGTAACAATCCACTATTTACCATAATCCTTACCTATAATACAGTCAGTTAACACATATTTTGTATTTTATGTGGATCATGTACCATATTCTTACAATAAAGTAAGCTAGAGAAAAGAAAATATTGTTAAGAAAATCATAAGGAAGAGAAAATGTATTTACTATTCATGAAGTGGAAGTGGGTTACCATAAAGGTCTTCATCCTCATTGTCTTCAAGTTGAATAGGATAAGGAGAATAAAGACCCTAGTCTTGGGTCTCAGGTATGGCAGAAGTGGAAGAAAATCCATGTGTCAGTGTATCCATGCAGTGAACACGTGTTATTCAATGGTCAGCTGTATATTCATATGAATTAAAATTAATTCTAAAAGTGAACACAATGTACCAGCAAGTGGCAAAGTTTTATATCTAACAGATTTTATAAGTTTGTTCATATTTGGGTGGTGGTGTACAGTCATGCAATTTGATAGCCCGTTATTTATTTAGAGTAATTATACACATCTATTAAACTCTATGTGCATAAATTAAGTCTTGATATCATGAAATACTATACCCATTAGTCTTTGATATTTATTTAATGTATTCTTATATGTACTCTTATATGATATTTATTTAATGTATTCTTATTTAATGTATATGTATATACATATAAGAAATCAGAAATTATATATATATACACACTCACACACAAACACACCCAGTAGTGAGATTGTTGAATTTTACAGTAGTCTAATTTGCTATTTTAATTTTTTGAGGAACCATCATAATGATTTGCATAATGGCTATATTAATTTACATTCCCACCAACATGATACAAAGGATCCTCTTCTCCACATCTTCTCCAACACTTGCTATTTTTCGTATTTTTGATAATGGCCATTCTAGCAGATGTGAGATGATATCTCATTGTGGATTAACTTGGCATTTCCCTGATGATCAGTGATGCTGAACATTTTTTACATGCTTATTGACTATATTGTGTATTCTTTTGAGAAATGTCTATTCAAATCCTTCACTCATTTTTCATTGGGTTATTTGTTTTCTTCCTATTGAGTTCTTTGAGTTGCTAATATATTATGAATATTAACTCCTTATCTGATGTATACATTGCAAATATTTTCCCCAATCTGTAGGTAGCAGTTTTACTCTAATGACTGTTTAATTTGCTGTTCACAAGCTGTTTAGCTTGATGAAAATTCATTTGTCTACTTTTGCTTCCATTACCTGTGGTTTGGAGTTATATTGAAAAAGTCATTCCCCAGACCAATATCATGAACTTTTTCTCTATGTTTTTTTTGAAAATGTTCATAGATTTCAGTCCTAAGTTTTAGTATTATGTTGCCTTATAGTTTATTTTTTCATAGTGTGAAATAAGGGTATGATTTCATTCTTTCACATGTGGCTGTATGTGTGTCCCAACACCACTGATTGAAGAGACTTTCTTTTTGAACCACTTTGTGTTTTTTTCAACTTTGTTAAAAATCAGTTGGCTGTGAATGTGTAGATTTATTTGGTGGCTCTCTATTCTTTTTCATTGCTCCATGTGTCTGTTTTTAGGTCAGTAACATGGTTCTTTAATTACTATAGATTTGAAGTGAGGAGTGTGATGCCTTCAACTTTGTTCTTGCTCAAGATTGCTTTGGCTATTCTGGGTCTTTTGTGGTTTCATACAAATTTTAGAATTGCTTTTCCTATTTCTCTCAATAATGTGGTTAGCAATTTGACAGAGTGTGTTGAATCTGTAGATTGCTTTGGATAATATGGACATGTTAATAATACTCATTCTTCCAGTCCATGAACTTGAGATATCATTCCCTTCATTTGTGTCTTCTTCAATTTCTTTCGTCAATGTTTTATAGGTTTTAGTGTATAGATCTTTCATCTCATAGTTAAATTTATTCCTAAGTATTTTCTTTTTGTAAATATTATAAAAGTAATGGCATTCTTGATTTTCTTTTTAGGTATATCATTGTTAGTGTATAAAATGCTACTAATTTTTCCATGTAGATTTTATATCCTGCAACTTTATTTAGTATATTTATTGTATCTAAGAGTTTTTTTATTTTTATTTTTAGTGGACTCTTTCTATATTTAAGATCATGTTTTCTGCAAACAGGGACAATTTAACTTCTTATTTTTCCATGTGGATGCCTTGTATTGTTTTCGTCTGCTAATTGCTCTGCCTGGGACCTCCAGTACTACATTGCATAGGGGTGGCAATAGTGAGCATACTTGTCTTATTTCATAGCTTAGATGAAAAGTTTTCAAATTTGCCCCATTGAGAATGATGTTATCTTTCAGTGTGTCATTTCTGGCTTTAATTATATTCAGTTACATTCCTTCTATACTTAATGTCATGATATTTTGTCATAAAAGGATGTTGAATACTGTCAAGTGCTTTTGCTCCAACCATAGAAATAATCATATGGTTTTCATTCTTCATTCCTTTAATGTAATGCATCACAATTATTAATTTATGCCTGATGAACTGTATTTGCATTACTGAGATAAACGCACTTGTTTATGGTAAATTATCTTCCAAATTTGTTGTTCAATTTGGTTTGCTTATATTTTGTCGAACATTTTTGCATCTGTGTTCATCAGGGATATTGGCCTAGAGTTTTCTGTTTTTGTAGTGTCTTTGTCTGCCTTTGGTGTCAGCATGAGGCTGACCTGGTAAAATGAGTTTTGCAACAGCCCTTTCTCTTGAATTTTCTGGGAAATTTGAGAAAAAGTGGGAGTCATTCTTCTGTAAAAGTTTTATGGAATTCATCAGTGAAGCCATCAGGTCATGAGCTTTTCTTTATTGAGAAACTTTCCATTACAGTTTCAATATCCTTACTCATTATTAAGCTATTCTGTTAAGCTATTGTACTTCTCTATAATTCAGTCTTTGTATGTTATATGCATCAAGAAAATTACTGGTGTATAATTATTCATAAGTCATTTATGATCCTTTATATTTCTGTTGATTCAGTTGTAATATTCTTTAATTTTGGATTTTATTTATTCGAGTATTCTCTGTCTTCATCTAATAGTTGTCAATTTTATGGTTGTTAATGTCAATTTTAAAACTTAGTTTCGTTGATCTTTTTTGTTTTCTTACTCTTTATATCATTTATTTATGCACCGGTGGCTATTAATTTCTTCCTGCAACTAACTTTGGATTCAGTTTGTTTTTGTTCTTCTAGTTCCTTGAGAATGACCCTAAAGGAATTTCAGAAGTCTTCAAGGCTTTCCATCTTATCACAAGTAAAGAGTGCTAGAGCCTTGCAGTCAGAATTTTTTAAAGAGAGGGGCCCAGGGCACAATGGGTACTTTTGGACTCACTGTCCAGGGCTGTCACAAGTATATGCTCCTTGTGTTTTCCTTAGGCAGGCCCAGTTGCACCTCAGGCCACAATTCTGGAAGGTGCAGAAGGTGAGCTATGGCGGCAAGTACATGGTGCTTACTCTGAAGGTGTATGGTGCATAGGAGCTGTGGAGGCATGACTTCACCTATCTTTATTTGAAAGGATGCCTCAGAAAGTGTTGGTGCCCAACCAACAATTTACTACTTAGGTGGAGGTATCATGGAGAGCCCCCAATAGTGCAATGCTTAGTGGAATTGTGGGGGCAGGACTGCCTCTGAGACCCTATAACTGTAGAGCAATCAACATGATATGCCAGCCTGTGAGAGCTATAGGCACATGACTCCAACCTATGAGAGCTTTGTGCGCACTTTGCCCAGCAAAGCCATGGTTACAGGGCTGTCCAAGGACCCAACTCCCACTCTAGTGTGTCCAGAAGCCCAGACCTGGAGTCAAAGAAGATTATAATTAAACCTTAAGATTTAATTTTGTTTTTCTTTTTGAGTTTTGAGCTTACTTGAGCCCTGTTACCTCTCTCGTTTCTTACCACTATCTTTTGGAATGGGAATGTCTGTCCTATGCCTGTCTCACCATTGGATTTTGAAAGCACATAACTTGCTTGATTTCACATGCTCTCAGCAAGAGAAAAATTTATTTTTGTAATAAATTGTGCCTTAAGTCTCACCCAAATCTGATTTAGATGAAGTTTTAGACTTAAATTTTAAAGTTGATGTTGGGATGAGTTCAGAATTTGGGGGCTGCTGGGCATAGGAGTGCAAGCCTACAGTCCCAGCTACTTAGAGGCTGAGGCAGGAAAATCACTTGAGCCCAGGAGTTGG
>NW_012101580.1:78702-79288 GCF_000951045.1 Mandrillus leucophaeus
GTATTTTTTGTAAAGTAAAAACTTAATTACAATAGAGTAAGACAAAAAAGCACATGCTATATGATTCTGTGCATTTTAATTTCTAGAAAAGAAAATATAATCTATAGTGATAGAAATTAAATCAGTTGTAGACAGGAATAACCATTAGGAATAACTAAATACCCATTTGCTACAAAGCAGAATGAAGTAATTTTCATTGATGGAAAGAAATTATGGCATCTTAATTTGGTAGTTGCATGAGTACATAGTTGTAAAATATCTCAAAATATACATAAAATGTACACATTTGAATGTAAACTATGTTAAAAATATAATAAAATATAAACAAATCATTAAAGCAGACTGTGATTGAGTACTCCAAAGCCATCACAATCTCTTTCTGTCTTGACTTCCTCTACAAGACAGTGAATAAATAGTCACACTTCTTTGAATACCTTGTATCTAATGCTGGTTTTCTGGACCAGTTCTCTCTAATAAGATGACAGCAGAATTCACTGTCAACTTCCAGGAAGCTCATTAAAGGGGAAGACTTACTGGAATGGCTATTTCAAACCCTCAGCATTTATTACTGCTTCCTTGTACTTCT
>NW_012101580.1:82033-88738 GCF_000951045.1 Mandrillus leucophaeus
TTAAGTCTCACCCAAATCTGATTTAGATGAAGTTTTAGACTTAGATTTTAAAGTTGATGTTGGGATGAGTTCAGAATTTGGGGGCTGCTGGGCATAGGAGTGCAAGCCTACAGTCCCAGCTACTTAGAGGCTGAGGCAGGAAAATCACTTGAGCCCAGGAGTTGGAGTCTGGCCTGGGTAACAGCAAAGCACTGTCTCTAAGTTTAAAACATAAATAGATTGTTTAAATTAAATAATTTAATTTGGGGGGTTATGTGAATGGAATGTATTTTTTGAATAAGGACATCAATTTTGGAGCGCCAGGGACAGAATTTTGTCCTCTCCAAATTTTCTGTTAAAACTTAATCCGTAATGTATTGAGAAGCATAGTTTTTTGAAAGGTGATTAGATCAAGAGGGTGCTACACTTATGAATGGACTAATGCCATTATAAAAAGGACTTGTGAGGGAAGTTTGCTTTCTTTTTCTATTCTACCATGTGAGGACAGGGTGTTCATCCTTTCTGGCCATTCCACATTCCACTATGTGGAAACACAGTAAGAAGACCCTGAGAAGATGTTGGCACCTTGATCTGGACTTTCTGGAATCTAGTATTTGTTTTTTATAAATACTTGAGTGTGAGAAATAAATATATATTTCTCACAAATTATCCACTTTAAGTATTCTGTTAAAGCAGCACAAACTGAGAAAGAAAGAAATTGATCACATGCCAGAGATGCAAAGATGGTTTAACATATACATATCTATTAATGTGACATACCACATTAACAAATCTGTGTGACCATTTTTATGATACAAAGGATGTTTTTGATGAAATTCAAAAATGTTTTCATGATGAAAAGTCTAAAATATTAGATGTAGAAGGAATTTACATCAATACAATAAAGGTTATATGTTACAAACCCAGAGATAACATCAGTCTCAATAGGGTAATGTTAAAGCTTTTCCCCTAAGATATGAAATAAGACAATTTTGCCCACTCTTGCTACTCCTATACAACATAGTACTGGAAGTCCCGCCAGAGTAATTAGATAAATGAAAACAATAAAAGGCACCTAAATGGAATAATGAAAAGTTAAATTTTCCTCATTTGAAGATGGCATGAGTTTCTATATAGAAAAATTCTAAACACTCCACCAAATAAAAAACTATCAGATTTGATAAATATACTAAATAAAATTGAAAGACAGAAAAAATTAGTAGGGTTTTATATACTAACAATGAAATATCTAAAAAGAGAATAAATAGTTCTTTGTATAATAGCTACAAAAAGTTACTTAGGGAAAAATTTAACCAATGAATGAAAGAACTTGAAGACACAATAAAAGGAATGATATCTCGTGTTCATAGATTGGGTGAATATTATTAATATATCCATAATACCGAAAACAATCTACAGATTCAGCACACTACAAATTTTCAATCATGTTATTGAGAGAAATAGGAAAAACAATCTTAAGGTTTGCATAGAACCACAAAAATCCAGAATAATGAAAACAATCTTGAACAAAAAGAATAAAGCTAGAGACATTACAGCCCTGATTTCAAAATACACTATAAATCTATAGTAATAAAAACATCATGATGCTTACCTAAAAGCAGACATATAGAGCCATGGAACAGAATAAGGAACCCAGAAATAGATCCACACATTTACAACCAGCTGATTTTCAACAAAGTTGAGAAGAACATAAAACGGGGAAAAGATAGTGCCTTTAAACAATGGTATTGAGACAAGTAGATTTTCACATTCAGATAAATGAAATTATTATTAATTATAGTTGCCCTATTGTGCTACTAAATACTAGGTAATATTCTTTGTATCTAACTGTATTTCTGATAAATAATGATAAATATTTTAGGAGGTAAGAATCCCAGTTATCAAGATTTGATCATTACACACTGTATACTTGTTTCATATATTACATATGCCCCCTAAATATGTACAGCTATCATGTATTCATAGAAATTAAAATTTAAAAATCTAAGAATGAAATTAGACCCTTACATCATACCACATACAAAAATCAACTCAAAATGGGTTACAGACTTAAATGCAATAACTGAAACTGTGTAGCCATTAGAAGAAAACATAGGAAAAAAGCTCCATTACATTTATGTGGGGAATGATTTTTTTAGATGTGAACAGAAAAACAGTCAACAAAAGCAAAATAGACAAATGGAACAACATCAAAGTAGAACGTTTCCATATAACAGAGGAAACAATCAAGAGAATTATGAGGCAACCTATGAAATGGATAAGATATGTTCAAACCATATATCTAACAAAGGGTTTCCATTCAAAATACAAAGGAAACTCATACAACCTAGTAGCAATGAAACAAATAATTTAGAAATGGGCAAAGGATCTAAACAGAAATTTCTCAAAAGAAGACATACAAATAGTCATAAGTACATGAAAAACTGCTCTTCATTATTAATCATCAGAGAAATGCAAAGTACGACTACAATGAGAGATCAACTTACACCTGTTAAAATAGCTATTACTAAAAACACTAAAGATAGCAAATGCTGCCATGTATGGGGGAAAAAAGAACTCTTTCAATCTGTTGGTGGGAAAGTAAATTAGTACAGCCAGTATGGAAAACAGTATGGAATATCTTCACATTAATAAGAATAGAACTATTATATGTTTCAGCATTCACATCATAGGGTACATATCTAAAGGAAATGAAATCAGTATGTAGAAGAGATATCTGTATCATATGTTCATATTCATGACAGCATTATTCACAAAAGCCAATAATATATGAGCTCAACCTAAGTGTTCATCAACAGTGAGTGGATAATGAAAACATTGTATATGTGCACAATGGAATATTATTAAGCTTTTAAAAGAAAGAAATTTTGTCATTTTCCATGACATGAATGAACCTAGAGGACATTATATTAAGTGAAATAAGCCAGGCATAGAAAGACTAATACCACATTATCTCACTTGTGTGTCCTATTTTTTAAAGTTGAATTCATAGAAGTAGAGAGTATAATTTTCTTTGTCAGGGCCCAGGAAGTATAGAGTTTGAAGAGATGTTGGTCAACAAAATCAAATTTCAGTTATGCAGGGAGAATAAGTTCAAGAGGTCTATTGTCCAACATGGTGACTATAGTTAAAAATATATTTTATTCTTGAAAATTGCTAATAGAGTAGATTATAAGTATTCTAACCACAAAATTGATGAGTGTTTGAGGTAATAGTTATAATAATTAGCTGAATATAGTTATTCCATAATGTGTTTATATTTCAGAATAACATTTTATATGATAAATATGTATTTTTTGTAAAGTAAAAACTTAATTACAATAGAGTAAGACAAAAAAGCACATGCTATATGATTCTGTGCATTTTAATTTCTAGAAAAGAAAATATAATCTATAGTGATAGAAATTAAATCAGTTGTAGACAGGAATAACCATTAGGAATAACTGAATACCCATTTGCTGCAAAGCAGAATGAAGTAATTTTCATTGATGGAAATAAATTATGGCATCTTAATTTGGTAGTTGCATGAGTACATAGTTGTAAAATATCTCAAAATATACATAAAATGTACACATTTGAATGTAAACTATGTTAAAAATATAATAAAATATAAACAAATCATTAAAGCAGACTGTGATTGAGTACTCCAAAGCCATCACAATCTCTTTCTGTCTTGACTTCCTCTACAAGACAGTGAATAAATAGTCACACTTCTTTGAATACCTTGTATCTAATGCTGGTTTTCTGGACCAGTTCTCTCTAATAAGATGACAGCAGAATTCACTGTCAACTTCCAGGAAGCTCATTAAAGGGGAAGACTTACTGGAATGGCTATTTCAAACCCTCAGCATTTATTACTGCTTCCTTGTACTTCTTTTCATATTAAGAAATAAATACTAGTGGAGCTTTATATTCTTTCTTGTATTCTCTAATTTTTGGTTTTTACAGATATGTAGTCAACATGGAATGAGTAAACAACAGAAACAGCAACAGCAGCAGCAACAATAACAAAATATTTAGAATGGCCATTAAAAATAGATTTTCAATGATTTAGAATTCAAAGATTTTAAATAAAATACATTTAACAAAAAGAAAGAGTAATCTTATGGGAAATGTTTTCAGATCAAGCTTTCTTTGTAGAATGGAAAATATTTTCTACATATCATGCATTTATAACAAAATCTGTTCAAAAAAAAATTGCACCAGACAAGTTAAATAGGCAAGCAAGACTTTATTCAGGACTGCTGCAATATGGGAGAGAGAATTACCTCAACTCCAGTGAAAAAAGTTCAAAGAGTTTTTCAGAGCTGGAATGAGGTAGTGCAAAAGGACTAGAGGGCTGGAAGACATTAGGGATGAAGTTGCTCAATGTGATTAGTCCATTTGTGTTTACTACACAGCAGCCTCCACGGAGGCTCCCACGGAGACTGGTAGATAGGTGTGCTGCTCCTTAATGATTTCACTTCAAAAAGATGCCTCTCATGTTGTTGAAAAATATCTTCCTGTGTTGTAAAACTGGCAAGAAGTTGAAAGAAAGTGTATTTCTCAAGGGGTCAGAGAAAGAGTTTATAATTGGGAAGTTTTCTAAAGTCACTGCACAAAGGAAAACGAAAAGGGGTCAGGGACCTAGAGTCAGTGAGCAGTAACCTGTCTAAAATTTAGTCAAGCTTAGGGGAATATTGAAGCTGTTTTGGTGACATCCAGCACAATTATGAATTAGTTTTACATAAAAACCAATTTAAAACAGCTCACAGTTTTACCACCTGCTAATACATTTTGGATAAAATGGAGAAGACAGATGAATAAGGGTTCTTCCTTCAGTCGTGGCCAGTGTACGCTTCTCTCCAGAACTAAAGAGTACCAGATTTAAGCCTGTCCACTGGATCACTTTCTTGATCACAGCTAGAAAATTATTCTATGTTTGTCAGAAAGACCAACGCACATATGCTTTTTGTAGTTGATATCTAAGATTCCACTTTCAAGCATGTGTGTGTGTGTATATGTGTTTGTGTGTGTGTATGTTGATATGCTTACTAAAAATATTTGTAAAGTTTAGGAAAACCAAGTATGGGCCATAAAGATATTATGTCATTGAAAAAGGAATGAGAGTACAAGTGCATATAAGCTGGAGAACAAGACAGGTGCATAAAATACAAACTATGATTACTGATCTAAAGTTTAACTTTTTGCTCTTCCCTCTTTCATGGCAAAGTGTTTCACACTTGCATGGCAGAGCTATGAAGTAACTCTAGCCTGAATCATACTATTTTGGTCTGATATCATCGGCAATTTCTGTCATTCTCAGCAGTTAGATTTCTGGTTCCTGACCTAGACTCAACTAGACTTTCTAGATGTTTGGTCTCGTTGGTGCTGCATCGGTCTGAAGGTGAGAGAAATTTCACACTAAATTGATGTCAGAACACTAATGTTTTTGTTCCTGATAGCTGTGTATTATATCTTGCCTTAATTTGTCTGAAGTCAGAGAAGCAGTAAAGGTCTTTAAGTTTTCATGAATACAACTAAAATATTTATAACACAATATTTAACATTTATTTAAATTGGTGATAAATTATATTATGGGGGTTAAGAGAATGTACTCTTACATCAGAATCAAGAGATTTGAATCCCTGCCCAGCCACTTCATAGTTGGATAACTGTGGGTCAGCTACAATAATGTCTCTGTACAACAGTTTCTTTTCTAAATGGAAAAACTAATAATGCATACTTCATTGAGGTGTTGTGAGTATGAAATACATCTGAGACATAATATGCACTATATGTATATGTTACTATTAACGATATTATTATTACAAATTCAGTACCGTATGACTAAGAACCAGTTCTCATGTATAGGCAAGAATATAACCCAAAGGATAACCTGCCATTTCTTTTCTTTCATCCAAGCAAAAGATGTATAAACCAGGGAAGGTTGTGTCACATGTTTCTTATCAAAAAGGGTGAAATCATGCTAATCATTATTCTTACCATGCATAATCAGTGTTTATGCTCATTTCATGCTGTGTTTAGCATTAAGAGTCTCTTATGAAATGCCACATAGTTCATGGAAATCCTTTAATATTAACTTATAATAAATTTCTGCTCCATTTCAGACTTCCTGAATCAGAATTTCTATGTAAAATACTGAGAAATCTGCACCTTAACGAAGTATCGCAGGTGTTTCTTAGATACTGAATTATGAAAACCACTGTTTGAAGGTCAAAGTACTTATGAGGAAGAACTGTAAACTGCCCTAGTCTAATGTTCTTAGATTTTATGTCATCACCCTTGTTGCTAAACCCACCATGATCTTTTTTAAAATTAATTTTTAATCGACAAGTAATAATAGTATGTATTTATGGCATTCAACATGATTTTTGATATATGTATACATTGTGAAATTGCTAAATCAAAGTATTTAACATAGACATTGCTTCACATATTTATCTTTATTTGTGGTGAGAACGTTTATTTGTAAGCTACTCTCTTAACCATTTTCAAGCACAGAATATATTGCTACTAACTATAGTCAGAACGACGTTGGTCAAAAGATAAAAAAAATTATTTAATCAAGAGTAATATGCCACCCAAATCTTGGATCAACCTCCAATATATGCTCTTTAATATTAATATTACCTAGTTTCCAAATTATATCCCAGGTTTGGTAAAAATAATATTTTGTATAACTTAATATTTGAATTTGACTCT
>NW_012101580.1:90218-98386 GCF_000951045.1 Mandrillus leucophaeus
TGAATAAGGGTTCTTCCTTCAGTCGTGGCCAGTGTACGCTTCTCTCCAGAACTAAAGAGTACCAGATTTAAGCCTGTCCACTGGATCACTTTCTTGATCACAGCTAGAAAATTATTCTATGTTTGTCAGAAAGACCAACGCACATATGCTTTTTGTAGTTGATATCTAAGATTCCACTTTCAAGCATGTGTGTGTGTGTATATGTGTTTGTGTGTGTGTATGTTGATATGCTTACTAAAAATATTTGTAAAGTTTAGGAAAACCAAGTATGGGCCATAAAGATATTATGTCATTGAAAAAGGAATGAGAGTACAAGTGCATATAAGCTGGAGAACAAGACAGGTGCATAAAATACAAACTATGATTACTGATCTAAAGTTTAACTTTTTGCTCTTCCCTCTTTCATGGCAAAGTGTTTCACACTTGCATGGCAGAGCTATGAAGTAACTCTAGCCTGAATCATACTATTTTGGTCTGATATCATCGGCAATTTCTGTCATTCTCAGCAGTTAGATTTCTGGTTCCTGACCTAGACTCAACTAGACTTTCTAGATGTTTGGTCTCGTTGGTGCTGCATCGGTCTGAAGGTGAGAGAAATTTCACACTAAATTGATGTCAGAACACTAATGTTTTTGTTCCTGATAGCTGTGTATTATATCTTGCCTTAATTTGTCTGAAGTCAGAGAAGCAGTAAAGGTCTTTAAGTTTTCATGAATACAACTAAAATATTTATAACACAATATTTAACATTTATTTAAATTGGTGATAAATTATATTATGGGGGTTAAGAGAATGTACTCTTACATCAGAATCAAGAGATTTGAATCCCTGCCCAGCCACTTCATAGTTGGATAACTGTGGGTCAGCTACAATAATGTCTCTGTACAACAGTTTCTTTTCTAAATGGAAAAACTAATAATGCATACTTCATTGAGGTGTTGTGAGTATGAAATACATCTGAGACATAATATGCACTATATGTATATGTTACTATTAACGATATTATTATTACAAATTCAGTACCGTATGACTAAGAACCAGTTCTCATGTATAGGCAAGAATATAACCCAAAGGATAACCTGCCATTTCTTTTCTTTCATCCAAGCAAAAGATGTATAAACCAGGGAAGGTTGTGTCACATGTTTCTTATCAAAAAGGGTGAAATCATGCTAATCATTATTCTTACCATGCATAATCAGTGTTTATGCTCATTTCATGCTGTGTTTAGCATTAAGAGTCTCTTATGAAATGCCACATAGTTCATGGAAATCCTTTAATATTAACTTATAATAAATTTCTGCTCCATTTCAGACTTCCTGAATCAGAATTTCTATGTAAAATACTGAGAAATCTGCACCTTAACGAAGTATCGCAGGTGTTTCTTAGATACTGAATTATGAAAACCACTGTTTGAAGGTCAAAGTACTTATGAGGAAGAACTGTAAACTGCCCTAGTCTAATGTTCTTAGATTTTATGTCATCACCCTTGTTGCTAAACCCACCATGATCTTTTTTAAAATTAATTTTTAATCGACAAGTAATAATAGTATGTATTTATGGCATTCAACATGATTTTTGATATATGTATACATTGTGAAATTGCTAAATCAAAGTATTTAACATAGACATTGCTTCACATATTTATCTTTATTTGTGGTGAGAACGTTTATTTGTAAGCTACTCTCTTAACCATTTTCAAGCACAGAATATATTGCTACTAACTATAGTCAGAACGACGTTGGTCAAAAGATAAAAAAAATTATTTAATCAAGAGTAATATGCCACCCAAATCTTGGATCAACCTCCAATATATGCTCTTTAATATTAATATTACCTAGTTTCCAAATTATATCCCAGGTTTGGTAAAAATAATATTTTGTATAACTTAATATTTGAATTTGACTCTGGAGTTTGTTATTCTTTCTACTCATTTCAGTGGGAAAGGCAGCTTGCTTTATCAGCCTGCCTCACTAGTAAGATTATTTTGCCCCTGTGCTCTTCATTTTATGCAAAGCTTCTTGAATACTATTTGGATGCTCTGTCTGTATTCTCTCTTACTATACTCCTCCATTGGAACATATAATAACCTAATTTTAGTTTGCTTTAAATTTTTGTTTCCAAATCAAATTGTTTTTCTAACATCCCTTCATTTATCATTTTTTTCTCCCCTAAAATAACCTATGTGATGACTGCAACTGGATTCATAACACTAATATTTGCTTCTCTCAGTTGGACAGACACTAGACTTTCTAGTTTGCTCTAATCTTTGATGATAGGGAATGTATGTATGCTACCTTTTAAAATACATACCAAATGGACAAATCAAAGCTTATTTCCAAATAGAATTTTATATCTCCAATTTTAAAATAAAATGTTGCCTAGAAAGTAATAATGTAAAAAATGAATAATATCTACAAGACTCATTTGCTGCTGAATAATAATCTTCTTATTTGGTTAGGAAATGGCACAAAGAGTGGGAATGTCTTGTAATCTATAGCTTTTTATCTATAAAATGAACTACTCTTATGAAGAAATATAGTCATAAGTTTTAATGTAAGTCAAATTATTACATTAGGGAAAACTTATTGTATATCAATTTTTCTTGACAATGGCTTGGAAGAGCTGCATCAACAGCTTTCATACTGCATCTCCTCAAAAGTCCCTCCTGCACACACTTAGGTTCTGCAACAGCTGTGCTCACATTATGTGCAATTTATCCAGTGTCCAGAAAGAGGTCCATCTTCCTTCTTTCAATTATTGTGAAGACTTTATCTGTAGTCATTGAAGAGAGTCAGGTTAGGGTCACAAAAGCCTGTGACAACTGAATCTGATTAAAATACTTTAGAAATGGTTATAACTTTTGGTAAAACAATAAATTGGATAAAATTGAATTGTTATGAGACTAATGTATTTGTAAGTAATAAATGGTTTCTGAATGTGTTACGCAAAGAAGAATTCTAAAAATATTTAAATAAAGGAAGACCCATTTAATTAATTGAGTAGCCTCAATGATTATTATGATAAACTTTTAGATGTATCTTCATAGAGATTTAGCCTCTTGTAAAGCTATTTATAATGTTTCTCATTAGTTTATAATGCTATCATCAACAACTTCTTATAATCTAACAAAACTCAAGAGAGAAGAAAATGTAGAGACCTCAGAATAATAGAAAAAAAGAGTTCTCATATCATAATCCTTAATTAAGATAGGCAATAACACATTTTCTGATACATAAAATTGATTATTTCTGTGAGTAGATGTTAATCTATATAAATTTATGGGATTTATTAAATTCTATTTATCTATGTGTATATATGTATAATCATTATATTAATATTTTAATAAAATAACACAGAATAAAAAAACAAACCAGATATATTGAATTACATTTTCCATATTACCAGTTTGGCATCTTCATAACCTTCAATATTTTAAATAAATTGTATAAATAATAAAGAGTTTGTATATAATTTTAGCATTTTGACTGATAAATTATAAGCTTCATAAGCTATATAATGTCCATGTAGCCCCAGTGTTTACATTGAATAGAAAGTAGATAAGTAACTATTGAATGAATAAATATGGTCTAAAAGTTAATTTATTAGTATTATTAAAATTTAATGGTAGTTGAACATGTTACTTAAAGCTAACACATTCCTGGTTCATTTCATAAAGCTTAAAAAGGTGATTGAACGTTTAAAATTATATGCTGTACCTTTTCCTAATGCTGCTTTGTAGACTAAGTAGAAACATTTTCTGTAATTATTTCAGGGCAAAATAATTTAAGAGGATTAGGAGGCTAGATAAAATTAAACATATTCTGAAATACCCTCTCTGAAATAAACTAATTGCCTTTGTGTGTCAAGTATTATAAATGAAAGCTATTAAAGGCTTAAGCCCCTTCTTTCATTTGCTTTAAATGAGTGTAACCATCTATATGCAAAACCTTCCAGTGACTTCCCAGAACACTTAGGAAAAAAGAACTCAAATATTTCATTACGACTATCAAGATCCTAAATAAATATCACTACCATTTTGCTTTGTTTGCAACATTATCCCTACTCTTTTACATCACCCTTGTGTAAATAGACTTCAATTTTTCTATGCCTTGAATTTGCGCAATCAGTTTTGCCTTAGGACCTTTGAATTTTTGTTTATATACCTAGAATTCTCTTCTCAAAATAATTCCATGTACCTTGCTTCTTTATGTATGACAGTCCTCTTCTGGGAGGATTTCTTGATCCACTCTTGGCAAAAGTGGCCCCTTTTCTCCCAAATTTATCTTCATTTGCCTTTATATATTTTTAAATAAAACATAAGCACTCTGAAAGAAGGTATTAAGCAAAAGTCTTTTATTTAAGTTTATTTAGTTATTCTGCATCTGTAGAGATAACGAAAATTAGTGCGTGTATAAATCATAAATGACTTTTGTGAATTCATGTTTTGGGGAGTGGTTCAAACTATTACAGTAGAGTTCTTATAATTAATGGCATGTACTTCCGGAGAATGCTTTCAAGTCTGTCTATGAATACTGCTTGTGATTTAAGGTGGGTAGATGAACCAAAATCAAGTTTAAAAAGTGTCTACATGTTATCATTTATCTTATAATTATCAGTACCACAATGACAGAACCTATTTTAATATTTTACATTGCGAATGACAGCATTATGGCCATACGTATTAAAATATTTTCTGTGTGTTAAGTTGGGAACATAGTCAAAATCTGTTACACTTGTTTCCCAATTCAAAACAACATGCTGACAGGCAAATTTTTTCTATATTTATCTTGTTTGATAATTGGGAACAACATTATTCCTAAGAATTGCTTTCAGCCCCTCAGATATTAAATTCAGATGTAAGGAAACAGAGTTCAAAGTCACTGTTTTTTACTTGAGTGATAAGATTTAGCTTTTCGATTCAAACTATACTTATGTGCATAAAATATATAGTAGGTATCTACATATAACCTTTTATAAATTAGATTTAAAATCTTAAGTTATCATGTGTGTTGTTATATGCGTAAGAAAGACTCTAGAGCATATCTAAATGTTAAGCTTTAGTTAAAACTATGTTCTTACCCAGGGAACATCCCTCCTCTAATAAGTAAGTGTCTTTTAGACAGACCATTAACATAGGTAATGATTAATATGACACTGTAAATGATTTAGCAAGTGGCAAATATAAGGAAGCTTAACAGGACTTAATTGTACAAGTCTAAAACCCCAAATAATGTTCCTTAATGACTTTCCAGCAATTGTGCTAAATGACTAATTTAATGTTAGCTATCTTTCAAATTACATTCAGGTGTGAAAACATGTAAACGTTTATTACCTTTAAAGTTCTCCCTAGGATTTAGTGTTAGGTCCATTTATTTATTTTTTAAAAATATTATCATTGTACCTCCTCATAACATTTCCTTGCTTTCAAAATTATTGAACCAAAGTATAAAAGATGAAACTACAATCTCATTTTCTGCTAAGATTCACATGAAGTACTGGAAGAAATTTTTAGAACTCCATATAAATTTGTAGTATTTTAATTCAAATCTATAGGGTATAATTATTTTTATAGTATAAATTCATAAAATTATACTTCTTAACACTTAAAGTGAAATCATATTGGGTTCTAAACAGTTACACTAATCAAATATATATGTGTAAGTGGATTTGTGTGTCTTAATATGTGTGTATACATATATGTAAAACAAATATGGAAGCACACACACATATATAGTTTTGCATATTTCAAAGTATATAAGCATTTTATTTCTTACTCTATGTATATAATCATCTGCAATTTATGGTTCTTGACTAAGTTATTTGTGAAATTTATCCAAGTTCATACATGCAACAGCAGGTTTTGTTTTTCTTTCATTTTAAGTGTATGTTATGTTATCATGTTTTGCTACTAAAACCAGTGGTGCAATCAACATTCTTATCTATCATCTCCTTGTACATCTATGTGAGATGTACAAAATGATACAAGATGTTTTTCTGAGATATATATTCTGGAGTGGAATTCTTGGGAAAAAATATATGTACATCTTCATCTTTCCTAAGTGTTGCCAAATTGCTCTCCTGTAAGCTGTATCAATTTATAGCCCAATTTACACCATCAAGTTTCAACTTTTCATACCCTCACCAAGGTCTGGTAGTATCTCTTTCTTCCTTCTTTCCTTCCTTCCTTCTTTTCTCTGTCCCTCTCTTCTTATCTTTTTTCTTTTTCTGTCTTGCTTCTTCCTTTATTAAGTCTTAGTGTTCCAGAGAATGTGAAAATGTATCTCATTGCAGTTTTTCTTACTCCTTTATCTATAGTAACTTAAAATATTTGTTCAGTGTTTTCTACTTTCTCTGCTCTGTAAATTTCTTATTCACATCTTTTGTCCCATGTCATAATGAATTTTAATTGATTTTGTATGGATTTGTAGATGTTACTTTTTCTATTTTGTATATGATATCTTTTTCCATTGTATGTAGCAAATGTCTTTTCCTAAATATCAGCTTATCGTATTACAGGTGTTCTATTTTCACATGAAGATTTTCATTTTAATTTTGTAAGATGTATTATTCATTTGAACAATTCTGCATTTTAACTCATTTTGGTAGATTTTTCAATCCTTGATGTCTGTAGGAAGTCTCTGTATTAGAAATACAGTTGTCATATATTTATATCAGAGTTTTAGGATTTTATCCTAAACATCAGAGGTTCTGAGCACACAAGATTTTTGTAACAAAAAGTCTCAGAATCTAACTTATTAAAATCCTCATTATAAATTACTCTTAACTTTAAAGGAAAATGTTAAAGCTTTATTTTAAATAATAGCTATAGGAGTATATAATTTGATAACTATTATATGTATTTTCCTGTAAACACATAATTCATATTGGAGAAGAAATAGATGCCAGAAGTATATTTTAACCACCAAAGCCTAAGGGCTTTGTTGAAATATTACACTTTATTAGCAAATGTTCATATTTGAAATATTTATCAATTGGTCAAATCCTATTTGAGTATTTTTTTGTTTTTTGTTTAGGATTAAACTAAGAACAAATAAAAACAAAATTATTCACTCCTAGTATGTGGAATTTATTGAAATAAATTAAATATTCATGGATAATAATATATTTAACCAGGAAAAATTTCTGTTTAGAAATAATTTATCATGTAAAAACTGTAAAGTTTATACTCTTTATGACATCATTCTCATTTGCAGATAATTTCTAAAACAGTAGGTGTATTCATTATTATAAACTACAGTTCTAAGACACAAAATAAGATTGGAAAGTTTAGAATTCTCAATAAAATGTTCACTGAAGTAAGCATTAGGAACAGATCTTTCTATAAGCTGAATACATATATTTTGAGGTACATGTCTAACATACATTATTTATTTCTATGCATATAAATGGTATTTGTGAGGATGTGTGTTTCCATTGAGTTACTTAGAAAAAAAGTGTGAGAACACCTGAAGGCCAGGCACTGTGGCTCACACCTGTAATCCAGGCAATTTGGGAGGCCGAGGTGGGCAGATCACAAGGTCAGGATATCAAGACCATCTTGGCCAACATGGTGAAACCCCATCTCTACTAAAAAATATCAAAAATTAGCTGGGCGTGGTGCCCTGCTCCTGTAATCCCAGCTACTCGGGAGGCTGAGGCAGGAGAATTGCTAGAATCAGGGAGTCGGAGGTTGTAGTGAGCAGAGATTGTGCCACTGAACTGCAGCCCAGCCTGCTGACAGAGCAAGATTTTACCTTAATGAAAAAATATTGTTTTAGTGGTTCAATGTTTGTTTTCTTGGTTAAGGATCTAGTCTTAAAAATAATCAATATTCAAAGGCCAAGGAAGGAAATGTCAATGTTTAAAATGTGAATAATATAATGGCTAATTGCAAAGCTGAGTGTTTAACTCCTAAAAGTGTTGATTTAAATACTTATTTGCTTAATTGTATCCTAGTAAATGTTATTGAAAGTTAGGACCAAAAGCAAAAATATTGATTAATCTTAATCTTTGTTATTCTCAGTGCATAAATATGTGTATATATGAGTCTTCTATTTTGATTATTTATTGTTATAATTCATTCTTACATGTCTTTTTCAAAGTAATGAACATCTGTTAATCTACTCTCTAATACAGTAACTAGAATATCACCAGTAACTCAAAGGTAC
>NW_012101580.1:98436-142125 GCF_000951045.1 Mandrillus leucophaeus
AGATTTTTCAATCCTTGATGTCTGTAGGAAGTCTCTGTATTAGAAATACAGTTGTCATATATTTATATCAGAGTTTTAGGATTTTATCCTAAACATCAGGGGTTCTGAGCACACAAGATTTTTGTAACAAAAAGTCTCAGAATCTAACTTATTAAAATCCTCATTATAAATTACTCTTAACTTTAAAGGAAAATGTTAAAGCTTTATTTTAAATAATAGCTATAGGAGTATATAATTTGATAACTATTATATGTATTTTCCTGTAAACACATAATTCATATTGGAGAAGAAATAGATGCCAGAAGTATATTTTAACCACCAAAGCCTAAGGGCTTTGTTGAAATATTACACTTTATTAGCAAATGTTCATATTTGAAATATTTATCAATTGGTCAAATCCTATTTGAGTATTTTTTTGTTTTTTGTTTAGGATTAAACTAAGAACAAATAAAAACAAAATTATTCACTCCTAGTATGTGGAATTTATTGAAATAAATTAAATATTCATGGATAATAATATATTTAACCAGGAAAAATTTCTGTTTAGAAATAATTTATCATGTAAAAACTGTAAAGTTTATACTCTTTATGACATCATTCTCATTTGCAGATAATTTCTAAAACAGTAGGTGTATTCATTATTATAAACTACAGTTCTAAGACACAAAATAAGATTGGAAAGTTTAGAATTCTCAATAAAATGTTCACTGAAGTAAGCATTAGGAACAGATCTTTCTATAAGCTGAATACATATATTTTGAGGTACATGTCTAACATACATTATTTATTTCTATGCATATAAATGGTATTTGTGAGGATGTGTGTTTCCATTGAGTTACTTAGAAAAAAAGTGTGAGAACACCTGAAGGCCAGGCACTGTGGCTCACACCTGTAATCCAGGCAATTTGGGAGGCCGAGGTGGGCAGATCACAAGGTCAGGATATCAAGACCATCTTGGCCAACATGGTGAAACCCCATCTCTACTAAAAAATATCAAAAATTAGCTGGGCGTGGTGCCCTGCTCCTGTAATCCCAGCTACTCGGGAGGCTGAGGCAGGAGAATTGCTAGAATCAGGGAGTCGGAGGTTGTAGTGAGCAGAGATTGTGCCACTGAACTGCAGCCCAGCCTGCTGACAGAGCAAGATTTTACCTTAATGAAAAAATATTGTTTTAGTGGTTCAATGTTTGTTTTCTTGGTTAAGGATCTAGTCTTAAAAATAATCAATATTCAAAGGCCAAGGAAGGAAATGTCAATGTTTAAAATGTGAATAATATAATGGCTAATTGCAAAGCTGAGTGTTTAACTCCTAAAAGTGTTGATTTAAATACTTATTTGCTTAATTGTATCCTAGTAAATGTTATTGAAAGTTAGGACCAAAAGCAAAAATATTGATTAATCTTAATCTTTGTTATTCTCAGTGCATAAATATGTGTATATATGAGTCTTCTATTTTGATTATTTATTGTTATAATTCATTCTTACATGTCTTTTTCAAAGTAATGAACATCTGTTAATCTACTCTCTAATACAGTAACTAGAATATCACCAGTAACTCAAAGGTACATGTGTACCACTCCCCTGGACTTCCTAATGCATCTTCCTTGGTGGCAAGTAGTATGTTGTATTTAATATTTATCATGTCCTTTTTGCCCTTCTCAAAAGTCTTATCACATATATATGCATGCATATATAATACCTTAGGTAAATGTATTTTGAACTACAGACATGAAATGTGATACAATATGTAATCTTCCATAAGTTGATTTCTTTTTTAATTATTGTTATTATTTTTTGAGACAGAGTCTCCCTCTTTTGCCCAGGCTGGAGTGCACTGGCGCGATCTCAGCTTGCTGCAGCCTCCGCCTCCTGGGTTCAAGCGACTCTCCTGACTCAGCTGGGACTACAGGCATGTGCCACCATGCTGGCTAATTTTTTTTTTTTGTTTTTTGGTAGAGACAGGGTTTCACTATATTGGCCAGGCTAGTCTCAAACTCCTGACCTCATGATCCACCCACCCTGGCCTCCCAAAGTGAAGTTGTTTTCTTTTACTCAATGTTTCGTTCTCAAAATCTGGCTATGCAGTTGCATACCGCTACCATCTTTTATTTTACTGCTGTAAACTATTCCATTGTTTGAATATGCTACAGTTAATTTATCCGTCTTCTAGAAGTGAAAGTTGTATGGCTTCTAAGGTTTTTCTATTCTGAAAAGTGAGGTTATGAAGCATATCTCAATAACTCTTTTTTCATGAAGTTTATTTGTCTGATATTAGTTTCTTTTGTTTATTTTTAAATCTTTTTTATTTTGAGATCATTGGAGATCCACATAAAACTGTACAAGGTAATGCAGAATTTCCAAGCACTCTTCAACAAAGATTTCCCAATAACGACATCTTGCTAAACCATAGTACAAAATCACAACCAGAATATTGACATTGATAACAATCTACCAGTCTTACCTAAATTCCCCCTGCTTGCCGTGCACTTGTTCATCTGTACATGTGTGGTTTTATATCTATGCAATTTTATCAGGCGTATAGATTAATGCATCCACCACCACAGTAAATATACAGAGCAATTTAATAATCATAAGGAATGGTGGTGTTTCCCTTTTTTTGCCACACCTACCTCACTCTTTCTCCTCACCCACCCTGGTCTCTAATCCCAGCAAACACTAATTTATTTTTCCATTTCCAAATTGTATCATTCCAGGAATGTCATAGAAGTGGAATCACACTCTATGAAACGTTTCGTCATTAGCTTTTTACACTCAGCCTACTTCCCTTGATAGTCTTCTAAGTTGTGTATAGAAATAGATTGGTCCTTTTTACTGACTAGTGGTGTTTCCTAGTGTGAGTGTACCACAACTTGTTTAACCCTCAAACCAGTGAAAGACATCTGGATGACTTTTTGTCATTATGAATAAGGCTTCCATGAAAATCTATATACTGATTTTTTCGGTGAATATGTTTTCATTTTGAGGAGAAACATCTAAGAGTGCAATTTCTGAGCCATAGGATAATTACATGTTCAGTTTTATAAGAAAATTCCAAGGAATTTTCCAGAGTAACTATATTATTTTACAATCCCAACAGAAACGTATGAATGATCCAGCTTCTCTGAAACATTCCTATAATTTAGTCATTATTTTTCATTTTGGCCATTGATAGTTGTGTAGTGATAATTTTGGTTAATTTTAGGGTATGTCTTAATCATTATTTCATGCATTATTCACAATATCCAGGAAATGAAAACAATCTAATTACTCATCAATTGTTGAATACATAAAGAATTATGAATAAATAGAATATTGTTCAGTCTTAAAAAATCCTTCCATTTAAGACAACATGGATGAAATCAGAGGACTTTATGCTAGTGAAAATAAATCAGAAGCAGACAGAAAAGTACTATATAATTTCACTTATATATGGACTTTTTAAAATTTATAGAAGATGATGGTTATCAGGTCCTCGGCAGAAGAATGGGAAAATGAGGAGATGTTGGTCAAAGGGTGCAATGTTGCAATTATGTAAAATAAATAGCTCCGGAAATCTAATGCACAGCATAGAGACTAAAGTTAGTGCTACTGTATGGAATACTTGAAATGTGCTAAGAGCATAGATCTTAAGTGTTCTCACTGAAAACAAAAATAAATAAAAAAGTAACTCTGTGAGGAGTCCTGCATGTGAATTAGCTTGAATGCAGTAATCTGTTTATTATGTATATTATATTAAATCATTACACAATACATTTTAAATATATAACATTTTCTTTAATTTTCTTTTCTTTTTTTTTTTTTTTTGAGACAGGGTCTCTCTCTGTCATTCACTGGAGTGCAGTGACACAATCACAGCTCACTGCAACCTCCACCTGGCCTCCAGGGTTCAAATGATTCTCCCACCACAGCCTCCTGAATAGCTAGGGCAATAGGCAGGCACCACTCTGGCTGGCTAATTTTTGTATTGTTATTATTATGTTTTTTTCTTTTTTTTTTTTTTTTGAGACAGAGTCTTGCTCTGTCACCCAGGCTGGAGTGCTGTGGCCGGATCTCAGCTCACTGCAAGCTCCGCCTCCCGGGTTCCTGCCATTCTCCTGCCTCAGCCTCCCGAGTAGCTGGGACTACAGGCGCCCGCCACCTCGCCCGGCTAGTTTTTTTTTTTTTTTAGTATTTTTTAGTAGAGACGGGGTTTCACCGTGTTCGCCAGGATGGTCTCGATCTCCTGACCTCGTGATCCTCCCGTCTCGGCCTCCCAAAGTGCTGGGATTACAGGCTTGAGCCACCGCGCCCGGCCTATTATGTTTTTTTCTTTTGTTGAGACAGGGTTTCACCATGTCTCCCATGCTGATCTTGAATTCCTGGGCTCAAGCAATCCACCCACCTAGGCCTCCCAAAGTGCTGGGATTATAGGCGTGAACCACCATGCCTGGCCCTAAATTTTTATATTTAAGAAAGACAAAATAGTGAAGCTTTTAGAAGAAAAGTGATAAATATCTTAAGCCAGGAAAACATTTTTTAAATGAGATTTAAAAAAATTAAATACAAAAGCACTTTTCCATTTAAAAAAAGGTTAATGAATTAGGTTTCATTAAAACTAAGACACACTGTTTGAAAAATAACTAGGAGAGTTTAAAATAAAGCTACAAAAAGCAAGAAATTATTTATGATGTATGTAGCATGTCTTTTATACAGAACATAAATATTTTCTACTAATTATATACAGACATCCATAAAATACAAAATAGATGAAATACATGCACAGACATTTCACAAGGAGTACCAAAAGGCAAACAAACATGGAAACATGTCCAACCACACTAGAAATCAATTTAAATTTAAATCTATACTGCAATGAGATACCATTAGTGCCTACCAAAATGGCTAAACTCTTTTTAAATTATCAGATGTTGCAAAGAAGGTAATTTAAGGTAATTTGTAATTACATATACTATTGGTAGAGTGTGTAAGGGGGGTATGGATACTTCCCATACATGTATCTTTGCAAAAAAAAAAAAAAAAATCCTCTCCTAGTTACACATAAAAGAGAAATGTGGGCATATGTGCACAATAAGACATGTGCAAAAAACATGGGGGATTTATTTAGGTCATAGCTACTATGACCTAAATGTATACCAACAGAAACATTAATAAATAAATGGATATATTCAAATAATCATCTATACTAATACTATATAGTAATAAACATGAGCACGGCTAGAATTGTGCAAAACTATGGAGATGAATATTATAAATATAGTGTGTAAAGAAATAAGGCAAACACAAAAATATTTGTAATGTAATGCCATTAAAAAGAAGCAAATCTGAAATGACTGTTAGTATTCAGGATAAGTGTTTCCATTGTAGAATAGAGAAGGGTAGTTATTGGTAGATGGCAGAAGCAGTTTTCAGGGTTCTTTCACTTTTCTATTTCTTAATACTTTTTGTTACAAAGATGTGATCATGTGGCAATTCATTGAGCTCTACACGAGAATTGCTTTAACCTGGCAGGCAGATGTTGAAGTGAGCCAAGATTATGGCACTTGCTGACAGATAGAGACTCCGTATCAAAAAATAATAATAATAGTTTTTAAAAAGTTCTACAATTTTTTGTTCTACAATTATGATTTGTGTACAATTTATTTTGTATTACATTCTTCAATCATTTAATATTGCTGTAAAGATTTTAGAACTTTTCATTATACAGTGCAAAATTTTATAACAATTTTCAACAGTCAACAAAATGATGATGACTCTTAGGAAGAAGTTGCAGGAGTTTATAATCACACCAGTAATGAATACATTATACTATTGATTATCATCACTTTTAATGCTTGCTATTGGCGAGACAGACAAGTTTTTAAAAATTAGATGCGAATCTTAGTATCTTTATTTGTATTTACCTGATTATTAGTAAAGTTAAGAATGTCTTCATCCATTTGCTTCATAATTTGCATCCTTTAATGCTCTATATATTTAGAACATTATGTAAATAACATGGTCCTGGATTTATGTTTCTCTATCTATCTAATCTATTTTTGTCTGTAATGAGACAATTGTAAAGAATGCCTCCTATTTTATTTTGAAATATAATTATTAATGTTTTTGTTATGTTTAAAACTAGTTTTATCACCAGGAGTGCTCGCTTTACCACCAGAAATGTTTCATACCCTTGCTGCTAAAAAACATTTTCTCTTAAAAGTAGTCACAGAATTATATGCAAGTTGTAACAAACAGGCTTTGGAAAGTACTAGGAGATTTCAGTATGAATTAATAAAAATGTGTGTAACTCATATACAAATTATATAACATAAGTTATATAACACGTAATAAATTACATAAAATTTGGAAAACCAATTAGAATATCGCTAATTCAACTGTAGACTAATAAAATGTAAGGTTGACACAAAGTCTGCCATCTAAATTGATAAGAAGCCTCAACTCCCTCTGTCTCCCTGAGCTGGGAGGGATGTGCACTGACACAAACTGATCATAACGGGGTTTCCATCCCTTGGAGAGCTATCCACAAACAAATGTTACTAGCCCTGCCATCTGGGAGTGAATAGTGGGAAAAGCAGAGAGCAATCTCTTTTGAAAAAATTGAGATAAATAAAAGTCAAGTCAAATAAGTGATGTTTGTGGGCTTCCTACTTGTGAATATCTCAGACTTAGGTCTTTAGTTGATCTTGATTTGTTGATTGAATCATTCAATTGGAAATGAGATGAAATGTCTCCAAAGGAAGACCAGAGAAAGTAATCCTTACCTTGGTAGAAATGTGACTCTGAATATTACTTCTGCTGTTAATATGCTGCAAGTATTCAATAATAAGTGTATAAATGTAGGTTTTGTGAAATATGGCTAGCTCCTTTAGTAGAGGGATGCAAGAAGTTTCTTGTAAATCAGCCCTTGCTAACCCGTAGAAAAGAAACTTACTAAAATAGCAACTAAAAAGTCAACAGTTTTAAAAAGAAATTTCATAAAATCAGACACACTTCTGAAAAAAATTGAACCAGCAAAAAAATAGGACCAAAATACACAGTATTTATACAATAAGAACTGTGTCATTACAGGACAGATGTGGTGGCTCACGCCTGTAATCCCAGCACTTTGGGAGGTCAAGGTGGGTGAGTCACTTGAGGTCAGGAGTTCGAGACCAGCCTGGCCAACATGTTGAAACTCCATCTCTATTAAAAACACAAAAAATCAGCCAGACATGGTGGTGCGTGCCTGTAATCCTAGCTATTCGGGAGGCTGAGGCACGAGAATTGCTTTAACCCAGGAGACAGAGGTTGAAGTGAGCTGAGATCTTGCCACTGCAGTGTAGCCTGGGCGACAGATAGAGGTTTCATTGTGTTATTACAACGTGGTGTTAATTGTGGTATTAAAAATTAAACAGCTTTGGGCCAGTCAGCATCTACTGAATCAGCAGACGCTGGTTGATTTCCGGAAGTTATGTTTCTTATGTTTTTGAGAAACAACATAAGAAGAAAATCCAGAAAAAAAGTTATAGGAACCAGGACACATAGTAAGCAGATTTACAAGATGTGAGAACTTTGTGCCAAGACCTAGGACAGAATATTAAAGACTTTCAACTTTATTATTTTTAAAAGGGAGCTGACATTACCTTTATATTAGTAGCAGAAGTGATGACTATAGGAAATATAATCAGCAATAAGATTCTTTCCAGATCTGAACGCAATAGCTGCCCGTGGGGAAGTTGAATAGTCTGTTTTCACACTGCTATAAAGAGTATTACCTGAGACTGTGTAAGTATAAAGCAAAGAGGTTTAATTGACTCACAGTTCCAGGGGCTTAACAGGAAGCATGGCTAAGAGGCCTCAGGAAACTTGCAAACATGGCAGAGGGGAAGGGGAAGCCGGCACCTTTTTCACAACGTAGGAGGAGGAAGTGTGTGTAAGAATAAGGAAGTGCTACATTTTAAAACCATAAGCTCTCTTGAAAACTCACTCACTATCATGAGAACAGCATGGGGAAACTGCCCCCATGACCCAAGCACTTCCCACCTTGTCTCCGCTCCAACACCTGGGGATTACAATTCAAGATGTGATTTGGGAGGGGACACAAGTCTAACCCTATCGGGAAGACATGAAGTCTTCTGTAATTTAAGTATTTAAATCGTGAAAACATTGATGTCTAGCACCTAATGTTAATTACATTGCAACTAGATCTTGAGAAAAATACCAGAGGTTATCAAGTTAGTAACTAGATTACATATAATTAAATAAAAATATAAACCTTTATTATGCCAGACATCATGAATGATAGATAATCACAGTAGATATGGCTATTTTTAATAGATTACTATCAAATTAAATCTACAAATGAAAGAAAAAGTTGTGATCAAGAATTTATCCCATGAATGTAAAGTTGGCTTAACATTAAAAAAAATTAATTTGATCTAGAGATCCCTTTGGCCTAGGTAACAAGGCTACTTCATAGACAAACATTAAGATAAGCAGAGAAATAAACGGTCATGGGTACAATTGGGTTTGATTTATAAGCCATATCAATTTATTTTTGATTGATGATGTTTGATAAATATGTTGATTATATAGACTAACATAGATACTGCCTAGTCCTGGGCCTAAGTCTTAGCTCCAAAAATTAATAACTCAATAACATACTTCACCCAACTATTTAAACTCTTTAAGCTGTAACTACGTTGTGAAATCACAAAGAGCATTCATCATTCTTGATATTGTTGTGATGTTGGTAAAATAATCTTATAAATATATGCATACTCATTACCTTATGATATCAGAAATGTTACAATTTATAGTAGTCATTATTGGTAGTATTATTATTGGTATGAACAATATGAGCATTTGTTCAGATATGCATCTGGACACCAACCCTCAAGTATCTGACTTACATATATTCTATTGCATTTACAGTTAGAAATACACATGAATGTGAAAAAATTTAGAAATTACTAACTCAGGCACATTATTTTGCAGTTACATAATGAAGTTTTAAAATAAGGCAGGTTGAACCCCCAAAGCATTTAACAAAATACTCTATAACTTTAGGTCATAAAGCCCCCCTAAATAGATAAAAAACCCAAAGTTATTATTCTTATATATTTTCATATTCTTTTTTATTGAAAAAGATCTTGCTACTAGCACTGCATTCTCAAAAACTAATGAAAGGCTTTCATAGCATTCTTATTGAAGTATGCGGGTGTGTGTGTGTGTGTGTGTGTAACTGTGAATGGAAGTCAAGAATTATTTTTAAAAGAATTCTAGAAACTCAAACAAATAAAGAGAAAATTTATATATAACGCTAAGGTATTCAACGTTTTAGCTTCACTTCTCTGTTTTCCAAAATGTGATCAGGAGGATCATGTTAAAAATTCAGATTCTACGTACCTTCCTGGTTCACTTACATTTTCAATCATAGTGTCACTTGGTAGTAATACTTTCTTCATCTTTAATAAGCTTCCAGATGACAATTTTGAACAAAGCTTGAGAGCTGCTCTTCTTTCTTGATAATAGAAAACTTTTATTTCTGTTTCTGAAACAATTTTTAATGGTCAACGGCAGAAAGCAAACTATGATATGGTTGTCAAAGCCTTTATCCCATTAGCAGGAATCATTTTCAGCCCAATATTACTAAAGTTTGAGTAGAGGTCAAACTATGTGATGACTTAACTGCAGATTAATTTATTGTGAGTGGGAGAAGAAGGAGGACTCCATCTGACATTTGAATTTTGTGAAATATGAAAGCTAGCTGTGACATACACAGATGTCAATACGAGGCTACCTTTCTACCTGTGTTGGCAATGCACTAGAAAATACAGATGTAATGATTGAGATTATATAAAAATATTTCTGTTATGTTCAAAACTTTCCAGGGTTGCAATTTTAGGCAGGTTTGTCAAAAATTTTATGTTTTAGCATGTAGCTTGGAACTCCAGATAGGAAAACAGTGCAAAGGTTAAAAAACACACGTAGCAGGTATATCCATCACTGCACAATAAAGCACACGAGACTTTATGATTTATAATCGCAACTGTCATTTCATTATATTTCATGGTTTTGCATGTCGGTATTTGAGCAAGGATTCATGTAAATTTCTGGCACAGGAAATCTTCTGTAATTATTCAGATGGTAGCTGGAGCTGAAATAGCAGAGATGAGTTGGATGCAGACTGGACTTTCTCTTTCCATATTGTCTTAGCCCTACATGAAGTCTCTTCTCTTTACTGGTTGGGACTTCTTACAGAATAATCACTTCTTGTGTGTAAGACTACCTGCATCAAAGATCAGCAAGTTACAATACAAGTTGGACTGCCAAATTGAATCAGGGCACTCAGCTGAATTTCAATTTTAGTTAAACATGAATAAATTTTTGGTATAAATATGATCTGGATGCTATTTTGGACCAAATTTTATTAAAAAAGTGTTTTATGTTCATCTGAAATTCAACTTTAACTGATCATCTGTATTTCTATTTACTAAATCTAGCAATCCTAGGTCTATGGGTCATATCTTGCTTTCTGTTTTTGTAAATAAAGTTTAATTAGAACATAGCCAAGCCAAATAATTTAGATATTGTCTATGGCAGGGGTCCCCAACCCTAGGACTACCGAGCAGGAGGTGAACAGTGGGCAAGTGAGCATTACTACTTGAGTTTCACCTCCTGTCAGATCAGTGGCAGCATTGGATTCTCATAGGGCCATAAACCCTATTGTGAATTCCACATGCGAGGGATCTAGGTTGTGTGTTCCTTATGAGAATCTAATGCCTGATGATCTGAGGTGGAACAGTTTCATCCTGAAACCATTCCCCTTCCCAATCCATGGAAAAATGGTCTTCCACAAAACCAGTTCCTGGTGCCAAAATAGTTGGGGACCACTGGTCTGTGGTAGATTTAGCTTTGCAACAGCATAATTCAGTAGTTGCAAAAGAGATCACATGTCTGGCAAATCCTTTTTTTTTTTTTTTTTTTTCACTCTCTTACCCTTACAGAGAAGTTTGCCAGCTTCTGTCTTGTAGGAAAACTTACCAGTAAGAAAGATAGAAGCCATCGCCTTTCATGACTAAGCCTAGGAAGTCTCATAACTCACTTCTGGCATAGTAATAACCTGCTAAGTTTAAAGGTAAGAGGAATTGAACTCTACTTTTAAAAAATGAAGAGGGAGGTTCCAGAAAAACATGTGGAATAGTAGATATGCTTTCAAACATCTTGTAAAATATAAATTTTGATTACTAGATTGTGATTTGTTTCCAAAAAAAAATTGGAGTTTTGGAACTCCAAAAACAATGAGGGAGATCACAAGCAAGAAGCTGATTTTTTCACCATAAAAATTTGTGGATGTGTAGCTTGGAGATGTTTTCTACTCACAGAATAATTCATCAAAATTAAAATATAGACTTACTTTTTAAATAAGGCCTCACATTTAAATTCACTTTTTAACCTTTTAAACTGTGTTTCTACAGTGTACCAACCAGGCTAGTATTCTTCTTAAACTAAGTTTTTAAAATAGAAAATGTCAAGATGTATACAAGACAATACAAAAATTAGCCAAGCAAAGTTAACTGATTATATTTACATTAGTCCTTTGAGTGTCATTTACCTATTCTCAGATAATTTTGCTTAAAAGTTGGACATGGGATTTTCTTTCTTTTTAAGACTGAATAGTATTCTATTTGTATATATACCATATTTTTAATCTGTTCATTCAAAGATGGACACAGATTGATTTCCACCATCTTGGCTATTATAAAAAGTGCTGCAGTAAGATAGGAGTCCAGATATATCTTCCATATGTTGACTTTATTTCCTATGGATAGATACCCAAATACTGGCGCTGTTAAATCACATAGTAGTTAACATTTTTCATTTTTTGAAGAACCCCATACTGTTGTCCAAAATGTCCATAATAATTTACATTTCCACTGACAGTGTATAAGAGTTTTATTTTCTCTGCATCCTCATCAGCAATTGTTATTTTTTTGTCTTTTTTATAATAGCCATTTTAACTCAGGTGAGGTGATAACTCATTGTGAGTTTAATTTGCATTTCACTGATGATTAGTGATGTTGAGCACTTTTTCAACTACTTATTGGCTGCTTGTTTATCTTCTTTTGAGAAAGATATATTCAGATGTTTGCTAATTTTTAATCAAACTATTTGGCTTTTGCTATTGAGTTGTTGGAGTTTCTTGTATATTGTGCATATTAAGCTCTTGTCAGATAGTTTGAGGATGAGACCCTGACACTTGTGACAACATGGATGAACTTAGAGGACATTCGGTTAAGTGAAATAAACCAGGTACAGAAGGACAAATATTGCCAGACCTGACTCATAGGTGGAATCTAAATAAGTCAAAGTCGTAGATATAAAGAATAGAATCAGTGGTTACCAGAAGCAGATGAGACTAGGGGAGAGGGGAAAAGGGAAAGGTTGATCAATGAATGCAAAGTTATAATTAGAAGGAATGAGTTTTGGTGTTTTATTGCACAGCAGGGTTACTACACTCAAGAGTAATGTCTTGTATATTTAAAGAGGGAGGAGAAAAAATAATTTTGAATCTTCTCATCATAAAGAAATGACAAGTGTTTGAGGTAATAGATATGCTATTTACCCTGATTTGATCATTTTACAATGTATTCAAATATGAAAACATCACACTGTGCCCCACTAATATGTATAATTATGTGTCAATTAAAACAGAACTTAAAAAGTAAAGATAGGATACACAGAGACACATTGTTCTTGAAAATGTAGTTTTCACTAGTAAGCATTTTCTGACATTTCTAATTTGCTGAAATAAGGAATATTAGTTATATGGTTAGTTACTAACAGTTTGTACTTAATACAAAATGTGTAAAATACATTTCAAAGATACTGTTTAGTTCAGTTTTCATAATTTTTTAAAGTAATGTTTTAAAATTTACTTTCCTTAAATCAAGTGTAGGTCTTCATAAATCAACATTTGATGTTGCAGAAAGTATTAATTGTACGTTCTAGTATTTGATAGTACAGTAAGGAAGTTATTGTTAATAATAATTTATTGAATATTTCCAAATAGAAGAGAAGAATTGTAATGTTCCCAAAGAAAAGATAAAGCTTTGAGGTTATGAAGATCTCAATTACTGTGATTTGATCATTACAGATTATATAGGTATCAAAATAGCACATGTACTTTCAAAATATATTCAACTATCACATATCAATTAAAATCCTTAAAGAGTAAGTATAAGAGAATTTAGTAGGTTTATAAAAATAATTAAAATGTTTTATCATCATATTTTTTAAAAATTAGATAATAATATAGTTTTATTTTTATTTTATTTTTATTATCGGGATGTTTAATGCTTTTACTTAATTCCTTTGCCCTCTTACCTATTTTAATCTTTATATGCACTCTGAATACTGTGTCACATTAAGAATACAGAAGTTATCTCACTTTAGTATTGTTTACTCAGCACATACACTCAAACAGATTAAGGACAATTATATCAGAAAAATTATAGATATTGATGCAGGTATTTCTGGATCATGTAATAGCAATAATTTTAAGTAAGTCATTTTCAATTTTATTTTATTTTACTTTATTTTTTAAAATGTTTTTAAAATTTCTTAGAGTTGAAAGATAAACTTTTTTTTTTTTTTTCTGAGATATGGTCTGGCTCTGTCACCCAGGCTGGAGTGCAGTGGGGTGATCCCAGCTCTCTGCAACCTCTGCTTCCCTGGCTCAAGAGATTCTTGTGCCTTAGCCACCCAAGTAGCTGGGACTACAGGGACTTGCCACCATGTCTGCCTAATTTTTGTATTTTTTGTAGAGACAGGTTTTCACCATGCTGCCCATGCTAGTATCGAATTCCCGAGCTCAAGCAATCCACCCACCTCAGCCTTCCAAGGATTTTTAATTGATAAGTGTTAGTTGAATATATTTTGAAAGTATATGTGTTATTTTGATACCTATATAATGTGCAATGATAAAATCAGAGTAACTGAGATCTTCATCACCTCAAAATTTTCTTTTCTTTGTGTGGGAACATAACAATTCTTCCCTTCTTACTCTTTGGAAATATTCAATAAGTTATTATTAACTGTAATTTCCTTACTGTGCTATCAAATACTAGAAGCTACTATTAATACTTCCTGCAACTTCAAATGTTGATTTATGAGGACCTACACTGGGATTACAGGCATGAGACACCACGTCCGGCCATCATGTTCTATTTTAAATATGGTGCCTATCTGTTGAACAATTAATATAGAGTATTTAATAATAAAAATGTTTTTAAAGTTAGTAATTAATATAGTAAGAAAAGTAGTTTTAATTATTACAATTTTTAATTGGCAGCTGATGTTAATGAACAGTAGAACTCTACATAGGGTTTGTACGCAATATGTGTAGTATATATTTACTAAATGACTTCACACAATTTTTAACTCACAAATTTTATTTTAAATTATGCATTTAATCTTTGTCAGTTAATGTTTTTATTTTTGTTTAGTTATTGAAATCCTCAATAACTAAATTATTCACATTTATTAAATGGAGGAATTTGAAGAGATAAATTCTAGGTAAAAATGTCAGCTATGGAGATGGTTCCCAGAATAATCAGTAACCTTTAGTAAGAACTTCTTAATGGGATCATTGCTCTAATTCCCTCCTTTCTAGTCATATTTCTTAAATAGTTATCTAAATTTTCCCCTTTCAACTTATTTGTTTATTACTGTCTACTCGACACTGCATTCTGACTAAAAGCATCAGTGGCCCTTAATTGTCAACCACAATTACACTTCTACTGACCTCATTCTATTATAACTTTCCAGAGCATTTGCATCACTCCTCAAACCTTGAGACCATCTTCTGGAACAGCTGGGACTTCTGTGCACTCTACATAGAATTTACTCTTCCACAGTAAATCCTACATAGTATTTAGTCTTCTGTTTTGCCTTATATTTATCTGAATGTTTATTTTTTATATCTTTAGTCTTCTAGATTTTCACAACTTATCCTCTTAAAACTTCAAATTTTCTAAAGTTCAAATCTTGTCTTTTCCAATTTCATACTTTATCTGTCTTTGACCTGATAAGAGAGATGATATAATTTGTATGTTCATAGAAATAAAAATTAATATTATTGCTATTTTAATCTAATATGTTTATTTTTTCTTGCTATTATACATAATATATAAAATATGTGACTTTAATGTAAATAGTTTTTGGAGAAAATCTTTTATAAGTAATAAGCAGTCATTTTTGTGGCTGTGTCTGCTGGTGTGTCAAATTTCACCGGCTTTTGACAAAAAATACTTGAGTGATACAGCTTTTAGAGTAAGAAAAGCTCTTTGTACTTAAAATGTATGGCTACATGTAAAAAAGATCTTTATTAAAGACAAATAAAGATTTTGCATGTAGTATTTCATTAGCTAATTTGTCAAATATTTAAATAATTGGCTATGATTTGCTTTAGGCAGCCTAATTTATCCAGGCTGGCTTTTTTAACATTTATATATTTTCTTAATTCTTCTGGTAGTCCTCAGGTTTGCCTTGAGGCAATACCCACATTGTATAGCAGTCACATAGGTTCTTTATTTTTATATTATTTACAAAATAGTGTATGTTTCGGTTGTACAACGTAATGTTTTCATCTACTGTCTTCTGGTATTGCTGTAAACATATCTGAAAGTGTGGAAGCAGCTTTGGAACTGGGTAATGAGCAGAGGTTGGAAGTGTTTGGAGGGTCTCAAAAGAAGACAGAAAGTTGAGGGAGAGTTTGGAACTTCTTCAAGACTGGATAAATGGTTGTGACCAAAATGCTTATCGTGATATGGACAGTGAAGTCCAGGCTGTCAGGGTCTCAGCTGAAAATGAGGAATTCCTTGGGAACTGCAGCAAAGGTGACATGTGTTACACCTTAGCAAAGAGTTTGGCTTCATTCTGGTCACATCCTAGGAATATGTGGAAGTTTAAGTTCCATAGGGATGATTTAGGGTATCTGGTGGAAGAAATTTCTAAGCAACAAAGCATTTAAGAAGTTGCCTGGGTGCCTCTAATAACCTATGCTCAGGTGCAGGAGCAAAGATATTACTTAACGTTGAAACTTATGTTTAAAAGAAAAGCAGACCATACGGGTTGGGTTTTCACCCGTTTTATTTCATTGCTGTATTTTCTAGTTCTGGAAGAGGCCATCTTCCCAATCCCAGCTGACAGCTGACCAAATTCCTATGTGTAATCAACTCAACCAAGGTCAACAAAGCTGCCTTATTGACTTATAAATGATCCTACAAATAAACGCAGTTGTGAACACTATTGCCATATGTCAGCTTCCTTTTAGCAGTAACAAACTAATTCCATTCTGCACACTTTATATCCACTCAAACTGAGAGATGCAACAAAACAGAATACCCTGTTTGGTTTGATTTATACACACACACACATACACACACACACACACACACACACAGACACACATCCCCACACAAATATACATAAGAATTTTTATACCTCCTATTTTCCATGAAATGTTATTCTACCCATAGTGATTAACAACTAATAAAGTAAATTCTGCACATTATATTCAAAAGTCTACATTTTCTAATAATATGAAGTTACTCTTTGACAATGAAGCATATTTTAGACTTCTTATTAAATTAAGGAAGAGCAATGACAATTAATTTGGACATCTGCAGTAAACCTGATTAATCCCTCCTGTGAGGAAATATTGATATAAAGACGCAGAAAAAATGTATAACAAACAAAAATGAGCAGCGAAAAAGCAGCAAATATTATTTTTTTCAAGCAGCAAATATTTACAAAAGGTATAAATAGCATGTAAAAATCTTGTGACTCTAATTTATACTTACTCACCTACTGTGCTAAGAAATAGTTTTGCATAGTATCTACAATTTATAATTATGCCTCACTGATACATTAGTTAAATGAGCTGCAAATGTCCTGCTTGATTTTGAATTAGCAACATCAAAAGCTGATTTATAAATTTTTTACTGAAACATTTTAATTATTTTAGAAAGAAAGCCCTTTGGCTATAGCAAATAAAATACAGTGCAAGCTAAGTCAAGTGTATCTGTTCTGCATGGTTTTTATCATCACATCTGGGCACCATACAAAAAGAAAACGTGATTAAAATAGAAATGCTCCCAGTGGCCCAAAGAGAAGAAGCCAATATGTCAAAAATAAAAAAAAATATTATTCAAAAGAACAAATTAAAGTTAAGAAAGGATTTAAAATGTTGCTATTAAATAAGATAAACTCATAAAAATAACAGCTGGAATGTTAGCTAGTTCTTCTACAAAAGAACTTTGGAAAAACAATGTCTAAACTTTCCTCCTAGTCAGGAAACATACTGAAATGTTTTTAATATTATTCAACCAAGTAGTTAAATTACTAAAATAGTGCCTTATTATTTTAAACTATCATTACTACATTAAAGCTTTAATTCATGTAGTTTTATTATAAAGATAAGTTAAAAGTATGAGACATTTGAATTCATCAGCAATCAATTTCCACTTAATCTGGTTTCATTCATTCAATAATTCTGCAAATGTTTATTGGACACCTCCTATTTCCTATACACTGCTCTAGTTGTTAGACACAGAATAATCAGTAAAACTGAAAACATATCTTTATGAGACTATTTACGGAGGACAAACAGAAAGTAGTTTAATAAGCAGAAACACAAATAAATACTTTGTCAGCTAAAGATTAATACCCTGAAAAAAATAAATAGGATCAAAGGCATAGAATGTAGAGGGTTATTATCTTATGAGGGATCATTAGGAATGACCACTACAATAATGTAAAATTTGAGTGGAGACTGAAGGATATAAAAGGGGAACTCAGGCCCATATTTGAGTGTTGTGGGTTGAACTGTGTTCCCCAAAAAGATATGTTGAAATTTTACTTCCTCCTTTATTTGTAAATGTGATCTTGTTTGGAAATAGCTTCTTTGGAGACTTGGTTAAGATGTGGGTGAGGTGGTCCCTAAAAAGCAAAATCAATCATTAAGAATTTTTTAATCTAAATCTTGTGATGAAATTCATTGCTGCTCTGTTAGAAAGCACAAGAAAAAAAAGTTAAACTGCTGTTGCCCTTAATGAACTTCATTCCCTACTTTATTTTCCTCATTAGCACTAATCATTTACTTGCTCATGTATTTACTTCTTTAGTTAGTAAAATTAAAGTATATATGTTGGGTTTTCGTCTATTTTTTCGTTGTTGTATTTTCTAGTTCTGGAAGAGATTCTCTGCCAGTACTTTCAACAAATGTTGAAACAACACATTACATCCTATATTTTGTGTGTACATGTTTTACCCATAGAAATTTGCTCCCTATGCCTTTCTTTCAGTAAAAAAATATAAAAGAGCATATTAAAAATACAGTTATCGTGAATATTTACTATCTTACTATAAAAAGTTTTAGCCAAAATTTTTTGGAAATTAGATGAAACTTTCCAACCTTTGTTTATATTCACAGGTTAGGGAATAGTATTGCATGTGTTATTAGAAGAAGTGACACTGATGGATTAACAAGAATAAAATAGTATATTAATATTGAACATTGAGAGGCTTAGAAGCACTTCATGTCTAACTTTCTATGTGTTCCTTGTAATAGAACTCCATTAATAGCTTAAAATTTCATTTTAGTCTTTTACAATTTACTTTTCTCAGTGAATAACTATTTTACTATAATTTTCTATTCTTTTTGCAATGGACAAATAAAGTATAAAAAGCTTATAACTTTAAGAAAATAATTGATGTAAATAATTTTTATTCAAAACAGAAAATTCTGGCAGCAGCTATTTAAACAAATTAAAATGATTATTTTAGTTAAAGTACTACAAAATATATAAGTAAAATAATATGCCATAATTTTACTAATTACTTTGGGCACTATATTTTGTTTTATACATCTTTATCTCTGGAGTATAGTTTAGTACCCCTCTAATGTTCAGATGTGTATGCTTTATAAAAATAAAAATAGTTCGGGTGCAGTGGCTTGTGCCTGTAACCCCAGCACTTTGGGAGGCCGAGGAGGGCCAATCACCTGATGTCAGGAGTTCAAGACTAGCCTGGCCAACATTGTGAAACCCAGTGTCTACTAAAAATACAAAAATTAGTCAGGTGTGGTGGCAGTCACCTGTAATCCCAGCTACTGAGAAGGCTGAGGCAGGAGAATAGCTTGAACCCAGGAGGTGGGGGTTACAGGGAGCCAAGGTCATGCCATTGCACTCCAGCCTGGGCAACAAGCGTGAAACTCCATCTCAAAACATAAAATAAAATAAAATAAATACTACATTTGAATTTGATAATTTAAATTATTAAATTTAAATTCTTCTTAGTGTTACTTAAAATAAAGGCAAAGGTGGAAGGAGTGTTTCTAGATTTCCACGCTGAGGAATAAACACTGATTTTCAAACACTAGAAAGATTTAAAAGTTCTAATTGTTTTATTGTCCTTATTAAATGATGTCCCTTAAGAAGATATTTTTTCTGCATATCGGTAATTAAAATGCTTGTAGCTATATTTGAAGATAAAAACTTTTTTTTTCATTCAGAAACAGTTTTAAACTTTACTAAATCTAATAGCAGGAACATGGCTGTGATCCATTGGTGATGCATGTAAACATTTTGGAATATGTCTTTAGCTCTATTTATCTAAATGTTTTCTTCCTGTCAGACTTTGCATATTTTAAGTGACCACCATATTCTTTCTTCATGGAATATTTTTTGTCATCTCCCTAGTGATAACAGCAAATCCCATCTTCTTCTTCAGTTGGGTGCATATGCCCCTGTCAGCTTTTCACTGCTGAAAAAAAAATTCAGATTTTAGGCATGCTATACATTTCTGAAATGTTAAAACTTTTCTTGTTATTTTAACATGGTCTGATTTTTAAAAGATTTCTAGAAATGACAATAAATCAAATGGAAACAAATGAACAAAAACCCCAACATACTAATTTTACACTTACATCAATAATAATACCTTTAAAGTGGTTCTAAGATTGTTATTTCCATTTAGCCAGTATTCTACCCTTTCTATTTCCCAGTCTTTAAATATTTATGCCTATCATGTTACATTGTATTGAACATTATTATTTAACCAACTTCAAGAAAAATGATTTATATGTGTGGAATTCTACTAGTTAGGTATAATACATGTGATAAAAATGTAGGGCTAATATCCAACTTCTGTTTATTATAATCTGAATTTTACACAATTATAGCCTTATAATCTATGACCTTCTTTGTATTCCAAGAGTTTTTGCACAGAAGAATGAATAAAATGAAAAAAATAGGAGAAATAATATAGTCAGCACTAAAATTTTATCACATAAGAAGGCATAGGTCTAGCAGAAGTATGGAAATAAGCCTCAATTATATGGCAAATGTGAAATCATATTTCAATCTGAGACTATTCATAATGAAGCAAGTTCATTTGTGTATAAGTTTAAACATGACAGGAGAACACTAGCTTACAAATGCAACACATATCTTTCTGCATTTTTCATATCTATTTTCTCTAACAAATCCCTCTTTTGAAGATGGAAAAGTTTAGTCCTCTTCAACAATCCTCAAGGGTGACACTGATACCTAAGAAAATTATGCCTAAAGAAGCTCTAAGATGTTTTTGTATTATAGCTGCATATGATTTTTATATGAGCATTAAGTAAAGGTATATTCCCTGCAATCTCAATTTCAATTTGATGCTTCTCTTTCTTAAAAATATTATACACACACACATACCACACATATGTACATACATATAATTATATTGATGCATATAGATATATAGTCTATTTTTACCACAGGTACATATACTAAACAAGGGACTACATTTCTTTTTTAATTTATAAAGAAGTTTATTTGGCTCACAGTTGAGCAGGCTGTACAAGAAGCATGGCTCTGACATCTGCTTTTGGAGGGCCTCAGGCTGCTTCCACTAATGACAGAAGGCAAAGGGGAGCTGCCATGAGCAGAGACCACATGGCAAAAAAAGAAGCGAGAGAGAGAAGGGAAGTATCAGGCTCTTTTTAACAACGCAGTTAGCTCTGGGAAACTAATAGATCAAGAACTCATTCACCACCTCCCCTTGGGGGGCATTAATCTATTCATGAGAGATCTGCCCCCATGACCCAAACATTAGGGTCCCCAACAAGGGACTAAATTTAAATATGCATTTGCATGAGTACGTCCTCGTAAATGATTCAGTGTGTTAATTCAATGTGTTCCAAATAATTAAGAAAACAATTAAGCATTATACATTCTTCTCAACCATATCAACAAGTAGGACTAGAATACTTATGGCATAGGTTTATAGCTGATATTTCTTTTTCTGAGTCTATTCCAGAGAAAGAGCCAACAGAGGGAGACTCGGTCTCAATCAATCAATCAATCAATCAATCAAACAGTTCATGCAAGAAAAAAAGAAAGAGAGAGAGAGAGAGAGAGAGAGGGATGGAGGGAGGGAGGGAGGGAGGAAGGAAGGAAGGAAGGAGAAAGAGAATGTCTTTAAATAAATAGTAATGTCAATCTACATCTATTTTTTATTCTTTTTCTGGAGTTTCTTTCTTACTGCATTTTGATTTTTAAAGGCAAATAAGTTAACTGCAAACCATTTTTTTTCCAGCTAAACTTAATGACAGATAATCACCAGTACCATGTTAATACAATATAAAATTGTATAACTTCATGCTTTTAGTGAAGACCTACAAATATATCATTATACTTTTCACATACATTACAGAAAGTGTTTAAAATTAATTTAAATGAGAAAAAAGTTAGTTGGGAAATTGTAATTTTTTTCCAAATGAGGCATATATTGATTGGATTTGCTAGGTTTTACTTATATATTGGCATTTCTAAGACCATACACTAACAATCCACATTTTTTTCTACATCCAGTCTAGGATGCCATATTGCATTAATTCATCATGTCCCTTTAGTCTCTTGGGATTTGTAAGTTTCTCAGTCTTTCCTGGCTTTCACAAAGTTCTGAAGAGTATTAATCAAATGTTGAGTACAATGATTCAATTTGTGTCTGTATTTCTCATGATCATACTGGGAGTTAAGGGTTTATGGAAAAGATAACACAGAGTCAAGGTGCTCTTCTCACCATATTATATCATGTGATATATGATATTAATATGATATATGACTGATGATAAACTGATCACGTGGTTAAGGTGCTGTTTGCCAGATATCTCTGGTGCGAAGTCGTACATTTCCTCTCAGTACTCTTCTGGAAGGCAGTTATTAAGTCCAGCTCACCCTGAAGGGAAGGAGAAATGGGCTCCATTTATGGAGGGAGCAGTATCTACGTATATTATTTGCAAGGTCTTCCTTTAGGAAGTAATATATTTACCTCATTATATTTATTTGTTAAATAATTTCATTAGATACTATGGACTTATAGATACTCATTCTTTGGTTATAACTCAATAATATTGTTACTTATGTTGTTTAAGATATTTGTTCATACTTTGGCCAATGTGAGCATTCTCAGATTCATGTTGTGTCTTGTATCTTTTCTATTTGATCTATCTTTTTTCAAATTTTTTTGAAGGATAACTTCCTTACTTTCTGACACTACAGTGTGTTCCACACTTGTCATGTATTTTATGTACCTTAATTCCAGCATCAGCTACGTATGAAAAGTGAATTGTTTCGATAATTATTCCAACAGCTACACATCTGTATATATGTGTGTGTGTGTGTGTGTGTGTGTATGAATGAGACTTTATACTCACAATTTTTATTATAAATAAGTAATGCAAGACTTATTCTAGTTTTTCTGCCTAGCTTTTTGCAACTTCTTTCCAAGGCAATGAGAAACCTGAGTCTCATCATCTAAAATTTATTTGCATGTTTTTTCAAACTGGGTATACATGTAATATAGTTTCAGAATTGCTAAGTTATGCCATGTAGGAGAAAAGAAATACCACCCATAATAAACTGTTTACATGTAGGTCTTTTTCATTGTTGTTTTCTAAAGTTATTTGGTCAGTTCCATTTTTCACCACGTTCTTCAGTGACATTATGTCATGCATTTGTTATGTTCAATTATTTTGATTTGATCATTGAACAATGTATATATGTGTCAAAATATTGCACCCCATAAATACATGCAATTTTTTTGTGTCAATTTTAAAAATCTAATGATAAAGTTATTTTATCATCGTTTTCATTCTATTCTGGGATGCTCCAATAACTTGACTGAGCTTTTCTTTAGACACGTAGAAAAGTTCTCTGTATAAGGAACTTGGCAAAAACATTAAGAAGTCAGCATCCATTATTCAAATACCATACTTCCATCACTGTAAAAAAACACTGTGAGCATTCTTGGTCCTCTCAGAATCCCTTCGCTCTCAGAATCCCTGGCAACCATGGATCTGTTTTTCATCCATACAGTTTTGACTTATATTATATAATATAAATAGAATTATACAATATGTAGCATTCTGAGTCTGGTTTGTTTGCCTTCACAAAATATATTTAAGGTTGTGTGAATGAATAGCTTGTTCCATTTTATCACTAGATAAGTTTTTATTTTACACATGTACTATAGTTTCATTATCTATTCAAGGACATGTATATAAGGATACTTGCTTGATTCCAGTTTTTGATGATTATGAATAAAGCTGTTATAAGCATTCACATGCAGGATTTCTTGTTGACATCATTTTTAAAGTCATTTTAATAATTGCCTAGCAGTGAAGTTGCTGAATTGTGTGGGAAGCATATACACAGGAATAAGTTAGCTTAGTAGAACCCGGTTGCTCAAATCTTGTGCAACTCTCAAGAAGGGCCTGTCCTTTGTCCTCCTCGAAAAACTATAATTTTGGAATACTCCAAATTATAAAAGTTAGTAGAACATTTGGGACATGAAGCATGCTATGCCAATTTCTCTAAATAGTTTGTGCAATATAATTTATGGTGAAAACCTCCTGTCCTTCTGGGGGCTTAGAGCTTCATTAACTGCAGTCTGTCACTCAAGTACTACCGCAAATGTGAGCCCCAGTAAAAACCCTGGACGACTAGGCTCAGGAAAACTTCCTTGATATGATAAATAATACTTTGCATGTTGTTGAAGGCATTACGTGTGTCCTATTTGACTTCACTTGCAACTAGTTTCCATTGGATTTCATCCCATGCAGCTTTTCCATTTTCTGTTTTGCTTTGTATCCTTTTGCTACAATAAATTGTAAACATGAGTATAACAACTTTTGAGTTCTGTGAGTTTTTCTGGTGAATTATCAAAACTTAGAGTGATCTTATAGACCCCGGGATGATACATTTTTAACTTTATACAAAACTGTCCATTTTTATTTCTGAGTGTGCTGTTTTGCATTTCCAAAAGCAATCAGTGAGAGCTTCTGTTTCTCCACACAATCACCAATACTTAACATAGCTTTTCTTTCCTTCGTTTCCTTTTTTAAAAAGGAAAATTCTAAATGTTTGCTAGTATCACGTTATGGCCTTAATTTGTCTTTATCTAATGATCAATTACTCTTTAATGTCTTTACATGTATTTTTTTTTTTGCCATCTGTATGTCTTCTTTAGTTAATTGTCTAGTTATTTTGTGTAATTTTCATTGGATTAATGTTTTTTTGTTTTTGAATTTAAAGACTTCTTTATATATTGAGAATAAAAGTACTTTATCAGATATATGTATTTGCAAATATTTTCTCTGGATCATTGGCTTTTCTTTCCATTCTCTTAAACATGTCTCTTATAAAACCGTTTTTTAATACTGATAAAGTTCAATGTAGTATTTTTAACATACTATATTTTAATGTCATGTCCAAAAACTGACAGTCGAGCTAAGATCACACAGATGCTCTGCTTTATTTTCTTTTTAATATTTTATATTTTTATGTTTTGCATTTAGGTCTGTGATAATTTTTATTAAATTTTTGTAAGTGGTTTGAGGGATATATACACATACACACACACACATACACACATATATATATACTTAAATATAGGCATCCAATTGTTCTTGCAGCATTTGTTGATAAGTCTATTTACTGAATATTTCGACTATGTAAACTCAGATTGCTGGTTGAATTTGTTTTCTTACCAATGTAGAATTCAAGTGGCTTGCTTCTTCAAGGACAACAGGAGAGAGGCTCTGTTCTTAGGAAGGAACTCAGCCTCTCTTTGAGATTTTCACTTGATTAAGTCAGGCCCACCCACAGTAGTCTTCATTATGATTAACTCAAAATCAACTGATTTGGGACTGTCATTGAAACTTCAAAATCCCCTCACTTTTGCCACATTCTATAACCCAGATAAAAACTCATGGGCTAATCCACACTAAAATGGAAAGGATTATCCTAGGGCACGGCTCACTGGGAGCAACTTCGTGGTGTAAGCACCGAAGTGAATTTTGATAGCCGGGTCTTCTGTGGAATTGTTCAATTTCATTTAAATTACCAAATTTATGCAGAGATAGTTGTTCGTAACATACCTTTATTATCTTTAATGGGTATGAGATCAGTAGTGGTGAACCCTCTCTCATTTCTGATATTGGTATTTTATGTTTTTTATTTTTCACCTCAGTTATCCTGGCTAACATCTTTGAGAGTTTCAAAAATAATAGATTTTGATTTTGTTGATGCTCTCTGTTTTATTATTTCCATTTTATTTATTTATGCTTTAATTTATTTTTTGCTACCTTTTGTTTGCTTTAGGTTTAATTTGTTCTTTCTCTAGTTTCCTAAGTTAGAGGCTTAAGTTGTTGATGTTAGATTTTTCTTCTTTTCCAAAAAATACATTTAATAGTGCATCTCTCTCAGAACTGATTTAGCTACATCTGACAAGATTTGATAATTTGTATTTTCATTTTCATTAACTCAAAATATTTTTATATTTTCCTGGAGAATTTCTCTTTTATCCATAGGTAATTTAGATATAAATGGTTTAATTTCAATATGTGTGGTACGTCTTCAACAATTTTTTTGTTATTTATTTCCAGTTTAATTATTTAATTGCTTGACAATAACATTTATGTTTTCTATGTTTGAAATTTATCAAGGCTTGTTTTATGGCCCATAATATGATGTGTCTTAGTGAATGTCCCATGTGCACAGAGAAATTTGTATTCTACTGTTGTCAGATGGAATAGTGTATAAATGTCAACTAGATCAAATTCATTGATAGTGTTTTTCAGCTTATATATCCTAACTTAATTTATACCTGACCTTTCAATTACTAAAAGAGGTGTCTTAAAGTCTGCAATTAAAATTTTAAAATTTCCAACTATAATGTGAACCTATTTCTTCTTTCATTTCTATAAGTTTTTACATGGCATATTTTTAATCTCGGTTGTTAGTTATATTGTACATCTAGAATTGCTATCACTTCTCTGAATATTGATGACTTCATGTAATACCTCTTGCCCTTGTTATCCCTGACATTATTCCTTATTCAAACTAATATGAGTACTTCAGTTGTCTCTTTGTTAGTGTTAGCATAATATATCTTTCTCCATCTCTTTACTTTTAACCTTTCTGAATCCTTGTATTTATAGTACATTTCTTCTATATCTGTCTCTTATACACATCTAGATGTGTATAAGAGACAGGACTACAGGCGCCCGCCACCACGCCCGGCTAATTGTCTTTTGTATTTTTAGTAGAGACGGAGTTTCACCATGTTTTCCAGGATGGTCTAGATCTCCTGACCTCCTGATCCGCCCACCTCGGCCTCCCAAAGTGCTGGGATTACAGGCTTGAGCCACCGCGCCCGGCCTGTTTTTTTTTTATTTGAGTGTTTATATTATTCATGCTTTGTGATTATTGATCATTGTATTAAAATATACCTTCCGACTGATGTTTTCTATATGGTGTATTTTTTATCTTTTTTTCCTCTTTTTTGGCCTTCTCTTGTTTTAATTGAGCATTTTTATGATTGCTCTTTATTTCATCTATTAATGTATCTTTAATGGCTGTTGTAGGGTCTACCATGTACATTTTCAAATATTGTATTTCTTCCTTCAAATAATATCAGGTCACGTTATGTTTAGTACGAATATCTTATAATGAAATCGTTCCAATTTTTTCCTCTTTGTGAAATTGCTACCTTTAATTTCACTTTTATATATACTATAAGCACCCAATTCATTGCTTTAACTGTATATTATCCCTTAAATCAATTATGTATTTAAAAATTAAAGATTATATTTTACCTTCCTTGATTTATTTTCTGATGCCTTTCCACTCTTTGTTTATAAGTATCTGAATCTATGTCATTTTTCTTCTTCTTGAATACTTCATTTAAATGTTTTATTACGTAATGTTTTTATTTATAATTGATGCATAATAATTATAATATTTATGTAGCATGGTGTGATGCCTCAATGAATGTATATATTGTATAATTATCAAATTGGGTAATTACTATATTTATCATTTTAAATATTTACCATTTTTTGTGGTGAACACATTCAAAATTTTTCCTACTAGCTATCTTGAAATATACACTACATCATTTGCTATAGCCACTCTATGGTGTAATCGTGCAGGAGAACTTATCCTTGCTGTCTAAATATAACTTTGTACCTGTTGATAAATCTCTCCCAGCTCCCAGCTCCCCTGACTCTTCCAAGCCTCAGGTAACCACTGTTCTACTCTCTACAACTGTGAAACCAAGCTTTTTAGATTCCGCATATGAAAACAAATTATCTGATTTTAAAATGGGCAGAAGACCTAAATAGACATGTATCCAATAAACACATGTAAATGGCCAACAGATATATGACAAAATGCTCGATATTACCAATAATCAAAAAAATTTGAATCAAAATTACAATGAGGTATCACCTCACCCCAGTTAAAATAACTATCATCAAGATGACAAATAATAATGTATGCTGGTGAGGATGTGGAGAAGAGACCTCACTGTTGGTGGGAATGTAAATTAATAAAGCCATTTTGGAAAACAGTTTGGATCTTCCTCAGAAAATTGAAAAACAGAATTATCATATGATCCAACCATCTCATTACTGGGTATACATCCAATGGAAAGAAAATCAATGTGTTGAAGAGACATCTGCACTCCCATTGCAGTGCTATTCACCACAGTCAAGGTAAAGAATCAGCCTAAATACACATCTATGGATGTATAAAGAGAATGTGGTGTGTGTGTGTGTGTGTGTGTGTTTATACACATACATACATGTAAAATGAAATACTGTTGAGTCATAAAACAGTATGAAATTCGGTCATTTGCCACAATGTGGAGGAACCTGAAGAACATCATGTTAAGTCACATAAGCCAGGCACAGAACTAGCCATACACTAAATGATCTCGCTGATATGTGGAATATGACTTTTTGGGGTCAAAAAGGTTGGCTGTATGCCAGATCTTTTGTAGGAGAGTCTTTTCTACACTTTTGAAGGATATAGAATTTGGGGTTAACAAACTTCCCTTTCAATACTTAAAAAAGTTCAATCTTGTGTCATCTTAGTTGTGTGATTTCCGATGTAAAATCTGTTGTAATTATTATTGTTGTTTCTGTGTTAAGTAAGGTACTTGATTTCTCTGTCTACCTTCAAGATTCTCTCTTTGTATTTGCTTTTCCACAGTTTCAATATGATACTCTTGAGTATGTTGTTGTTGTTGTTGTTTATTTGGTTTGTATTTTTTATTTCTATTTTTTGGTATTTGTCTTGATTGATGTTTTCTGACTTTCTTAGTCTATGGTTTATTGTCTGTTGCTAATTCTGAAAATATTTAGGTCATTATTTCTTCAAACATTTTTTCTGCCGTTACTCATTCTAATCTCCTTTTGACATTTCTATTACATGTATTTTGCATTATTTGGTCTTGTACCTCAGTGTTTAAATCCTCTGGATTTTTAAAAATTATTTTTCTCTTTGTATTTTAGTTTGGTTAATTTCTATTGACATATATAAGTTCACTCAGTTTATTTCTTGGCCTTGTGGAATCTGGTGATGAACTCATCAAAGGCATTCTTCATTTCTGATATTTCTTTTTCTAGCAACTCTTTAATTTTCTCATATAATTTCCATATCTCTGCTGACGTTATCCATCTGGTCTCGCATGTTATCCACCTTTTACATTAAAACCCTTAACACACTACTAAGCTTTTTAAAATTCCCCCGTCTGATGATTTCAACATCTGTAGCTTATCAGAGCTTGGTTCTACTGATTCCTTTTCTCTTCAGAATCTTTAAGGATTCCTTCTCCGCTGCCTTTCCTCATGCCTTCCATTTTTGTTGCTGTTGTTGCTGAAAGCCAGACGTACTTCACAGGCGAGTAGATTTTTAGGTAAATATGCCTTTACTCTGAGAATTTGTGTTAATCTATCCAGGAGTTAAGCTGTGTTTGACTTTCAATATTGCTAATGGTTACCAGTCTTAAAGCGTCTTTTTCTTTTTGGAAACAGGGTCTCATTCCCATTGTACAGGCTGGAGTGCAGTGACGTGATCTTGGCTCTCCGCAGCCTCCATCTCACTGGCTCAGGAGATCCTCCCACCTCAGCCTCCTGAGTAGCTAGGACTATAGGCACATGCCACCACGCCAGGCTAATTTTGGTATTTTTTGTAGAGAAGGGGTTTCTCCCTGTTGCCGAAGCTTGTCTTGAATTCCTGGGCTCAAGCAATCAGCCAGACTCAGCCTACCAAGTTGCTGGGATTACAGGCATTAGCAATTGTGTTAAAGTTTCTTGCCAGGGGCCATCCAAACCTTCAAATTCCTCTACCTTTCCTGTTTGTGTCTTACATCTAGGCTTTGAGTCCCTCCTTTGCGATGATGCTCAGTTCTGATTACCCCTACCAAGATATTAGAGTACCCCCACCATAAACCCTGCAAATATTCTTGTTCCTTAGCTGCAGGAGATAATCCACCATTGTTTTCTGTGTATGTCCCTAAGGACCTCCACCCTGCAATTTAAGCTATTTTTCTCCTTAGGAGAAACTGGGCAGATAAATCAGGGCAGAGTTCCCAACCTGCACATTTAAGAATATGGAATAGGTTTTGCCGTAGCTGCCTTTCCTACCCTTTAGCTAGCACAATGGGAATCCCTTTTCTGAATTTTCTCCTATCTTTTATGTGGAATAGTTTGTGAAAAGGTAACCATCTCCCTAGGACTGCATCTCCCAGGAGCTCCCCACTCTCGCTCTAGCCTATACCCAGCCTTCAGCAATTCCTCACAATTTCTAGTTTAATGTCTTTTCTGGCTCATATATAGTCTGACTGTCATTTACCCAGGAAAACAAATGCTTAGATTCTATGTTGGCCTCTCTCCAGGTTTTAAAATGATTATCTGTCCTGTGAACTCAGTTCTCTGATGCATTTCACGTAAGTCATTAATTTGCTGCTTGCACAAATTTTTCTTGTAAAGATGGGAACTTTTTAAAAAATTTTTAAACATATTTGTTATGAAACTCTTTATTTTTTATCTCTGTCTGCCTCTCTGCTATGATTGCAGATACAACCCTAAAAGAATTAGCCTTATCTCAAGAAAATTGGGTGACAAATTAAGTGATGTAATAAAAATCAGAGTATAGTTACTCAGAATAGAGCTTGAATTGAAAGGGACTTGAAAACCTTTTTGGGATTATTATAACTTTCCATATGTTGATTTTTGGGTGGTGGTTATGTCGTGTCTGTGCACTCAGGCTTTGTGTATTGTTTGCAAATTATACTTCAACAAAAATAATTAAAATTATTTTTACTGTAGTACATTTTAATTATTGTTACTAAAAATAAATATTACAGAACTAATTATATATCTTAATCTTCATATGGCTTTCTGCATGTCTGTTCTTCACTATGCTAAATTATGTAGAAGCAGGCCTTACAAAAGTAAGTCTTGATCAGTAGGTGGCAACATTCAGTTAAAAAAAAAAAAGAAGAAGAAAACTGACACCTCTTTTTCCTCTGTCACCATAAACCAGAGGCCCAAAGGTTAAAGGGTTGACTTCTGCTGCTTCTACTTGCAATGGCAGGGCACAAACTGTGATCAGCTGTCTGATTGGAAAGAGGAGGAGAATAACTTATAAAATCTAACATTAAGAAGACCAGAGAAGGGAGCAAACAAATACATACCACAGCTAGTCTACAGACATTTCTTTTAACTGTATCAGTAATGTGAAATATTTTCATTCCTATATTGTTTAGTATAATTCGATGTTTCTATGATGAAAGGAATTCTGAATCTGTGCTTAGAGATTCAAAAGGAGAAAATGTTATAATCTATTTGTGTTAAGTGGAGATGTCACCCCTTGCCACATTATTTCTACAGTATACTAGAGCCAGGCCTTTTAACATATTTTTGCTGTGTTTGAAAGTAGTGACGGTGTCCTGGATAGTTTCCTATGTTTTTGTATAAAATACATCTGAATATGGAATTTAATCTCATGGCTAAAAATATTCCATAAATTTAAAAATCACCCTTCATTAATAACAAATTCTTATATATCCTTCTAGTATTAACTAATATTTGTAGAAGTAAATCTAGAAATAAATTTTTGTCTCTAGTCATTTTTTATATAAAAAATAGAAAATGAGATAATCTATTTCCCACATAGTTTCTTGACTAACAATGTATCTTGCAGAAAATTCAGTATCTCTCATAGTGTTTCCTCATTCTTTTCATTTTGCCATACATTTTATTTTATTTGTTGATATACTATGATTTATTTAACCTGTTCTCCATTGCTGGTAATTTGGGTTGCCGATATTATTTTTCTGTTTCAAACAAAGCTAAAATTAATAAAATAGTACATATGTCATTTCACGTGTGTGAAAACATCCAGAAGATAAATCCCCAGACATAAAATTGCTGGGGGAAACTATATATATACGTGTGTAATTTTGATATATACTGCCAATTTTCTCTCCAGGATGTTCATGCCAATGTAGACTCTCAACAGTAATACATCAGACTTAGCGTTCCCTTAGTCTTACAGAGAGTCTTATCAACATTGGATTTTGTCAAATGGATAGATGGAATATTGTATGACAAAGTACCATGCCTCAGTTTTTATTGAGGTAGAATTTACATAGGGTAAATTACATAAATCTTAAACATAAGGCTTGTTGAATTTTCACATATGTATGAATTTTTCACATATCTTTACCATGTCACACCACCTCATCAAAATATAGAGCATTTCCAGCATTTTCAAATGCTCCCTTTTGCTCACCCTAGGCAGTACACCTCTAAGGATGACCACTAATCTCTACCATCAAAATCTAGTTTTTCCTTTTTACACTTAATATACATAGAATAAAATACCACTAGAATTCTGGAGTGTCTGGCTTTTCTCCTCAATTCCATATCTATGGTATTCATCTGTGATATCATGTAAACATGTTTTGCATTTATTTTCATTGACTATGATATCTATTATTTGAATGTATCTCAATTTATTCATCTTATGAATAAATAACACTGAAATTAATTCCTATATTTGCTATCAAGGAACATCATCTAGTCACTGCAGTATCTACAACCCACAATATTTACTGTTTTGTTACTCATAATAATTCCACTGAAAACATTTTCAGACATATTGTGATTTCCTCCTTGCCCATGAGTTACATAAACGAGTACCTCAATTTCTAAACATTTGGAGACTTTCTAGTTAGGTTTATAATATTACATTTTAGTGAATCCACATGTTCAAAGAATATACATTCAAATTGTTTCAGATCTTTGATGTTTGTTGCTATATGCTTTACAGTGGAGCATGTTAATTTCAACATGTACTTGGAAAGACTATAATTTGTATAAATTGGATATGATGTTCTAATATGTCTCAAATACACCAACATTAAACTGTGTTATTTAAATTTCCCTATTTTTAATGATTTCTGTTTGCTTGTTTTATCAGTTACTGAGAAGACTTATTAAAATCTTAATTGTAGATTTTTCTACCTCAGCATTTAGTTCTGTCAAATCTTCATATTTTTGGAAAATAATTCTATCGGGTATAGAAAAATTTAGAATTGTTATATCGTATCATATAATTAATATTTTAACCATTATGATATATCTCTCCCATTTGTTTGGCATTAATACCTGTCTGATATTAAGATAGCCATCCCTGCTTTTTGGGGGTAATGTTTACATGGTAAGTCTTTTTCTATACTTTTCCTTTTAATGTTTTTGTATCTTAATATTGTAAGTGGGTGAATGTTTTATAAGTAATATGTGGCTTACTTTTTAATTAATCAAATTTTACTATTTCTGTAGTTTATGTAAAGTTTAGAAATCTTAAATTTGATATATTTTCTGGTAGACTTCTATTTAAAAAATTGTGTTTTAAAATAGAATCTTTCCTATTAGCATGCATAAACAGGTTTTGTGTGAATATATGTATTTTTATATTTCAGAGATAAATACCTAAGAGTACAATTGCTTTGTCTTGGCAGTTGTCATATGGTTAGTATTAATATAAACGAGCAAATCATTTTCCTGGGTTGTGGTACCATTTTACATTCCCACCAGCAATGTGTAAGTGATATGTTTTCTCTGCATTTTCAATTGCATTTAGCATTGTAATTATTTAATGTTGTCACTGAAAGGAGTTGGGGAAAATGTACCAACCTGGTAGTTTGGAAATGAATGGGGTTTGTAAAACCGAAGGCAAAAAGAATTGCATATAATAATTATGAAATAGTTGATAAAGTTGTCTCCCACAGAGATATGAGGTTAATAACTCTGGAATCACTACACATACATACTGAAATTGAACAATGAAAAAATAAATGGTGGATAGTGCAACCAGGGTTCTCACTGTTGAAGTCGTGTGTGCTATAGATCAGCAAATGGAGGAGGCTAAAATGATCTATGTAGTAATGGATTAGAGGTGGAGACCTGAGTATGAACTCATGTTTAGCTTAACATAGATGCTGATGGCAACATATATTTATAGGTATGTGTATATATAGATGGAATAGTATACACACGTGTACTTGCTTGTTCTGTTAGCTGAAAGAGTGTGAAAGCATTGACATCCCAAGAGCAGCAAGCACACTTCACACTTAGCAGACGGTTTCTAATACCACTCCTCAATAAGGAAAACAAGGTCATTGGAGAAATGTCTTATTCTAGGACCCAGACATGAAATATATAAGATGATCTGGGCACACCTTACAGTCTCAGAACGAAAGATAATACTCAAAGAAACACTGTGGGGATGGATTATATCAACAACAGAGACATAAGAGCCAAATGAAAGAGATTCCAACTGCCAATACTAGAACAATTTGAGCAACAAACTAAATTACTTTGAGATTAAACTCCAAAGTATACTATATGGATACATATATGTCATTATAGACTCATTTTATTGATTGTGTATATATATATATGCATACACATAGAAGAGATGAGTCTATGATATAAATAAATGGATACAATATATAAATAAATGTAGGACAATAGGCAATTCTTCCACGCAGAACAATTCCAAATAGTATACATAGAAACTCCCCTCAAAGAGATAGATTGTAATTCCTGTCTGTTTAAACATATCCTCTTCTTAGTGATGCTCTTCTAAGAAGTACAATTAAAAAATTGAAAATTGGGTGATTAATCTGCAGGGAAATTGATGAAAAACACCCCAGCCAAATAATCAAGAAATGATAATATGTACCCTTGATAGGATATAATGAAAATTATATTTTAACTTCACAGACTTCTCCACATCCTATAAATCTAGTCTAATCATGAGACAAACATCAAATAAATCTTAGTTTAGAAATACTCTATCAAACAACTGGTCAGTACATTTCACACTGTCAAGATCATCAAAAACTAGGAGAGTCCATGAAACTGTCACAGCTAAGAAGATTCTAGTTAGACAGGACTGCTAAATATAATGTGGTATCCTGGGTGAGATTTTGGAACAAAAAGAGTAAAATAACTTTAGAAATCTAAAAATGTATGGACTTCAATTAAAATAATGTATTAATATTGCTTTATTAATTATAAAAAATATAACATTAAGGTGAGATGTCAAAAATAAAAAATTGGTGCAGGTATATAGGAACTCACTGCGTTGTCTGTGCAACTTTTCTGTAAATATATCTATCTATTCTGTGGTAAAATTTTGTTTAAAATAATACAGAAAATACACCCTGCCTGTTGATGGCAAGAGTGTCAAACCATTTGTAGCCACATTTAACCCATCACACAGGTTTAACCCAAAGCTATGTCTTATGACCTGGATGCTGCCTTAGAGTCAAGTCCAAAAATTTAAACTAAAACAAAGAGCAACCATTAGCTGTATGCTTCATTTAAATTGTTTAGATCATCCTGAAGCAGATTTCTGTTTAATGCATTTCATACTCTCCCACCATTTATTCATGAGTCACACATAGTTTCACGATTAACAAACAGGAAAATAATAGTATCAACAATTAAAGCAGATCAATAAAATCTATGCATTCTAATGAATAAAGTTCAATTAATACCCAAAGCCTAATGCGGATTAAAACATAAAATACAAAGTCAAGCCATTTCCTGTAATTTAATCAATTTATTATTACTAAAATAACTAAAACTTATTCAGGTTGTCTTATCTACCAAACTTTCAATATGGTCATATGTATAAATGAACTTAAATGTGATTCTTAATTTCTTAATTATTTGGAGGCTTTTATTAAAACAAACTTAATTTTCAAATGTTTTACTTGGCACTCTTATCTGAAATTTACCCCCTTTTTAAATAAGTTAATCTCTACAAAAATAAAAAATGTCCCTGGAGTCTCACTAATCTGTCTCAGCAACAAGTTTTCCAATACTAAAAATATCCTCCTTTGATAAATAAGGCCATGTAATTGTCACTAAAATTATTATATATGTCCATATTCTACATTAAAGGTCCTGTATATGACTATAACTGAATTATTACAGGGAATACATTCAAAATTATGTGATTATTTTTCTTCCACTAGCAGAAATGCTTTATTGTGTGTTCTATAATTTATGAAAAAATAAATATGATGGAAAATAATTTCACTCGTTATTCTAAATATATTTAGAATATATTTGTCATTAATGTCAATTGATATGTAATAATGAAAATATAAACCTAGCACAAAGAGATAGTTCACTAACTCAGAATTAATATTTTGTTTCCAAATCAAAGAGGTTTTTAAATTTATAATATTAAGATAATTTTTGGCTATTCACTAAAATAAGAATCAGTACTAGATGTACTCAAAAATCTTGTCAGCAAACTTAAAACAAGAAAGGTATCCCCACCCCCCATACCCTCTGTCAGGCTTACCTCTTCTGACTTTAATATGACAAATTCTATTTAATTCCACTTATTTTTGAAAAGCCAGTTACAAAATAAAATCTTATTACTCATGTAAGCCTTTTCTCCTCATATGAGTACTTTAATTACTTTATTTTAAAAAGTGATGATACACACTCACATTTGCTAGATAGTCCATTCATATTCTAATATAAAGTAGTTTGTATTAAAATAAACATTTCTTGGGCCAGGAACAGTGGCTCACGGCTGCAATGTCAACATTTTGAGAAGCCAAGGAAGGCGGATCACTTGAGGTCAAGAGTTTGAGACCACCCTGGCCAAGGTGGTGAGACCTGATCTCTATTAAAACTAAAAAAAATTAGCCGGATGTGGTGGCGCATGCATGTAGTCCCAGCTACTCAGGAGGCTGAGGTAGGTGAATTGCTTGAACCTGGGAGGTGAAAGTTGTTGTGAGCTGAGATCACGCCACTGCAGTCCAGCCTAGGTGACAGAGCAAGACTCTGTTTCTAAAAAAATAAATAATGAAAAAAAGAAACATTTCTTGAATGACATACACTAAAGTTTATTGTTCTTTTTGCACTTTTGTTATTGTGTGTTGTAATAGACATATTAATTTTTATCAAATAAAAACAAAAGGCAAAAATGTCAGTTTTTTAAAAGATTTATTTAAATTATGATTACTCTATCAACATATTTAGGTTTAGTTGAATATCACAGATTGTGATATATCAGCTTAAGTATAAAATGAGATTACAACTAGCTGAAACATATCAAATCTATATAAGTTCATTTTCTTTTTCAAAGTAAAAAATACTCTATTTTAATAAGCATTAGAAGATCTATTAATTGTATTATTCCTAGAAAATCAAAATATTGTCAAACTCCTTTACAATAGCCTGACATTAAAGGCAGCAGAATGTTAGAGATGATGAGCATTTACCCAAACACATAGTGCCAGCTAACTCCTAAAAATGAGCCTACCAAATTTTCTAGGCTATGCTCTCTACAACTTAATGAAGACCTTAAAGCTCACATTTAGAAATTTGGTGGATAAAAATAACTATACTCTATGATTATAACTGTTCAATTATGTCAAGTAGACATAATGATGCTGCAAACTAAATATGTGTGCCAAGTACTTCCAGAAACATCCCCAAAGCTGCCTTCTCTGGAGAAGAATGCTCTCCTCTTAGAAAGCTGAGATTTGAAAGTGGTTTCCTGTGACTTATGCTATTGCTAAATGAACTGCATATTTTTTTCCACTAAATTGTTTTTTGAGGACTAAGACACTTTACAGCTTAGCAATAAATAAATAAAATTATAAGAAAGTTAACTGTGGTTAATGAGAAAAACTACATTTATTTCAAATGACGTGGGATTGACTAAAAGTCTTACCAAACTGATTGCTGAGTGACAAATGATATTCAGTATGAATTGGTCTTATCAACATTATCGGTTCCTGACTAAAAAAAAAAAAATTGCTCTTGTTTGAATAAATAAGGAAATGACTGAATTCATTCTTCTCTTTGTGTTAATTTCCCCTAGGACCCATTTTATCTATAACTTCTGGTGAGTTAGATAACGCTCAAATATTTTATCTCTTTATCAAATGTGTTAGCTAAGTAGTTTTCCTGTGTACAAATAACCTTGGTGCCCTGATATGATACAACACTATTGGTTGTTCCACAATAAAAATTCTCACAAGTAATTTTTTAGCCATCACATTTCCAGAACAGATAGTACCCAAAGTATCATGCTGCTCAATTTCCCATTAGCAAGCACATATTGCTTTCTACTTTCTCACCTGAATACATTACACAAAACATCAATAAAGATATCTACACTAATGAGAATTAGTCACCCACAACTCTAGACCCTTTCTATAACTGTATAAAATAATTCACACATACACAAGCTGGGTTTAAGCCTATATTACATATAATATTTTTAAATACTTAAAAACAATCTGAAAGTCCAGTTACAATAATTCGTATCAAATTAAAAGTAATCCAGGAGTTTTCAGATTTCTCTAATCATAGTCACATCTCTAGAAATACAGGCTATTACAGTGTTTTGAAAACTGATATAGTCCGTAGACATTTTCTTAAATCAATCCAATTACTGAATTAGAGATCATGGCTGCTTTATATGAGTCAAGTCATGTCTGTCCAATCTGTCTTGACTGAGTTGGGTTTCCCAGATATACTGATGTGGAATAAGACAGCCCAACTGAACAAACACAGTGTCAATAGAAACCGGGCCATTCAGTCTTAAAAGAGAATCCCCGTTTGTGTGTGCAGAGAAAGGCACTCCTGAAAACAAATAAACAAACAAACAAAATGGAATAGAGCAATTGTAGAACATTTCAGTGCAAGTGAAAAGGACATTTTGTTTTCAACTTGACAAACCTGACTTAACGATTCTTTCCTGTACTACTAATGGAGTTGCTGTACTGTTCATAAATATGCAATGTCAGCAAAGTCACTCCAGAAAGGAGAATCTATTACAATTTGCCACTTTTGTTTACCTCAGCCTATTGAAGAAAGGACTGTATTGGTACTATAACAAATGGAGTTTTAACATATTGTGAGAATTCAAAAAATACATATTTACTGGATAAATCACAGGAGTCTTAAAATATTGTATGAAATCATACAAGATAACTTTATATATTATAGAGAAAGTTTATTCTAGAATAACAATGACAAAATTATTAGGCATAGAGAACAGAAACTTGGGTTTAAGACAATGAGGATAGCAATACCAATCTTAAGGATAAACAAATTGAAGAAAGCACTCCAATTTATTTCAAAGACCCATATAATAATTGCCTTCATTCCAGTGCAGACACTGTGAGGTCCTTTTAGTGAAATTGAAAGCCCAGCAGAAAATAATCACACAAAATCAAATAGCATTTTGCTATCTGCTAGTAGCTCAAGGAAACTATGTGTTTTAATTAACCAAATCCGGATAAGAACGTTAAGCCAATGTAATAAAAATTCAGATTGTTGTAAAGTTATACCAACAGGCTGTATAAGCTAGGGCACCAAAAAAAAAAAGCTCTTTAAATGTAATTAGAAAACTAATAATGGACCCTGATAGGTTTTTTCTTGTATTTCCCTTTCTTTTTCTGTAATACAGCATGCCATTCATTCTTATGCAGACAAACAGAATAAACCCTCTTCAAACATGTAGTTTTGAACCAGTTATATTAAATAAAGCAGGATAATTTTCACATAATTTATATCCAGCTATAAATGGACAATTATCTGTAAATAGTACGGGAATGGATGCATTCCCATTTAGATGACAATCACTCTGTACAGAAACATGAAAACCAGAGTGTTTGCCAATGGAAGGTATGTGATAACAACAAAATTTCCAATAAAATAGTTCATCAAAAAAGAGTTCAATTATCCAGAAAAATTCTGTCATAGCAAATACTCATGGCATTTCATTTTGTGTAAAATACAGCACTGAGTCACCTGACTTTTCTTTTATTGGAGTATTTCCCAGGCTAAAAGCTGAAAACCTGATTGCAATTTTAGCCTGATAACTGACTCTCCTGTAATAATACAGTAATAAAGCTTCTGCTTATAGACCACCGACCAATATGCACAAGTATCTATGCTATATCGTATGTGCAGATACAAAACACAAATGCACAATAAGCATAATCCGGAACATTTTAAGAGGAAAGGGGAGATAAGGTGAACTTATTTTAATGAATTCACTCAGAATCGTCAGGGAAGTCCAGAGGGAGCCATACAGATGTTTGTGGCAGCATTTCTAGATCAAGAAGTGCAAAGGCCCTGATCCTATGCATTGTTTTGAGATGTATCAAGTAGGTCAGTGAATCTGGAAAGACCTGAGCAAGTAGGAGCATTGTAGAAGATGATCCCATGTATATAACTAGCTCATCTGGATTTTACTGTGACAGCAATGGGAAGCCATTGGTGCTTTTTGAGCAGATGGAGTAAATGACATGACATGTTTTGAAGGAAACTATTCTGGATGCTCTGTGAGAAAAGTTTGTTCTCTCTCTCTCTAGATATAGCTTAACATAGAAGTAGATATGTATATAGTTATATATGTGTTTGTGTGTATATATAGTAGTTTTTAAAAAGTAATAAAAATTTAGTGGGTGTTACAGTAAATAATTTGGTATTAATGCTTTTAAATCAGAAAGCATTAAAACCCACACCTTATTAGTAGAAATGATATATTTTCAATATGCTATAAAATATATCAGATAATAATCACTCAAAGAAATTATTATTATTAGAGACAGTGTCTCCCTTTGTCACCCAGGCTGGAGTGCAGTGGTGCAATCTTGGCTCACTGCAACCTCCGCTTCCCAGGAAACCTCCAGAGTAGCTGGGACTACAGGTAGGTGCCACCACGCCCAGCTAATTTTTTGTATTTTTAGTAGAGACGGAGTTTCACCACGTTAGCAGGAGTGTCTTGATCTCCTGAACTTGTGATCCACCCTCCTTGGCCTACCAAACTGCTGGGATTATGGGAGTGAGCCACCGCACACAGCCTGAAATTATTATATTTTTATTAAGGTACTATGTTAGCTAAGATTTAAATTTTACCTTATTTTAGTAGTTAACATAAGGTTAATATCAAGTGGCCCTTTTTAAAAGGTGAATATTATCAATGTTATAAAAATGCAAGTGTTTAGAATACTGTAAACACTAGTTACATCAAATAAATAGATGAATGAAAAAATCAATAAATGAATGGACAAATGCACAAGTGAACAAATGGATTAATTAATAAATAATTTGTGGCGTATGTTTATTTGCTATATTATTTTGTCATGCAGATAAACACACGATGCATTATGTGGTGACTTAAATATTGCAGGGCAATTAGTTGGAAAGAATTAATTTGTCTAATTTACATGCATTTACACTTAGAGCTTAGGAGAGTCTAAATACCAACACAGAAAACAATTAGCATGCTAAACTTGTGTTCAGAGTCAATATTTACTGCAGAGCACAAATTGAGTCACATTTTAGACGAAGAAATTCTATCATGTGGTTAAAAAGAAATTCTTCCACAAAGTGTTGTTTACAAATTCTCACTTCAATGCATCTGGATAAACCAGAATATTATTTGGAAGACTTTAATATGTCAGGAGTCTGAAAAGCTCTTTACCTACTATAATCATTGAACAATATGGATATCTTAGTCCATTTGGCTGTATTTAAAATACCATAAACTGGCTAGATTGTAAACAACAGAAATTTATTTATCACATTTCCTGACTGGAAAGTCCAGGAAAAAAATACCAGCAAATTCAGGGTCTGGTGAGGGTTCCCTTCCTGGTTCATAGATGGCAATTTCTTATGTGTCCTCAAGTAATGGAAAGGAAAACTCTGGTCTCTTCAGCCTGTTATAAATGCACTAATCACATTCATGAGGGTTTCACTCTCAAGACATAATCACCTACTAAAGGCTCCCTACTCCTGAAACCATCACATTTTGGTTTAGGTTTCACCGTATACATTTAGGGGAGACTCAAATATTCAGACTATAGCAATAGACAAGTAAAGATGACTTTTTATTTACTCTTGGTCAAACATCCATTTGGTAATATCTGAATACAACTACTCAGTCTTCACCTTCTAATTTTCTTCCTTTTCTACCTATCATCCAGAAAATAATAATTAAATTTAATACCTATAATTCGTAAAAATAGAGAAATTTTCAAAATGGAACTCATATAAATTTATTATTATAAACAGAAATATTACTTTCTTTTTTATCAACTCATACATTATAAATATGATATTATGTCCCATTAGCATTTACATATATTTCTTTGCTTAAATATCTGTCACTATATACTACATTGTAAACATATAGAAGAAAATGCTATTTTTTTGCCTTTATATCTTCTACATTTTCAGATTGCCTGACCTATGTTAGTAGCTTCAGAGTTTTAACACTTTTAACATGGAATTTATAAGTCATAAAATAACCTCCTTTAAATGTGTACCATAAAGAATTTTAGTGTACTTACAGAGGAGAAAAACCATCACCACAATCTAATTTTGAAACATTTCCATAATCCTAAAAAAAAGCTTATGCCCACTTTCAGTCACTCTCTATTTCTACCTCCAGTCCTAGGAAAACACTAGTTTATTTTCTCTTCTCAGCATCGGTTTTTCTGGGATATTTCAGAAAAAATGAAATAATACTATATAAGCTTTTTGTCTATCTTTGTTTTAGTGAGCAAAATGTTTTTGAAGTTCATCCATGTTGTTATATATATCAGTTCTTCATTCCTTTCTACTGCCAAATTATATTTCATAGCATGAGTATGCCACATTTTGTTCATCCATTCATCAGTTGATAAATATTTAGCTTGCTTCCACTTTTGCCTATTATAAATCATGCTGCTATGAATATTATTGCACAAATGTATATGGATGTATTCATTTTCTTGGAGAGATACACAGGAGTGGACTTTCAGTCATACGGTAAGTCTATTTTTAACTGATTAAGAAACTGCCGTAGTATTTTTAAAAATGGCTATACTATTCTATTTTTCCACTAGCAATATTTGAGCCTTCCAATTTTATGCATCTTGGCCAATACTTGTTAAAGTCTGTCTGCTCCTTATAAAAACCTTCAGCAAAGAAGGAACAGAAGTGTTCTTCTTCAAACTTATCAGCATCTATGAAAAGTCTGCCAGTGACATCACACTTAAACATGAAAAATTGAATTATTTCATCCTAGTATCAGAAACATGACAAGTATATCCTCTTCCATTACTTCTGCTCATCATTTTACTAGAAATACTATCTAGTAGTGCAATCGATGAAGAAAAAGGAGTCAAGGCATACAAACTCTAAAGGAAGAAGTGAAAATCTTTGATTAGATGACTTTACCATTTTTACAGAAAATCAAATAAAATCTTTAAAAAAGTTAAAATAACCAAAAAGTGAGTTTGGCAAGTTAGCAGGATAAATTCAAAATTCAAAAGTCAATTGTATTTCTATAAGCTACCAGTGAAGAATTCAGTACTAGAATTTCAAAAATTGATTTACAATCACATCAAAAATATAAAATACTCAAGGATAAATCTGACAAAAATGTGCAAGAATTTTAGTCTGAAAAGCACAAAACATTGCTGAAAACATTGACATAAATAATGCAAAAGATACACTGTTCTCATAATCAAAAGATTCCATATTGTTAACATATAATTTTTCCCCAGACTAACATAGATTTAAGGCCATTTCAAAAAAAATTACAGGGGATTTTTTTTCATAGAAATTAAAGAATCGATATAAAGATTTCAAAATTCATGTTAAAACACAGAGAATAGAATATAGAACAATTAAAACAACTTTGAAAAAAAGATTGATGTTGAGAAACTGACTATGTGATATTGAAACCAATTTTAAA
>NW_012101580.1:146445-148835 GCF_000951045.1 Mandrillus leucophaeus
ACCATGTTAGCCAGGATGGTCTTGATCTCCTGACCTCATGATCCGCCCCCCTCAGCCTCCCAAGGTGCTGGGATTATAAGCGTGACCCACCACAGCCGGCCAGTGTTACAGTTCTTAAAGATGGTGTGTTCAGAGTTTGTTCCTTCAGATGTTCAGATGTGTCTGGAGTTTCTTCCTTCCGGTGGGTTCATGGTCTCGCCTGACTTCAGGAGTGAAACGGCAGACCTTTGCAGTGAGTGTTCTAGTTCATAAAGGTAGTGCATACCCAAAGAGTGAGCAGCAGCAAGATTTATTGTGAAGAAGGAAAGAACAAAGCCTCCATAGCATGGAAGGGCATTCCAGCTGGTTGCCTCTGGTTGGATGGCCAGCTTTTATTCCCTTATTTGGCCCCACTCACGTTCTGCTGATTGGTCCATTTTACAGAGTGCTGATTGGTCCATTTTACATAGTGCTGATTGGTGCGTTTTTACAGAGTGCTGATTGGTGCATTTACAAACCTTTAGCTAGACACAGAGTGCTGATTGGTCCGTTTTTACAGAGTGCTGATTGGTGCATTTACAAACCTTTAGCTAGACACAGAGTGCTGATTGGTGTGTTTACAATCCTTTAGCTAGACAGAAAAGTTCTCCAAGTCCCCACCTGACCCAGAAGCCCAGCCAGCTTCACCTCTCAGAACTACTGAGCCTCGTGCATAATCACATTCACCAATTCCCATGACAAACCTACTATATCTTACATATACCCTTTTGACACTGTTTCTCTGGAGAACCCTAACTATTACATAAATGGGGGTGAGGAGGTTGCTTTTATCGGGGGGTAAGGAGATTTTTTGACTAGCAAAGAACCCAAACAAACAAAAAATCTCATCAGAATTTAGGGGCTCGATGTCCCCAGTTTCATTGTCTTTCCATACACCTCCATCTCAACTTACACGTCTTGTTTCCCTTTCAATGCCCTGGATTTAATAGGAAGTGATCCTCTAACCACATTCTTAGAGGATGAGAGTTCAACTTGGGTAGTAGTTCAGTCAATCACCATATGAGTTCACATGCTTGATATTCAGCAATGTCAACACTGGGATTATAAGAGAGGGCTTTTCTTCAGGGCACAACTAAAATCTATGAAAGGAAAATAAACATTGGGGCCCCCAAATCACAAGCTAAAGGGAAAAAGTCAAGTTAGGAACCGCTTGGGGCAAACCTGCCTCTCATTCTATTCAAAGTCACCTCTCTGCTCATTAAGATGCATATCTTATTACCTCCTTTGGAGAGGCTAATCAGAAATTCAAAAGAATGCAACCATTTGTCCTATCTACCTATGACTTGGGAGCCCCCCCCCCCACACTTCTAGTTCTCCTGCCTTTCTGGAATGAACCAATGTTTATCTTACATATGTTGATTGATGTCTCATATTTCCCTAGTATGTATAAAACCAAACTGTGCTCTGACCACCTTGGACACATGTCAGGACCTCCTGAGGCTGTGTCATGGGCACACATCCTCAACTTTGGCAAAATAAACATTTCTAAATTAACTGAGACCTGTCTCAGACATCCAGAATTCACATTTTGGTAAACATGGAGAGATTCTGAATAGAGGTGTCCCTGACCTTTGACAAATCATCTATTGGTGCTTGGTACCAGCATAAGCTAACTTTATGGCCAAAAATAATAGAACAAATTTGCTAAGATCTGGGAACACACCCTCCAGAGAATCCCTGAACTCCCAAAATTTCCTTGAGATCTAAAATTTATTTTGCTGTACAACTCCCTTTTTTTTTTTTTTGGAGTCTTACTTGCTTCCCAAAAGGAAGGCAAGATTTCCTGCTTCCATGATGATGGAAGGCAAGGTAACTTCTTTATGGAACTTGAGCTCGCTCCCAGTAAGGAAGACAAGTTTAAGTTTTCTCCTGCTTCTAGGATGGTAGAGAGCAGTCTTCAGTCTGAGACCCACTCCTAGGTAAGTAGCTGAGTTAGGGTTTTGTATAGGCTAAAGTTTAACAACCAGCTGGTCCTAATTTATTCTTATCATTAAAGCACTCAGTGATCATATTGTTGGAGTTTTATTTGTTGTTGTTGTTTCTGGCCTTTCTCCCACTAGATTTGACTAACATGACCTGACTTGATTAAATCTGTGTGACAATTCCAAATTTTGGGTAAGAAGGCCTCTCTAATTTGGTTAAAATTCCTCACAGCGGGAAAAGAGGAAAAACAAACAAACAAAAACAAAAACAAAAAGGAAGTGCTTGGTGTCTATGATTGCTTTCAGTCTTAAAAATCAAATGTTCTTTCATTTACTTTTCTTACACCCGATAACTTCTACCCCCTTGACCATCTGCAATACCAAAAAATCTCAAAAAGGTTTCTACCGACTTGAACCCCTTTAAAGAAT
>NW_012101580.1:150365-152130 GCF_000951045.1 Mandrillus leucophaeus
ACATCTGTAGTCCTGGAACTTTGGGAGGTTGAGTCAAGGTATACCTTGAGGAATTGAAGGCTAGCTTAGACAATATAGAGAAACCAAGTCTCTACAAAAATACAGAAATTAGTCAGGCATGGTGGTGTGTGTCTATAGTCCCAGCTACTGGGGTGGTGTTGGGGGATGCTGAGGTGGGAAAATCACATGATCCTGGGAGGTCAATGCTGCAGTGAGCTGTGTTCATGCCACTGCACTTCAGTCGGGGCAACAGAGGAAGACCCTGTCTCATAAAACAACAAATACATTAAAAAAATAAAATAAAATAAAGTTCTCTTCCTCTGGAACTACTTGGGATAGCAAAATTTGTAGTCAGAATTCTCCAGAGAAGTACATTCAGTAGAATATATATGGATATATAAATGAAGGTACAGAAGCAACTGAAAGGAGAAAGAATAGTCTTTTCAACATATACCACTAGAAAACTTAGAGAGCCATATGCAAATAAAAAAGAAAGAAGACAAATTATCTCTATCAATTTCTTGCAATATATACAAATGCTAATTCAAGTGAAGTAGACACCTCAGTGTAAAACCTTAAACTAAAGAACTTCTAGAAGAAGGAGAAAATTTTTGTTACATTGGGGTAAACAATGATTTCTTAAGTAAAATTCCAAAAAGCACAATCTATAAAAACAGAATTGATAAACTGGAGTTCACCAAAGTTAAGAACTTCTGTTCTCTGAAAGACATTTTTAAGGCAGTGTAAATACAAACCACTGACTGAGAAAAAAATTTAGAAATTACATATCTGATGACATGGTTCGACTGTGTCCTCACCAAAATCTCATCTTGAATTGTAGCTCCCATAATTCCCATGTGTTGGTGGAGGGATCTGGTGGGAGATAAAGAATCATGGGGGCAGTTTCCCGCATACTGTTCTCATGGTAGTGAATAAGTTTTATAAGGGGAATGGTTTTATAAGGGGAAACCCCTTTCACTTGGCTCTCATTTTCTCTCTTTTCTGCTGCCATGTAAGATGTGCCTTTCACCTTCCACTATATTGTGAGGCCTCCCCAGCCACTCAGAACTGTGGGTCCATTAAACCTCGGTTTCTGTATAAATTACCCAGTCTCAGGTATGTTCTCATCAGCAGCATGGAAATGAACTAATACATCTGATATGCACTTTTACCCAGGATACGCAAAGTATTATAAATCAATAACAAGAAATAGTCAACTAACTTTAGAATGTCAGTGAAAGTGGAACAGAAAAAAAAATGGACATTGTTACTAAAGAAGAAACATGGATGACAAATAGGCACATGAAATATGTTAGATCACATGTAGCACTGAAACTTTTAACAATTTGAAAGGCAAGAAAGTATATTATTTTATAATTGAATACTCAGCCATGTTTTTAAGTAATTTTTGAAGAACTTTTATATTAATATATTCTCTAGTAATATTACATTGTTCTTGATTATTATTTTATTCTTTGTATCAATTTTGGTAAATTGTATTTCCTTAAAAACTGATAATATGCACTGTTTTTCAAGTGTATGACTATAAAATTATATAAATTATTCTTTTTAGTTTAAAAATATCTAACATTCTTTATTTATTGCAAGTCTTTTTATTTTATGCATGTGCCTTACAATCAATATATCCAAATAAGGCCAGATGTGGTGACTCACACCTGTAATCCCAGCTCTTTAGGAGACTGAGGTCGGAGGATTGCCTGAGCCCAGGAGTTCAGGACCAGCCTGGACAACATGGCAAGACTCT
>NW_012101580.1:155230-157373 GCF_000951045.1 Mandrillus leucophaeus
AGTTTAAGTTTTCTCCTGCTTCTAGGATGGTAGAGAGCAGTCTTCAGTCTGAGACCCACTCCTAGGTAAGTAGCTGAGTTAGGGTTTTGTATAGGCTAAAGTTTAACAACCAGCTGGTCCTAATTTATTCTTATCATTAAAGCACTCAGTGATCATATTGTTGGAGTTTTATTTGTTGTTGTTGTTTCTGGCCTTTCTCCCACTAGATTTGACTAACATGACCTGACTTGATTAAATCTGTGTGACAATTCCAAATTTTGGGTAAGAAGGCCTCTCTAATTTGGTTAAAATTCCTCACAGCGGGAAAAGAGGAAAAACAAACAAACAAAAACAAAAACAAAAAGGAAGTGCTTGGTGTCTATGATTGCTTTCAGTCTTAAAAATCAAATGTTCTTTCATTTACTTTTCTTACACCCGATAACTTCTACCCCCTTGACCATCTGCAATACCAAAAAATCTCAAAAAGGTTTCTACCGACTTGAACCCCTTTAAAGAATCCAGAACAAAGGCACCACTGACCCTTTTAGGGGTGCTGTGTTTTCTTTGTGGAATTGCAAGAGTCATGGGCAAATTGTTCATAGGTCTAAAGGTCTGTTTTCCTGTTTTTCATGACCTGGCTTCTTTGGCTTTGTGGTACTAGAGATGACCTTGTACTGTGAGAAGACCTCTCTTTTGGAGAGGCTAATCAGAAAATCAGAAAAATGCAATTATTTGTCTCTTATCTATCTGTGACCTGGAAGCCTTCTTCCTGTTTCAAGTTGTCCTCCCTTTCTGGATCGAACCAATGTTCTTCTTACATATATTGATTGATGTCTCATATTTCCCTAAAATGTATAAAATCAAACTGTGCTCTGACCACCTTGGGCACATGTTGTCAGGACTCCTGAGGCTGTGTCATGGGCACACATCCTCAACCTTGGCAACATAAACATTCTAAATTAACTGAGACCTGTTGCAGATATTCAGGGTTCACAAAACTCTTACATGATTTATGTAGTACATAGTGAAAATTCACATCCCTTAGCTCATTCTTTTCTTTCACCACTTGATCCTGTGACATTAGGAACAATCAACCAATGTCATCATACTTCTTAGTTTTCCCAAAATGTATGAAAGTGCCATAAACAGAGTTACTTAACTTCTTGCCTCTTGAAAGAGATTGGTTAGGAGTATAGTGCAAATATTTTGTGTGTCTCTATAAACAATTTACACCAAGGGTTATCAGTGTTCTCTTTCCTAGTGGAGTAGAATCTTGTAATGTCTTCAAATTTAATCAGATTAGAGAGCCAGCTGCAGAAACCCCAAAGTCAATTCTAAAATCTTATCTTTAAATTTGTATTCCAGCTGGGCACAGGGGCTCACATCTGTAGTCCTGGAACTTTGGGAGGTTGAGTCAAGGTATACCTTGAGGAATTGAAGGCTAGCTTAGACAATATAGAGAAACCAAGTCTCTACAAAAATACAGAAATTAGTCAGGCATGGTGGTGTGTGTCTATAGTCCCAGCTACTGGGGTGGTGTTGGGGGATGCTGAGGTGGGAAAATCACATGATCCTGGGAGGTCAATGGTGCAGTGAGCTGTGTTCATGCCACTGCACTTCAGTCGGGGCAACAGAGGAAGACCCTGTCTCATAAAACAACAAATACATTAAAAAAATAATAAAATAAAGTTCTCTTCCTCTGGAACTACTTGGGATAGCAAAATTTGTAGTCAGAATTCTCCAGAGAAGTACATTCAGTAGAATATATATGGATATATAAATGAAGGTACAGAAGCAACTGAAAGGAGAAAGAATAGTCTTTTCAACATATACCACTAGAAAACTTAGAGAGCCATATGCAAATAAAAAAGAAAGAAGACAAATTATCTCTATCAATTTCTTGCAATATATACAAATGCTAATTCAAGTGAAGTAGACACCTCAGTGTAAAACCTTAAACTAAAGAACTTCTAGAAGAAGGAGAAAATTTTTGTTACATTGGGGTAAACAATGATTTCTTAAGTAAAATTCCAAAAAGCACAATCTATAAAAACAGAATTGATAAACTGGAGTTCACCAAAGTTAAGAACTTCTGTTCTCTGAAAGACATTTTTAAGGCAGTGTAAATACAAACCACTGACTGAGAAAAAAATTTAGAAATTAC
>NW_012101580.1:158393-163345 GCF_000951045.1 Mandrillus leucophaeus
AAATATAGATATAGATATATAATAATTTTACTTGATATGCTTTTAGTAATTTCTTTATTAAAATAGCATTCTAAAATATATATCAAAATGATTATTTATTTTATGGTAAATTCAATCATATTGTATTTTAATATGTAATCTATGTTGAAATAAAGACACATTTTTCTCAAAGAACATATCCCAAAATTTTCTCATCTACAAATGAAGAAAAACAGAACTCACTTTTTAAAAAATGAAATATTATTAGTGTAGTATCTTCTTATAAACAGAGGTAACACCAATGACAATGATGTCTAAAAATCTCAGATTTTCTATTTGTACTCTTAGTCAAGAAACTTCATTTCTTTTTGGCAAACATATTTTAATGTATGTAACTAAAGAAAATTTTAGGTTGTGATTGTCACAGTCATCAAAATATTGCAACACTCATCAAGATCTTATGTTAACATACTCCAGAATTTTTTTTTGACTCAATATTCTGTATGAACAAAACACTCTCTTTCAAGTGAGTCATAACAGTTTTGGAAGGAAATCATCAATAAAATCAGAGCCTTACGAGCTACTTTTGAATAGTATGCCATTTCAGAGTTAATGAAATTCACTTACTATGCAGACAAAGGATAACAATTAGAACGCTAGGAAAAATGCCTCCTGTAAATTGCAATCAAGAAATCATCGTTTTCTACTTCCTTTTTTTTTATTGGTCTGCAAACTAAAAGAATCTTCTCATTAACAAGTGTTGTCCATATATTACACTCATTGAAAGTTTATAGCATTTATAATTTCTAAAATGTATCTTGAATGATATTTTTTGTTTCCTCTTGGTTTAGCAACTGAATTCATTAATCATGAGGAAAAAATAATGTGCTTATATATTTTTTTCCTTAACAACTGCCCATTGTATGTTTTAATCTCTATTTAAAACTACACTAATGGATAGAGAAAAGTGTCTTTGAGTCAAGATGAATGTCGATCACAATAGTATCTGAAATTGCACAGGTTTGCCTCCTGTACCTATTTTATTAGAAAACTAGTTAACTTTTGCGACAATCTCGATGATTTTTATAAAAGGATCCCAACTCAAATTGAGTAATACATTAAACTAGACTTCAAGAGCTATAGTTTACTTACAAGATAATATTTACTAGAGAAAGATTGTAAAAAATTGTATCAAAGAGCATTTATTAGATTATTTAACACTTTATATTGCTCAAATGTTTTGCCCAGTAGATCCAGGTGTCACAAACTTCTGGGAAATTAACTGTTGCCTATTTTCAATATGTAATATGAATAATGTCCAAAACTTCCAACTGTTTGGTGAAGAAGTAGAGCTGGGCATTTTTAATTAATTTAAGTTATCATATGCCATATTTCAGTATGTATAAAAATTACCAACTCTTTATTATTCTGTTTAAATTTTACGTTAAATGCAGCAACTCTAAATATGGAAACTTTTTTGAGTGATTTTGGAATACAAATCTACTGGTTGGGTGCAGCAGGTCATGCCTGTAATCTCAGCACTTTGGGTGGCCAAAGTGGGTGGACAGCTTGAGTTCAGGAGTTCATGACCAGCAGCCTGGAAAAAAGTGAGACCCTGTCTCTAAAAAAAAAAAAAAAAAAAAAAATTAGCTGGTTTGGTGGCAGCACGGCCTGTAGTCCCTGCTACTTGGGAGGTTAAGGTGGGAGGATTCTGTGAGCCCAAAAACCTGAAGTTGCAGTGAGCCAAGATTGGGCCACTGCACTCCAGGCTGGGCGACAGAACCAGACCTTATCTCAAAATGAATAAATAAATAAGAAAAAAAAGGAATTGGCTCTAGTGACATTATCCTATTTTAAAATCAAGACATGTATCACAACTTAACACTATTATCAACTAATATCGAAAGGCTTTAAATAACATGTTTTTGAAGGGTGAATGAGTTTTGGTGAAAGAGCCTGAGTAATTTAATTGGAATCAACTGGTTCCATTAGTTAGAAAAAAATATAATTTATTATGACAACTTAATTTAAAATTACCTAGCTATGTGTAATGTGAGATTCTCCACTGAAGACACATTTCAGTGTTTAGTATAGCCATATAAAAATTATTTAGGCTAAAACTTCATAGCTATCTTTGAGGAATATCAATTTACCATTCTTCAATTTAATAAGATTATATATTAATGAATATTAGCAATGTCAGGGTGAGAACCAACCTTATATACCTGACTTATAAAACTAACGTATATTTACCTTGTCGGTCTTTTTTCTAATTTCTCTCCCATTGCTAAAGACTGAATTGCCAAGCAATGTTGTAATGAAAACGAAAGCCTCAGAATTGAGATGAAAATATTTTTAGTTCCTTTTAACAGATGATATTTCAGAGCTATCATATCTAGAAAGAAAAATACAACAATCTATGATATAAAATTAGCCTAATTCCATGTGAACATTAACATTATTTTCTCCTTTCTTTGACAAGGTCATTATTTTAAGGTTAATAATTTTTAAATTCCCAAGAATACTATAGAAATTGATTTTTCCCCTTAAGACCCTCATTTGAAAGAAAACTATTTATGTATGATAACTGTACTCCTGTCATATCCAATTTACTTTTAAAATAATTGGTTATTCAGTGTTTGTAATAGGTTCTATTTAATATAGTAATTCTATTATAAAAGTAAACTTCAGTCATGCCTTGTCTTCTCAATGCTCTGTAGTCATTTTGGAAGTTTTTCTCTCTAGTATGTAAATTTTTTTAATAGAACAGTCCCTATTAGTTCTGTTTACCAATAACTAGCTTCAATTGAATTATTTGATTCTAAAATATCTTATGAAAATAAAATCCAGCTAAATGGGAAATGAAGGAAATTACATTATGTACAAAATCAATTATATGGAGGTATAATAATAATTGGACCTGCATTTGTTACAACACTCAGGTCAGAGCAGAACAGCATCTGAGAGTCACTCGACATAACACAGCTTTCAACATAATCTCAATCATTTCTATTTCAAGCTTTATTCAGACACACAAAGAGTACTTGAAACCTCTTAAAACATATAACATAATTTATTATGTGTGATTTCAGCAGGAAATCATTTTATAAAACAATGATAATAAAATCTTTTCCTTAAAATTATCTTCTTATGTTTGTATTTATCCCATTGGATTTTAGCAGACTTATGCAGAAAAAAAAAAAAAAGTACGACCTAAACTTTATTGTATGTTTCACTGTGATATGCAAATTTATTTGTAAAAATTTAGGTATAGCTAGCAGTCTCTTTAACCTCTTCACTTAATTCCTTCATAATTCTACAAAATTTTACTTGATATATTTCAGATGTTTAGTGAGAAGGCTCAGCAACACCATTTCACTTTACCAGCTGATATAGTTTGGGCGTGTCCCCACCCAAATCCCATCCTGAATGGTAGTTCCCATAATCCCACAAGTCATGGATGGGACCACATGGGAGGTAACTGAATCATGCAGTGGTTACCTCCATGCTGTTCTCATAATAATGACTGAGTTCTCACGAGATCTTATGGTTTTATGAGGGTCTTTTCTCCCTCTTTTACTCAGCACTTCTCCTTGCTGCTGCAAAAAAGGATGTGTTTGCTTTCCCTTCCACCATGATAAATGTTTCCTGAGGCCTCCCCAGGCATACTGAATTGTGAGTCAATTAAACCTCTTTCCTTTATAAATTTCAGTCTCAGGTATGTCTTTATTAGCAAAGTGAGAAAGGACTAATACGCCATCCTGTATGGCATTTGGCTCATAACTTAATGCTTCATTGTTGAATGACTGAATATCAGGCCGCAATTTTAACCATGTTTTCCTAGTATTTTGTCTCCCTATGTATCTACTTTTTTTTTTTTTTTTTTTTTTAGAGTAACAAGAGTGAAACTCCGTCGCAAAAAAAAAAAAAAAAAAAAAAAGTTTTTTTTTTATTTTTTTTTTTTTTTTTTTTTTTTAGAGTAAAAATCAGATTAGGTCACAGTAAATTGTTAGTAAGGTATATGGGTTATATTTAATAAATGTTCAAATTAATACATGGATTCTATTTATATTATTAACTTCTAAAAATGCACAAGTACATGAAAAGAAACAGATAACTAAAAATTAAAAATGTTGAAGAATTATAATTGTTAATATAAGGTATCCTACTACTGAGTATTGAAGAAATATAATTTTTAACATAAAGTATCCTACTATTGAATATGTGTAGAAACAAATATTGGCAGTAGATTCCACCTGACAGACTTAATTTTCTAGAATATTACATTTGATTATATCAACATTTCATGAAAGATCACTAAATAGCATAGTAAACTAGGAACTAAAGAATGTAAAACTATGCTTTCTTGAATACACAAGCAAGACTTTAACAAGTAAATTAGTAATTTAACCTATTTTTTTCTTTTTTTTAATTATTATACTTGAAGTTCTAGGGTACATGTGCATAACGTGCAGGTTTGTTACATATGTATACTTGTGCTATGTTGCTGTGCTGCGCCCATCAACTCGTCAGCACCATCAACTCGTCATTTACATCAGGTATAACTCCCAGTGCAATCCCTCCCTCTCCCTCCTCCCCATAATAGGCCCCGGTGTGTGATGTTCCCCTTCCTGAGTCCAAGTGATCTCATTGTTCAGTTCTCACCTATGAGTGAGAACATGCGGTGTTTGGTTTTCTGTTCTTGTGACAGTTTGCTGAGAATGATGGTTTCCAGCTGCATCTATGTCCCTACAAAGGACACAAACTCATCCTTTTTTATGGCTGCACAGTATTCCACGGTGTGTATGTGCCACATTTTCTTAATCCAGTCTGTCACTGATGGACATTTGGGTTGATTCCAAGTCTTTGCTATCGTGAATAGTGCCACAATGAACATACGTGTGCATGTGTCTTTATAGCAGCATGATTTATAATCCTTTGGGTATATACCCAGTAATGGGATGGCTGGGTCA
>NW_012101580.1:163715-171010 GCF_000951045.1 Mandrillus leucophaeus
TCATTAAAAAGTCAGGAAACAACAGGTGCTGGAGAGGATGTGGAGAAATAGGAACACTTTTACACTGTTGGTGGGATTGTAAACTAGTTCAACCATTATGAATAACCTATTTGTTTTAGACAGAATGTTTATGTCCTCCCCCAAATCTATTAAACTCCAAACCCCCAAAATGATGGTGACTGGAGATGGGACCTTTGAGAGCTAATTAAGTTTAGATGAGGTGATGATGATGGGGGGCCCCCATGATGCGATTAGTTTCTTTTTAAGAAAAGGAGTAGTGACCAGAGCTCTCCTTCTATGCCATATGAGGACACAGCATGAAGTCGGCCATATACATGCCAGAAAGGCCTCACTTGAACCCAACCATGGTGGCATCCTGACCTCAGACTTCCAGCCTCCAGAACTGTGGATATAAAATCTGTTTTTAAGTCAACCCTTCTATGGTATTTTGTTATAGCAGTACAAGCTTGCCTCAGACAATCTCTAAGTTTATTTTTCTTCAGAGTGAATATGATGTCTATAATTCATACTTGACTTTCAGGGATTATGTTGAAATATCAGATTACCTCATTGTGGTTATGATTTGCATTTCTCTAATGATTAATGATGTTGAGCATTTTTTTTTCTTTATGTCTGTTGGAAATTTGCATGTCTTCTTTTGAGAATGTCTATTTAGATCATTTGCTCATTTTAAAATCAGATTGTTTTGTTGCTATTGAGTTGTTTGAGTTTCTTATATATTCTGGAAATCAACCCATTGTCAGATGCTTAGTTTGCAACTACTTTCTCACATTCTTTAGGTTGTGTCTTCATTTTATTGATTGTTTTCTTTGACATTCAGAAGCTTTTTAGCTTGATGTAATCCCATTTGTCTATTTTTGATTTTGTAGCCTGTGCTGTTAAGGCCTTATTTCAATAATTCTTACTTCATTTCAATTAGAATGGCTAATATTAAGAAAAGACAAAAGATTAAAAATGCTGATAAGAATCCAGAAAAATAGAGACCACTTATAGATCATTGTTAGAAATGTACATTAGTACAGTCATTATGGAAAACAGTATGAAATTTCTTCAAAACACTAAAAATAAAACTACCATATGATTCAGCAATCCAATCCCATTACCGGGTGTATAGCCGAAGAACTGAAATCAGTATGTTGAAGATATATCTGTACATCCATGCATATTGAAGTACAATTCACAATAGCCATGATGTTAAATCAACTTACATGCCCATGTAATGATATATGAATAAGGAAAATGTGTCTTTTCAAGTATTTCAGCTATTTAATTATCTTATCTCTAGCAACTTTGCCTTCATCACTTCATTACTTCAACCAGATAAAACCGCTTATTATTTTAAAAAATATGTTCTCTCAAAGAAATTGTACTGTCAGATTTTCCATACACGTATGTGTAATTTGGGTCCCTTGAAGGTGGACTGGATGAGTGCTGACTTATCTACTGTTCATCTTCGCTTGGTTTACCAAAAGGGAAGTGTGAGTGATCATTAAAAGGTAAACGTGTTTTTTGAAGGAGTTAAAGTTAACTACTCTCAAAATGGGAGCAAATAACTACAGAGAAAAAGTGAGACCAACTAAATTTGATTAATGCAGAATAAAATAAGAAAATAGTAGAAAAAATATAGTAAAATAAAAATAAATAGAAGGCCACAGAGGTGTTTTAGATGGCCTCAATTTACTCCTTCATATTCACTCTCTAACTGTCTCATCTTTCACCTTTTTTTTCTGGGCATGGAGAATCTTGTCTGTATTCCCAGGGTATCTTTGGTAAACCAATGGAAACCACGCCAGTTCATTAGAGACAGGCTAATTTTATTGATTGCAGAACGTTGGATGCAATAATTGTCCTCACTGAAATATGAGGATTTTCATTTCAATTCGCTATTCACAAGACCTTTTCTAGCAGCAACCTCCACTGATTTACTAAATGTCTTACACAATACCACAATATTCCATTATTTCTTTGAACACCATAATTTACTGTGTAAACAGTAAGAAATTGGCTAAAACCTAAGGATTTCATATCTTTCTATACCATTTATTATAAAAAATAAATTTATCTTAAAGTAGATCACATGCACTGTTGAAAGCTAATTTATGATGAAATTAGACAACATCTTACAAATTTGAGGTGTTAATCTGTCCAGTTTTTTTGTTTTCTGTACCATAACCAAGAATACATAATTTTCTTCCATAGACATAATATGTAGCTAGTGTATAAAATTTTTGTTCAATATTCAGTTAGGCTTCATTTACTTGGTGACGATCGATACTTTATATAAGTGACCAAAGGAATGAGAGAAAAACATTTATTAAAAGGCTCTGATATGGTTTGGCTGTGTCCTCACCCAAATCTCATCTCGAACTGTAGTTCTCATAATCTCCATGTGTCACGGGAGTGACCTGGTGAGAAATGATTGAATCATGGGGTCAGTTTCCCCCATGTTGTTCTGGTGATACTGAGTGAATTCTCGTGAGATCTGAAGGTTTTATTAGCTTCTGGCATTTCCCCTGCTGGCACTCATTCTCTCTCCTGCTGCCCTGTGCAGAGGTGTCTTCTACCATGATTGTAAGTTTCCTGACATCTCCTCAGCTATGTGGAACTGTGAATCAATTAAAACTCTTTTCTTTATAAATCACCCCGTCTTGGATATCTCTTCACAGCAGCATGAGAAACAGGCTCTTTTTTTGGGTGACATCCAATTGAAAATTGAATATAATTCAGAAAATATTATTTAGTATTATGTTTTGAGCAGATATTATTGTTATTTTTTTATCTTCTTTCTTAGTAAAGCCCCACTCTTAAGAGACTTTGTTAAATTCCTCTCATGATTTGATTCCCTTTGTTTTTAAAAAGAAAAAAAGACATAAATGGTAGTTACATGGACCTTGCTTCTCTTACAGTAGAATCTCCTCTATCTGAAGTCATCAAAATTATCACAGTGACAGAATCTAATTCTATTTCTTTCTTATTATAAACATTAGGTGTAGGCTTACTCTATTGTCTCAGAGCAATACACAGAACTGACTTCACCTTCTATATCCAAAACCATTACAAAAAAAAAGATCAATTAGATATATTTTTTCTTATATGAGGCATAATAATATGCATGTATTAAAGGAACAAATGCTGTCATTAAATTATGCAGACTAAACCATAACACTTGCCTCTATTCTTTTCCCTTGTTATAACTTAACCAAATTATAACATGGTAATGAAACAACATAAATCTTGAGGTATTTGGTTCAAAAGCATTATAAGTAAATAGACCTGAGAAGTCTGATAATTTTTAAACAGGATTGTTCTTGAGTCACTTGTAGCAACTAATCTGAAAGTGAATGGGTAGAATTCGAGATTCGATTTTCCACAATAAACTGAATGGCTTGTGGGAGGGTATGTTCTCTTCCTGTTGATGCTGGGTTCTCCTGAATTGAAGGTTTAGAGGCCACCACTGGATCACAAGCTGGGGTTTATCTGGGGTTCCTTGTGTAACTGAACAAACTAACAAAAATAATTCACTGTGTTACTGGGGTAATTGATCTTGACTGTTGAGGGAACATAAGGTGACTGCTGGACAAAGGTGCAGTGGAAACCAGGGATAGGTATAGAACCCCAGGGATTCTCTGTGGTGCCTCTAGTACTTGTCCATATGGTTTAAAATAATAAAATCCTTGTAAACCTCCATGTAGCCCTCAGAAAACCAAAGCAAAACTAGAAGTTTCTGTTCTTGAATTATAAGATTTAAGTCACACTATTAGGCAACTCACTGATGGCAAAGAATGTGCAGAATGGGTGGTAGAGAAAGAAAAGTCATAAATGTCAATAAAATCCTTATGATTAGTTACAGAAATAAAAAATTGAGGTCTTCAACTATATTTTTTTTGTGCCATATAAATTTACCTATTTTAAATAATTTCTTTCTATTGATTATTTTATCCCCTTGCTATTATGTATAAAATGTGATAATGGTAATCAAAATTTTAGTGTATGTCAAGATTTAGAAAGGATGATTGCGGACAAAATACCCGACTAGAGCCGAAATCGTCATTAGAGAGCCAGATATCTGAAACATGAAACTGAAATGATGACCTAAATGATGATGGAGATGGTATTAAAGAATTTTGGAGATTTTTAAAAATAATTTGGGGCTTTTATGGGATATTCTACTTGGGAGGGAACATTGAAGAATTTGTCCAAATTGGTTAGAAAGTGGTGTGTGTGTGTGTGTGTGTGTGTGTGTGTACATATTAAGAGGAATTGACATAGACTATAGAAAGTTTGTGTAGTATTTTTTTTAATCTTTTCAGGACATACAAATTTCAATTTGAGAAACTACCTTTTCCCAAAGTTTGAAGTACTAGTAAGATTATAATAAAGATGCTCTGCTTTACTCTCTCCAAGTGAGCTATTCATGACTGAAGCTAAACTAATGATCTCATCTTTCTTAAGATGCTAATCTCAAATGACATGATAGAATAAAGAAGTCCTTGTGGACCACATTGCCCCAAGTTGCCTTAATTCCTAAAATGTTTCTTGTTTGGCTTCCAAGGACTGATTTCTGTCCTCTCTAGTATTATCAAATACTGTTTACTTTCAACATATTTATTTTTTACTTAACTTGGTCAAATGTAGATTATAAATTTTGCAACCAAGTAAACCAAATTGATAATCATGGTGCAGAGGCCTTAAATCATTTCTATTTTACTCTATAGTTGATATTAGGTTGGTGCAAAATTGTGGTTTTTGCCATTAAAAGTAATGGTGTAAGGCCAGGCATGGTGGCTTATGCCTAATAACCCTAGCACTTTGGGAGGCCGAGGCAGGCAGATCACCTGATGTCAGAAGTTTGAGACCAGCCTGGCCAACATGGTGAAATCCCATCTCTACAAAAATACAAAAATCAGCCGGGCATGATAACGGGTGCCTATAATCCCAGCTACTCGGGAGGCGGAGGAATGAGAATCGCTTGAACCCAGGAGGCAGAGGTTGCAGTGAGCCGAGATTGCACCATTGCACTCCAATCTGGGCAACAGAGTGAGACTCTATCTCAAAAAAAAAAAAAAAAAAAAAAAGATGGTATAAATCACAAGTACTTTAGCACCAATCTAATATTTTTCTTAGTAAGAATCAATGTTAAACTATATTTGACATCTTTTTTTAATCTTTGAAAACACTTTATAGTCTTTCTCTTACATAGTAATTTATTTAATTTTATTAATATTCTGAAAAGATGTCCTTGGAATAATTTTTTTAGTGTTTTGTATATTAATGATAATATTTTAGTAGATATGCATTCATAATGGGATTCTGCACTGTTTTTAGTATGGTTGTTAATTTTTTAAGGTTTCAATAAATGTATTTCTGAATTTTATATAACTATGTATCCCTATATTATCTTAAATGAATTAAATGACATTAGATTTAACTATTCCTAAAAATTTGATCAAATTTGCCTTGTTACATAAAAGTCTGGGGCTTATTGTGGTGATACTTATTTTATTCACTTACTAACTTCTCAGATATTTATTCAATTTATGACTTCTTTCTGACTTCATTTCTGATAATTGGTGTTTTTCTAATTGAACTTTAAATGGAACTTTAGAATCTCTACATTAGAGTTAGCAAATTGTCATCCTAAGCCTCATGTAGATTTTTTATTGTTTTAAAACCTCACCCCTTTTGACATGAAAACCAAAACAACAGCACTGACAAAATTTTAACATGTTATATTTTCATGAAGGTTTTGTTTGTGTGTTTGTTTGTTTGTTTGAGAAGGTCTCACTCTGTCACCCCGGCTGGAGTGCAGTGTCAGGATCAAAGCTCACTGCAGCTTGTAACTCCTGGGCTCAAGGGATTCTCCCGCCTCCACCTCCCAACGTGCTGAAAGTACAAGCATGAACCACAGTCCCAGAGTATTTAAATAGAGTTATTAAATGTTTGTTAAAAATTCGTATTGCAAATTTTAGTGTATCTCAACACGACCTGAAATCAATCATACACTTGTCAATATTTGTTGACTGCCCCTTAACTTCAGCCCTCTTCTCATTGGTAAAACACAACAGTGCATAAGTAAGACAGAATTTTCTAATATCTTTCTTTCTTTTTTGAGACAGAGTTTCACTCTTGTTGCCCAGGCTGGAGTGCAATGGTGCGATCTCGGCTCATCGAAACCTTTGCCTACTGGGTTCAAGCGATTCTCCTGCCTCAGCCTCCCGTATGGCTGAGATAGGCACCCACCATCATGCCTGGCTAACTTTTTGTATTTTTAATAGAGATAGGGTTTCACCATGTTGGCCAGGCTGGTCTCAAACTCTTGACCCCAAGTGATCCGCCTGCCTCAGCATCCCAAAGTGCTGGGATTACAGGCACTGTGCCTGTCCAGAATTTTCTAATTTCAAAAGATTATATCTGTTAAAGAAAAATAAAAATGGAGGCTAAAGTTAAGATACACCTCAATACCAGCTACATATTGCCACGTACTCAAAACATGTCATCCTGATTTCCTTGAAATGCTGTCTCTAATCGTAATAAAACACAAAATATAAGTGTTACATTTCTGCCAGCATGATTTAGTCAAATTAAGCCAATCAACTATAGACAAATCAGCTTAAACAGCTCTGCTTGCCTTCAAAAGAATGTTAATATATAACAGCCAATCATGAAAAAGGTCAAAATATTTCCTTCTTTATGCTTTAGTAACTGTGCTGTTACTGCTGTGAGTGGATCTTCTTACCATCTTCAGTTTGAGGTCCCCCAGTTAACAAAGCGGTCTTTCTTTGGACAATAAACTTTTAAATTGTTCCTGACTTGATCTTAATTTCATTTTTGACACCTGCATGGATATGGGCAACATATAAGTGAAGAAGCAACATATGTAGTATAAAATGAAAACTATGAGATGAAGCAGAGAAATAAATAGAGAGTGTTATGTGATGGCATTGATTAGTATAATCGGAGACGGCCTCATTGAGATGATAACAGTTGAGCAAAACTGGAAAAAGGCAAGTAAACCAGGCATCTAGTTTTCTGGGGGAATAAGGTTTCCAGCAGAAGGAACTATATTTGCAAGAACCAGTTGCAGTGTTTGTGAAGTGTAGCTAGGCTGATATGCTTGAAGGTAAGGGAGTAAGAAAATGATTAGATGAAGAGTAGAGCAAAGATGAGAGCAAAGAAAGGTGCTCACAGAAGTTGGGGGCTGGGCCATCTTAGAACTTTAGGTTTTACGCTGAGCAATGTGAGAGGCCGTTTGAGCGTGTTGAGCAGAGGGTAAC
>NW_012101580.1:171060-176316 GCF_000951045.1 Mandrillus leucophaeus
CACTCTTGTTGCCCAGGCTGGAGTGCAATGGTGCGATCTCGGCTCATTGAAACCTTTGCCTACTGGGTTCAAGCGATTCTCCTGCCTCAGCCTCCCGTATGGCTGAGATAGGCACCCACCATCATGCCTGGCTAACTTTTTGTATTTTTAATAGAGATAGGGTTTCACCATGTTGGCCAGGCTGGTCTCAAACTCTTGACCCCAAGTGATCCGCCTGCCTCAGCATCCCAAAGTGCTGGGATTACAGGCACTGTGCCTGTCCAGAATTTTCTAATTTCAAAAGATTATATCTGTTAAAGAAAAATAAAAATGGAGGCTAAAGTTAAGATACACCTCAATACCAGCTACATATTGCCACGTACTCAAAACATGTCATCCTGATTTCCTTGAAATGCTGTCTCTAATCGTAATAAAACACAAAATATAAGTGTTACATTTCTGCCAGCATGATTTAGTCAAATTAAGCCAATCAACTATAGACAAATCAGCTTAAACAGCTCTGCTTGCCTTCAAAAGAATGTTAATATATAACAGCCAATCATGAAAAAGGTCAAAATATTTCCTTCTTTATGCTTTAGTAACTGTGCTGTTACTGCTGTGAGTGGATCTTCTTACCATCTTCAGTTTGAGGTCCCCCAGTTAACAAAGCGGTCTTTCTTTGGACAATAAACTTTTAAATTGTTCCTGACTTGATCTTAATTTCATTTTTGACACCTGCATGGATATGGGCAACATATAAGTGAAGAAGCAACATATGTAGTATAAAATGAAAACTATGAGATGAAGCAGAGAAATAAATAGAGAGTGTTATGTGATGGCATTGATTAGTATAATCAGAGACGGCCCATTGAGATGATAACAGTTGAGCAAAACTGGAAAAAGGCAAGTAAACCAGGCATCTAGTTTTCTGGGGGAATAAGGTTTCCAGCAGAAGGAACTATATTTGCAAGAACCAGTTGCAGTGTTTGTGAAGTGTAGCTAGGCTGATATGCTTGAAGGTAAGGGAGTAAGAAAATGATTAGATGAAGAGTAGAGCAAAGATGAGAGCAAAGAAAGGTGCTCACAGAAGTTGGGGGCTGGGCCATCTTAGAACTTTAGGTTTTACGCTGAGCAATGTGAGAGGCCGTTTGAGCGTGTTGAGCAGAGGGTAACATCTCCTGATTTATATTTTAAAGTTATCACCGGAATGCTGTGTAAAGATACTTTTAAACTTATTTCTATTCAATTCAATATTTTATTTCTATTTAATTCAAAGTTAATTGAAATTGTCAAATATATTCTTTAGAACACAAGGTTAAAGGGACAAGTTTGAGGGTGAAGAAGGCAGGTGTGTTAATACATTTGTAAAAATTATGTTTAAATAGTTAGATTTCACCCTTACCAAGTGTCTATTTCAGTGAGGACAAACCTCTGCCCTTTCCTTGATGGAAGACGTCCAATATAATCAACCTGCCACCAGGTAGCTGGCTGATCACCCTGAGGAATGGTACCATATTGAGGGCTCAGTATTGGTCTCTGCTGCTGACAAATTGGGCACTCACTCGTGACTGTAACCAGGTCAGCCTTGGTGAGTGGAAGTTCATGTTGCTGAGCCAATGTATAATCTCCATCCCTGCCACCATGGCCACTTTGTTCATGGGCACACTGGGAGATGACAAGGGTGGCTGGGGAAAGAGGCTGAGTGGTGTCCACAGAGTGGGTCATCCTATCCACTTGATTATTAAAATCCTCCTCTCCTGAGGTCACCCGTTGGTGAGCACTCATATGGGATACAAATATCTTCTTGGTTTTTGACCACTCAGAGAGGTCCATCCACATAACTCTTCCCCAAATTTCTTTGTCACCAATTTTCCAATTTTCTTCTAAGCTAATAAGTTAACCTAGACATAGGCAAAAGAAACCTGGGTCAGAGAAGAGAGAGGACACCAATTACTTAGCAAAAGAAGTGTGATAAGTTTCATGTTCATTACAAGACCTATTTTACCCATTGTAGTTTGGTCACTGTATTAGGATTCCCTAGGGAGAACTAACGGGATATAAATAAGCATATAAAGTGGAGTTTATTAAGTATTATTTAGTAAGTATTATTAAGTTTATTAAGTATTATTAAGTATTAACTTACACGATCACAAGTTTCCACAATAGGCTGTCTGTAAGCTTGAGGAGAAAGGAGAGCCAGTCCGATTCTCAAAACTGAAGAACTTGAAGTCCTATGTTTGAGGGCAGGAAGCATCCAACACAGGAGAAAGATGTGGGCTGGGAGGCTAGACCAGTCTCTCCTTTTCATGTTTTTCTGTCTGCTTTAGATTCACTGGCAGCTGATTAGATTGTGCCCACCAGATTAAGGATGGGTCTGCCTTGCCCAGCCCACCGATTCAAATGTTAATCTCCTTTGACAACACCCTCACAGACACATCCAGGATCAATACTTTGCATTCTTCAATCCAATCAAGTTGATACTCAGTATTAACCATCACAAGTCCACCCCTTGTCAACTTGAACCCATACACATCTTCTGAGATCATACATAATCTTCAAATAAAGACAATAATAAGGTCATAATTAGACCTAACATAATACAACTATCCTTCATACAACCAGAAGTCCACCAATCCCCAACCCAAATACTATTACATAAAGTTAACAATACCTAAATGTTGATGTAAAGTAAATAAATCCTATGTCACATGATAAAAGACAAATGAAATAAAATGAGGATATGTTTTGAGTACAAGTGTATATATGCAGAAACATGTTTTCAACAAAAGGAGGAGAAAATACTCATAACAGTTACAGTCCTTGTTTCTGCAGCTGGTCACATGGTCATAGCTGGTATTGATGATTACCATTTTCTACTGCCCATTCTGTATTCCCTTTGCCTTCAGTAAGCACCTCAGGGGGTCATGTTGCTTTCTTTTTTTTTTTTTTCTTTTTCCTAGTGGAGTGATCAAAACCTTCATGCCTGAGGGGTGTGTAACTTTTGTAGTCCCACCTGGATTGGGCTGTTGCAAGTCATAAAATCAACATACAAAAATTAAGTGATATTTCTATATGCTAACAGCATTCAATCTAAAAAAAAATGAAGACAGCATTTCCATTCACAATAGCTAGAAAAAGGAAATAGCTAAATATAATTTTAAAGTAAGAAGTAAAATTCATGTTCAAGGAAAACTATAAAACATTGATAAAAGAAATTAAAGAGAACACAAAATGGATAGATATCTCATGTTCATGAATTGAAATATTAATATTTTAATGTCCATATTACCCAAATCAATTTCCAGATTCAATGTAATCCCAATCAAAATATCAAATGATATTGATAAAACAATTCTAAAGCTTGTAACACCATTAAAAAACCTAAATACCTAACGTCATCCTGAGCAAAAAACAATAAAACAATGCTGCAGGCATCTCATTACCTGATTCAAATTATACAACAAAGCTATTCTAATCAAAATTACATAGTACTGGCACAAAAACAGGCACAGATTTTAGAATAGGCAGGTAGCCAGACACAAGCAGGAGGGGGAACCCCTAAGAAAAGGGAGGTCTGGAAAAATCTCACACAAAGGGACCACCCAAACAGGCATGCTAGATATAAGCAGAGAGTTGATGAGATATCTAGGTAGAAAGGACATCCATTAAGATGCCCAGTAATCACTCACTCTGCAGTTTACCTGTGAAAATATAGCTAGGTAAATACTGATAAGAGGGAAAACAAGAAAGTGTTCAAAAAAAGACAGACAGACAGACAGACAGAAAGAAAGAAAGAAAGAAAGAAAGAAAGAAAGAAAGAAAGAAAGAAAGAAAGAAAGAAAGAAAGAGAGAGAGAAAGAAAGAAAGAAAAAGAAAAAAATCTGGCACCAAAGTACAAATTAGGATAGAGAAAAAAGTTTCAAGGAGATAAATAGGCATAGTAAGTACATATTTAACTGCTATATGACCTTCCTTGTTGGCAGTAATGAGCAATGAAGCCACTATGTAGGATTTTTATCCAACACTGTGCCCACACATGTTCACCAACAAAATAGTAACAGAGGGTCCCAGAAGTGTGGGGGAGGACACTAGGCAGGTGCAGGAAAACTAAACAAAGGAAAAAACTAAACAGAGATATGAGACAGAGATGGAAATTTGAAGAAGTCCAACATGATAAAAACTCCCTGCGCCGGCCCCTCAGTATGGTTTTCTGGCTGGGTCAGCCCACTCCTCCCTTGAGGTGCACCTGTTTTTCCTACAGTAAGCTCTTTACACTATATTCCTTCTCAATAAAATTATTTGCTGTCTTTATACTGTCTCCTTGGTTGAAATCTTTCATCCAAAGTCCGATAAGAACTGGGACATCTGCTTTCCCTGGAAACACACAGACCAATGGAACAGGATAGAGAAATAAGGAGAGCCAAGGTCACCTGGTGGCCATCAAGCAGACCATCCAGAGGCAAAACTCCTTATCTGAGGACTTCAGAAGTAATCTGACTTCCCTATTTTCTAAAGCTGGCATCTAGTACTAAGCTTCTTTCACCAAAATGTACAAGTAACCAGAATTTCTGCACATCTCCAGAATGCATACTTGTCAAAACTCATTGTGCAACCCTTGCTGTCACCAAGGCACCAAAATGTCTACTAATGTAATCATTTATCATTACTATGTGACTTATATGGTCCAAGTTACCCTTAAGCTCCCACTTTCAGATCCATAAATACACCTAAGAAAAATCCACTATAGTGTGCTCAGTCCCCTCTTGCTGAAGCACACTGCTGCATTCTGCTGCAGTATTCTTTCTAGCTAACAAAACTTTCTTTCTCAAACCTCACTGTTGTTGGAAAATTATTTTACCACCTGCAAGCCAACCACTCCCCACCATCATGGCTATGACATCTTCCCCAGCAAAAACTAAGGAATAAATGTATGCATTTACAGCCAACTTACTTTTGACAAAGTACTGAGAACATACATTGGGAAAAGACAGTATCTTTAATAAATGGTGCTGGGAAAACTGGATATCTATACACAGAAGAATAAAACTAGCTATTTATTTTTTACCATAGGCAAAAAATCAACTCAAAAGGAATTAAAACTTAATGTAAAACCTGACACTGATAGCAGCAGAGACAGACAAATTCCTGGGCCGACAGGGATAGGTCCCTAGAAAACCCAACCTTCAAGCCAAGGACAATACAAAGCCTGAAAACTGAGCTGCCAGTTCCAGATAGAGTCCACAACCAGAGTGAGAACTTCCCCCATCTTACTCACTC
>NW_012101580.1:176366-178763 GCF_000951045.1 Mandrillus leucophaeus
AAACTCCCTGCGCCGGCCCCTCAGTATGGTTTTCTGGCTGGGTCAGCCCACTCCTCCCTTGAGGTGCACCTGTTTTTCCTACAGTAAGCTCTTTACACTATATTCCTTCTCAATAAAATTATTTGCTGTCTTTATACTGTCTCCTTGGTTGAAATCTTTCATCCAAAGTCAGATAAGAACTGGGACATCTGCTTTCCCTGGAAACACACAGACCAATGGAACAGGATAGAGAAATAAGGAGAGCCAAGGTCACCTGGTGGCCATCAAGCAGACCATCCAGAGGCAAAACTCCTTATCTGAGGACTTCAGAAGTAATCTGACTTCCCTATTTTCTAAAGCTGGCATCTAGTACTAAGCTTCTTTCACCAAAATGTACAAGTAACCAGAATTTCTGCACATCTCCAGAATGCATACTTGTCAAAACTCATTGTGCAACCCTTGCTGTCACCAAGGCACCAAAATGTCTACTAATGTAATCATTTATCATTACTATGTGACTTATATGGTCCAAGTTACCCTTAAGCTCCCACTTTCAGATCCATAAATACACCTAAGAAAAATCCACTATAGTGTGCTCAGTCCCCTCTTGCTGAAGCACACTGCTGCATTCTGCTGCAGTATTCTTTCTAGCTAACAAAACTTTCTTTCTCAAACCTCACTGTTGTTGGAAAATTATTTTACCACCTGCAAGCCAACCACTCCCCACCATCATGGCTATGACATCTTCCCCAGCAAAAACTAAGGAATAAATGTATGCATTTACAGCCAACTTACTTTTGACAAAGTACTGAGAACATACATTGGGAAAAGACAGTATCTTTAATAAATGGTGCTGGGAAAACTGGATATCTATACACAGAAGAATAAAACTAGCTATTTATTTTTTACCATAGGCAAAAAATCAACTCAAAAGGGATTAAAACTTAATGTAAAACCTGACACTGATAGCAGCAGAGACAGACAAATTCCTGGGCCGACAGGGATAGGTCCCTAGAAAACCCAACCTTCAAGCCAAGGACAATACAAAGCCTGAAAACTGAGCTGCCAGTTCCAGATAGAGTCCACAACCAGAGTGAGAACTTCCCCCATCTTACTCACTCACTCTCTCTCAATTGGTTCCTTCTGAATGATGCCTTTTAGCCAATCAAATGGTGCTTTTCCCAAGACCATCAATGGACCACTCAGCACACATTCTCCCATTCTAAGCCCATAAAAACCCCACACTCAGCCTCAGAGATGACAACCCTCTTTTGGGTCCCCTCTCTATGCTGAGAGCTTTCTTTCTGCCACTCAATAATATTCTACTCTGCCTTACTCATTCTTCAGAGTCTGTGTACCTTAGTCCTTTTGCTTGTGGAACAAGAACCCAGAATTCACCAAACTGTAGGAGCAAAAGAGTGCAACACTTCTGCTCACTAAGCTGCGGGTGGTGGGAGCAAAAGAGCTCTAACCCTTCCTCCCACTGGACAAACAACAGGAGTGAAGAAGTCACTGGGTGTCACGCCCTTCTACTTGCTGAGCTATGGGGGTGAAGAAGTGAAGCAACTGGATGCCACTCTCTGCTGCTTTCTGAACTATGGGAGTGGCAAAGCTGCAACAACACTGTGTAGCTACTGGAAGAAAATGTTGGAAAAACACTCCAGGAAGTTAGTCTGGGCAAAGATTTTTTCGGGGTAAGACTTTAAAAGCACAGGCAACAAAAGCAAAAATAGACAAATATGTTGACCTTTTCTCCAGGATCCTTTTATTTTTTTCTAAGATAAATTGCCTTTGGTTTCTTTTAACCTAATTGGGAATACAACTTCACTCAGGTTTCATCTCAGATGCTACTTGTTAAGGAATAACTTATCAAGTTATAAAGCAATAATATTTATTCCCTACTGCTACATATCATTTTTAATTTAATTCATAGAATTTATCACTAACAGAAGTCATTTTTAAATTTTATTTATTTTCTGACATGTTTGTTTTTTTCTCCCATGAAAAAATAAACTCCTTGAAAGCAGAACTTTTGGCTTTCTTGATCTCCATCATATTCCCATTGCATGAATACAGCTGGCATTGAATAAGCTGTTTTGTATGTTTTTAAAAATGCATTTTAAAAGGCCAAGCTTAATATTCAATTAGGAATTTCAAAAAATAATATGCATGGTCTCTAGAACATTGATATTAATTCTAATCTTAGTCTAGAATTGAGACTATGGATTAAGTAATGTACATTTATGTTGGTGATTAACGGATAATGTACTTGAAAGACAAAATTATTTTTTAACTAACCTTCGAGTAAATAAATATCTATAAAATCTATTCACTTATTTAAAATTTGTTTCAATTCAAAATTGAAGTCAATAGGAAAAATTTATCCAACTAAACTTAGTTTTATGAGAAAAAAACAAA
>NW_012101580.1:179003-182023 GCF_000951045.1 Mandrillus leucophaeus
TTTTTATGCATCAGTAAAAATCTTTTCAGCCAAGTAATAGAATAAAACATAATTAGAAAATGGCAATCAAAAATGGCAGTCAATTACTCTGGGAAGTATTTCTGTTTATCACCATTAAAATGTTGCTGAGCCTAAAGACAAATAGTATGTGAGTGTGCATTTGTCAGATAAGAATTCTGAATAATTATGCTCTTAAGATTAGCATAAATAGCCTAAGGAAATGTTAGCACATAAAATAAGTCAAGAGAAAAGGATAAAAGGAGAAAGAAAGTAAAATAATGCCATTAGGCTATTATATAGTAGCTAAGAATAATTTTCTATTTTTTCATTTATTTAAAAATGCAAATATATATTTTTTTTCTTCCACTCTGGTACAACCTGTCCTGATATTACTCACATAATAAGCTAACATGTTTTAATGGGGTTACATTCATTTATATCATATTTTCTGAACCATTTTGGATTATTTTTCAAACAAAAGTAACCAAACCATTTTAAATATTTTTAATTATCTACATAGTGCTGCTAATACCATTAGCAAAGTAGATTTAAATGAAATCAGAAAGCAGAAACTTACTGGCCAATCTGACATGGAAGTGAGAGGAAGTGCCAGCTGGGCTTCCTGGGTCAAGTAGGGGCTCAGAAAGCTGTGAAACTCACTCATTTCCTGCATCAGGACTTCCTTCAGTCCTGGATGAATAGTATTGAAGATATATGCTTAAAATATTCCTAACACCAGGATTTGTGCATGTGGTTTCTTCCCCAAGAAATCTATAAACAGCAAAAATTTTGCTGTAAGTTTCCCTGTATTCTCTCTCCCTCTCTTCCTTACCTCTCTCCCAAAACTAAAGTAAAAGAAATGTTAACTGCCATTTTTCTGTGACCAGTGGACCTTATCTATACTCCTAATTCCAATTCCTTGTAAACATACTTTGTAAAGTCCTGTGAGATCCTGTCTCCTTTGCCATGCCTCTGCAAGGTCATAAAGTAAAGAAAACCTAAGTTGCAATTCCGGTTTTCCTCAAAATCTAAGACATGACACAAAATAATTTACTGCCTTTGTTTCTCGCTCTGGTAACATCTTCCTGCCACACGCATTTCCCACCTTAAAGAGTTTAAAAGGCAATCACCCCAAACCATCAGTGGCTACCCATTTGGGACCCCTTCCATGCTGTGGAAGCTTTGTGCTTCAACTCTGCTCAATAAAGCCTACAGCTTTTTCTCTCTTTTGGTCCATGTCTCTATCACTCGCCATGGTCAGCTGCCGCACCAATTCTTTGGCATGGCTAGGCAAGAACCTTAGGTATTACAGAAGCACAACCGTGAATCTTTTCTATTTGCTCCGATTTTTTTTTTCTTTGCACCTCTTTCTTTTTTAAAGAAACATTTTCTACTGTTTATTTCTCAATGCAGAGTACTTTGTCATTTTTCTGATCAATACCTACCTCCTTCACCCACTGGCATAGGGATGTCTCCTTTGTTTTTCCTCTTTTGAGGTTTTCTATTTTCTTAATTTAAACTTTTATTCTGCCCCAGCCATTGAAATTTTACTACTTTTTAATAAATGTTATTTAGTCATAGTTTTGAAAATCATCTTACTTATTTTTTCCCATCCAAGTGCTACAGAGCTTTAACCCCATGCACTCAGGATTCCTAGCTGCAATTAGCAAACTATCCTTTGCCTAACTTTAGCAGAAAATACATTTAAAACATGATTGTTATTAGCTAAATTTCCAGGATAAATGACTGCAGGCTGACAAGCTAAGAAAACTGTCTGCCCAAACCAAGAAAGGAATTTCTCCAGCCAAAATGCCTTTGTCACCACCACTCAGAGCTAATGCTGCAGCATGAAGAGTCCACAAGCTCTGGTGACTCTTGGGACCCTACCAAATTGTGCCCCTAAAGAGAAATAGTGCTTCAAGAAAGGATTCTCTGAACAGCTTGTTTTTTAGTGTTGTTTCTTCATGATTTAAGTATCATTTGGTTGAGGTTGATTGAAGTTAGCTTTGCCTTAGTGCTGAGGTAATATGAGATCTGTGTTTTAATGTGGGGAAATCGAATCTATAATAAAATTTACATCTGCATGAAGTATTTTTAAATTATTGGGCAAAGAAAAGTGTGTCTGATAGTCACTAAATGTCCTTCCAGAAAAGTTTTGTTTGTTTTTTACCAGCTTGCCAATTCTATTCCTATAGAGGCTGTTTTAGCAGAATAATATAAAATGTGCCTGATTTTGACATTGTTATAGTGGCTATCTCTCTTATTACCTACTTATATTAAAAAGCAAAAGTAGACTTCAACTTGTGTCAAATAAAAACAAATGAAAACTAGATAAGGAGAAATCTTAATTACAAAGACTACTGCAAAAGGGAGAATATTCTAATCTCAGAAATCTCCAAGAATCTCATAATTAAACAGAAAAAGCTTTCCTTTTATAGGGTAGGGAGGAGTAAGTAAATGTTTAGCAGTTTTTCCTTTAAGGGAAAGTTGGACAAGCAAGAGGAAATGACTAGTAAAGTCTGACAGAAAAAGTGTCTCACTGTGGTCATCCAATTTTCAGGGTAACCCGATAAGTGGCATGTTCCCCCATTTAAGGGCTTGCTCAGGCTTGGAGGCAGCAGACTGTTAAGAAGGAAAGAAGCCTGGCTGGCCTTTGGTAGATACAGAGGAAAGGATAAAAAAATATGTAATTGTGAACATATGGTCAGTTTCCCTCTAGCTCAAGATAAATGAAGTCTGTTCTTTAGGATGGAATAAAAGTCAGCTTTTGGAAGGTTATAAAGATCAGGCATTTAGTGAGAAATAAAATAAAATAAAATAAAATAAAATAAAATAAAAATAATTAGAGATTGATGGAGAAAGTGAAACCAGGATTTGAGATTTAGAGGACTAGTTGAAAAACATCTTTATATGGTGGGATGAGGGCGGCAGTGGCAATTTGATGCATTTGCCAGGTTTCAGTTGAATTGTTTTGGTTATGGCTTATACACAAGACAGGTTTCAAGGAATATATGACTGCC
>NW_012101580.1:182935-184980 GCF_000951045.1 Mandrillus leucophaeus
TAGTCTACACCCAGAAAAATTTAAATCAGAGCTAAATGAGTATTTAAGGTTAAAACAAAGGAAGTCTGTTTAAACACTTGTTAAGATATAGTAAGAGTAGCGAGGCAGTAGAACCCAGCCCATAGCAGGGAGAGCTGCCACAAGTTGAGTATGTTTTATTGGAAGCTATTAGGGCTTCATGGAAATGATTGTCCCACAGACTTTTGTGTTTGAGTATATATAAGCCCTTTTTGAAAAGTATAGCAATTGAGGAGGATTCTTTTAGAGTTTACAAAGAAAAGTCAAAAGGTCCCCAAAAGGAAATTCTTATCTCTGACACAGTTATATAGAAATTTGGGGAAACTAGAGGCTTCCAAAAGAAAGAGAAAACAGAACAAATTAAAAGATGTGTCATGATATTGTGCTATCTATTGGGTGAAGAAATCACATGGAATCTGGATTTCTTATAAGTATGAAGTAATTAGTAAAGGGGAAACAACTTGAGTTAGGAAGAAATATAATAAAAAGCCCAGTTAATCTTTCAGTTTTTGGTCTGGCATGTAAGGAGATTGGAAGTTATTCTGTCAACACAGCATGAAAAAGCTCAACACACTTAAAATGGACAATGCTTTTGGATCCATCAGAAAACTGAGGTCACAGACCAAACTGCTGCCTGCCACAAGTTGGAAAAACAGACAGATACAGAGAATCACAACTTACTAGAGCAGAATCCATAAACAGAAACCTTACTGAGAATGGATACCAACCTAACCTGTAATTAGCTAATTTCAGGAGGCTGAGTTTTGGCAGTTTGAGAATTAACAATTCATGGGTCTGTCCTTTTTGATTAGGATGACTTTGGCTGTTCAGGTGCTTTTTTGGTTCCATATGAATTTTTAATTTTCTATTTCTGTGAAAAAAGACATTGATAGGAACAGCATTGAAGCTATATATTGCTTTGGGCAATATGGCCATTTTAATGACATCGATTCTTTCTCTCCATGAGCACGGAATGTTTTTTCCATTTGATTTTGTCATCCATGATTTCTTTCAGCAGTGTTTTTTACCTTTCCTTATAGAGATGTTTTACCTTCTTGGTTAAATGTATTCCTAGATTTATTTTGTGTGTGTGCATACCTCTGGTAAATGGGATTATGTTCTTGATTTGATCTCAGCTTAAACATTATTGGTATATAGAAATGCTTCTGATTTTTGCACATTGATTTTGTATCCTGAAACATTATTGAAGTCATTTGTCACTTCTAGGAACCTTTTCACAGAGTCTGTAGGATATCTCAGTAATAAAATCAGTGAAGAGACTTTTTCTTTTCCAATTTGGATGCCTTTTCCAATTTGGATGCCTTTCATTTCTCTTGCCTAATTTCTCCAGCTAGGACTTCCAGTACTATGTTGAATAGGAGTGATGAGAGTGGACATTCTAATGAACAAAGCTGGAGTCATCACATTACCCGACATCAAGTTATACTATAAGGTTAGAGTAATCAAAACAGCATGGTACTTGTACAAAAAACAGACACATAGACAAACTGAACAGAATAGAGAACCCAGAAATAAAGCCACATGCCTACCACCATCTGGTCTTTGACAAAGTCAACAAAAACAAGCAAGGGGGAAATGACCCCCTATTTGATAAGCGGTTGTGAGATAACTGGCTAGCCACCTGCAGAAGAAGGAAACTAGACTCCTACTTTTCACCATACTCAAAAATTAACCAAGATAGGTTAAAGACTTAAATGTAAGATCTAAAACTATAAAAATCCGAGAAGAAAACCCAGGAAACAACATTCTGGATATGGGTCTTGGGAAAGAATTTATGACTAAGTCCTCAAAGGCAATTGAAACAAAAGCAAAAATTGACAAGTGAGATCTAATTAAATTAAAGAGCATCTGCACAGCAAAAGGAACTATGAACAGAGTAAACAGACAACTTACAGAATGGAATAGATTATTCACAAACTATGAATCCAACAAAGGCCTAATATCCACAGTCTATAAGGAGCTTAATTCTACAAGCAAGAAACAACCCCATTAAAAAGTGTGAGCAA
>NW_012101581.1:0-13620 GCF_000951045.1 Mandrillus leucophaeus
TTGGTTTTGTTTGTTTTCTCTCCTTTGGAATTATATTTTATTTTATGTTTTGACTTGGCTCAAAATTCAAAATTTAAAAGACTCTCTCTTATTCTACCCCATCTTGACAGGTAGCCATTTATATCAGTTTTTTGCTTATTCTTTCAAAGACACTTTGTGCATATGCAAGCAAATATAAATGTATATATATATAATCTTTCTCCCATTTCACTCAAATTTTAGCAAACTACATCTGCTTTCCTGCAACTTGCCTTTTCCCTTTACATTGTGTCACAAAGACCATCTCATGAAGAAATACCAAAAGTTTTCCTACATCTTTGTGTCTTTGTTTGAAATTTTCATGATACTCCATTGTATAGATATGCAATATTTTAAAAAAAATAGAGATTGCTCCTTTTGAGTGCAGTGCTTTTTGACCAGCCCCCTTCTGATAGGCATTTGGATTATTTCTTTCACAGAACAATTCTACATCATGTAGCATCATGTGAAAAACTGTAGTGAGCCCACTCCTAGATGCATATCCTAGGGGAGCTCACATATCCCTGAGAGCAGGAGGCAATGTCCCAGGATGTTCATTGCAGTGAGGTCTACAATAGAGACAACCTAATGGTCAATGAAGAGTGAAAGAGATAAATTGTAGCATATTCCTTGCCTGGAATACTATCCAGCAATGAAAACAAATTAACTGTTTGTATGAACACAGATTCATCTCATAGACCATGTTAACTGAAAAAGCAAGCAAATGAATGATAAAACCAGAAAGAAACTATTTAAAAGAAGTCTAAAAGCAAAGCCAGGCAAGATGGCCTTCACTTGTAATCCTAGTACTTTGGGAGGCCATGGTGGGTGGATCACTTGAGTTCAGAAGTTTGAGACCAGCCTGGGAAACATGGCAAAAAACCCTCTCTCCAAAACACACAAAAATTGGCCCGGCATGGTGGAGCACAGCTATACTCCCAGCTACTTGGGTGGCTGAGGTGGGCGGATCACTTGAACCTGGGAGGTTGAGGTACAGTGAGCTGTGTTTGTGCCACTGCAGTCAAGCGTGGGTGACAGAGTGAGACCTGGTCTAAAATAACAAGTCTAAAAGACTTCAAACAAGGAGACTTCCTAAAACTTAGTAAAAATATAACAGAATACACCAAATTCAAGACACATCCACCTGCAATTCTTGATTTGCTCAGTACAGTATTGACTGAAACACATGCATATCAGAACTGTGAAAAATCAAGGCTATCTACATACATTTCTATTGTTCTTCTGTGTATACTACATACAGCCAGTAATATTAAAATGTCACCAATTGACAAACCTGGGTGGTGCCTTCAAAAAGATTTTTTATAATTTTCTATTCCTTCTTCCAGCTAGGACTACTTCGAATTAATATTTGTGAAGTGAATCCACAGGAACTGAGTAAAATAAGAAAAGAGTTATTGAGTGTGAGGAAAGCTGTGGAGAGGTACAGTCAGACGGAGAGATGACAACACTGAGCATGTTAGTGACCTTCACAGTAACAGACTTCCAGGAGGAATGTGAGCTGGAGCCAGAATGAAGAGGATAGAACATAAAAGAGGGATGAAGGAGTGGGGACTTTAGGGGGCAAATATAGGATTGAGTGGGCCAGACTGGGAAGTGTGGATGGATTCTAAACATTCCACTTTAGGTCTAGCACTTAGGGAGAGAGAAATCACATTTATTTAGCACCTTCCACAATCTTTAGAGAAATCTTCTGAAACATTACAAAAAAGACACATGAATGGCCAATAGTCATCAGGGGATAATGCCAAGTAAAACCACAGTGAGAAACCACTAAGCACTTATTAGAATGGCTGAAATTTAAATGATTAATAAATATAAATGTTGGCAAGGATGTGAAACAGTCTCATCCATTGCCTATAAGAATATAAAACAACCACTCTGAAAATCAGTTTTATATCATCTAATAAAGCTAAATGAGCTAATATTCTATGGCTAGCATTTCCACCCCTAGGTATTTACTCAAGCAAAATAAAGATTATGTCCAAGAATCCCTGTACGATAATGTCCATAGTTCCTTTATTTGTAACAATAAAAAACCGGGAATACCCCCACAATGTACAAAAAAATTGTGACTCAATGATACAATGGAATACTACCAGTATTAAAAATGGATGAACTACTGATACATGCAACAACCTAGGTAGACCACATAGATGTTACACCAAGTGCAAAAAGCCAGACACGAGGGAGGCCATATGGGATGAGTGGACATGTATTAAGTTTTGAAACAGGAACAGCTACTCTATCATGACAGTCATCAGATCAATGGCTGCTGGGGAAAGGGGGCTAAGCTGAACGCAGAAAAAAAGATAATTTTCTGTATCTTGATAGTGGCATGGGTGAATGACTGTATTTGTCAACATTCATTGATGAATTTGATACAGATCGGATCATTTCAGTATATGTAAATTTTACAAGTTTAAAATGCTTACAGTAAAAATTTAAATGTTAGTAATAAAAAATAGCAATTGAAAATTTTGGCAACAAAATCCAACAACAGATAAAAACAATACACCATAATCATGTGAGTTTCATACCAGGGATGCAAGGATTGTTTGACGTATGTGAATCAAAATATGTGATATGCCACATCAACAGAATGAAGGACATAAATCATATTATCATCTCAACAGTTGCAGAAAAAGGATTTGGTGAAACTAAACATTGCTTCTTAATGAGAACTCTCAAACGAGTTCCTTTGACAAAGGAACCGAGAATATACACGGGGGAAAGAACAGTATTTTAAATAAACAGTGCTGGGAAAATGCTACCAAATGGAGAAGAAAGTCACTAGACCCCTGTGTCTCACCATATACAAAAATCAACTCAAAGGGATTGTAGACTTAAACGTAAGACCCAGAATTGTAAAACTACTGGAAGAAAACATACTGGAAACACTACAGGACATGAGTCTCAGCAAAGATTTTATGGCTAAGACCATAAAAGCACAGGCAAAAAAAGTAAAAATAGACAAATGAGACTATATTAAGCTAAAAAGCTTCTGCACAGCAAAGGAAACATCCAAAAGAATGAAGCGATAACCTGTTGAATAGCAAAAATATTTACTAAATATTCATCCAACTACTATATTCATCCAATTAGTATACAAGGAACTCAAAACTTAGCAGTAAAAAATACAAATAATCCAATTAAAAAGTGGACAAAGGATCTGAATAGATATTTCCCAAGAGGAGGCATACAAGTGGCCAACAGGTGTGTGAAAAACACCCAACATCACTAAATACCAAAATGTAAATTGAACTACAATGAGATATATCTTACCCTGTTAGAATGGCAATTGTTAAAAAACAAAAAATAATAGATGCTGGTGAGCATGTGGAGAAAGGAGAACTGTTACACACTGTTGGTGGTAATGTAAATTAGTGCAGCCATTATGGGAAACAGTAGAGTGATTTCTCAAAAAACTGAAACTATTAATAGAACTACTATCTGATGCAACAATTCTACTTCTGGGTATTTATCCAAAGGAAATGAAATCAACGTATCAAAGAGTACCTGCATGCTCATGTTTATTGAAGCACTATTCACAATAGCAAAGATGTGAAATCAATGGGTGAATTTATCAATGGATGAATGAATAAAGTAACTGCAGTATATACACAATGGAATGCTATTCAGCCATTAAAAACAGAGAATGAAATCCTGTCAGTTGCAGCAACATGGATGGAACCAGAGGTCATGTTAGGTGAAATAAGCCAGGCAAGAAAAGACAAATATCACATGTTGTCACTCATATGTGTGAGCTAAAAAAGTTAATCTCATGGAGGTAGAGAGTAGAATGACAGTTACCAGAGGTTGGGAAGAATGTAGGGGTGGGAAGATGTAGAAAGGTAGATTAACGGGTACAAATAATGTACAGTTACATACAAAAAATAAGTTCTAATGTTGTAAAGCACAGCAGGCCAACTAAACCTAACAATTATGTGTATTTCAAATACCTAGAAGAGTGGATTTTAAATGTTCCCAACACAAAGAAAAGATAAATGCTTTAGATGGATTCCCTAAACACCCTGACTTGATTACTCCACATTCCGGGCATGTGTCAAATGATCACATGGGCCCCACAGACATGTACAAATATTACGTATTACTTTAAAATAAACTCAACACGATATGGGACATTTTTAAAAGTACAAAATTTTATTAAGGTCAACTTTTATCTTCTGTAAGTTCGAGCAGAATGAAGCCCATACAGTATCAGAAGAGGTGGCTCTCCTGAGAGAATCTTCTTCCCAGTTAAAAAGGCAAAACAGAATTCCTGGAGAAAGAAAGACTTTGGAGAACTGCATACACCTCTTCTTGGTGTCTGGGATTACCCAGACTTAGGGAGGGTTCACCTTCTGGGAAAAACTAAACGTTGGTTCTTGTCCTTTTTTGTTCTTATGGCAAGACCAAAATCCTCTGAGACCCCTCCTCCCTCAGACACTCCATCCATCACCAGAAGGTCCACACAGCACTAAGACCCAATCACCTCACAGTCCTCACCTCCACGGACAGAGCCCAGGTGAGAGCCACCCCTCCTCCTCCTCCCTCGTCTCCCACAGCCTCAGCACCACCGTCTGTCTCGAGTCCACCAGGACTGAGCTCCTCATGCCCTTTCCCTGTCTGTGTCAGTCACACTGAGTCCCCCAAACACCCTGCATTCACATCCCCACAAGGCTCTGCACACCCCTATTCTGTCCCCACACCATGTCCCTTACCTAACTTCAGAAATCTTCCCTCTGCACTCCCTGAAATCCACAGTCCATGATCAGCAAAAAATCCTCATTCTCTCTCAGGATGTTCCCTCACCTTGATGCTCTACCAGGAACCGGGTCTTCCTGAGGATGTGACCCCCTGTGAAGTTCCCCCACGTGGGGGAGTTTCCCCAGTGACTTGTACCCCTGGGTTCAGAGGTGAGTTGGGGTCCTTACTCCTCACTGTGGTTCTCAGACCTTTCTGCCTCCCTCCTCCCTAAAACCCCTAAGCTGTCATCAGACTAGGGCCCCTTTCCCCTCATTGTAGCCATTCCCTGTGGGCCCCAGGCCATTCCTGTCAATCCTGACTCTTGTAGCTCCTGGATCACCATCACCATCTTCAGCAGGGCTCTCTCCTTGATTCTTTGTGACCTTGACATATGCAGATGTGGCAGGCTGAGTACTAGTCCCCAAAGAGGTCCAGTCTAAGCCCTTGGAACCTGTGAACAACTTGCATTACATGGCAAAAGGGACGTTACTCATGGAATGAAGATAAAGGACTTTAAAATAGGGAGATTCTCCTGGACTCTCTGTGTGGGCCCAGTCAAATCACATGAGCCATTAAAAATAGAGAATCTGCTCTGGATGGAGTCAGATGCTGCAGAGGAGGAAGGAGACACAGCAAAGAGGAGATCAGAGGTTCCAAGGAGGACGACTGGATGTGCTTTAGGCACCATACGTGAGTAGCAGAGAGAAATCTCTAGGAGCTAAGGGTGGCTCCCAACAAGAAAGTGGGAAGCTCTGTTCTCTCTGCAAGGAGGTGAATGCAGACAAGAACCTGAATGAGCTTGGATGTGGATTCTTCCCCAGAAACTCCAGGAAGGAACACAGACTTGTCCATACTATGATCTTAGCCCCATGAGACTGTGGGGACTTGCAGCCCACAGGACTGTGGCATGATAATTAGGTGCTATTTAAAGCCGCTTGGTCTGTGGTAATTTTTATGGCAGCAATAGACACCTATACAGCAGAGAAGATGTCCGTGCTCCATGGCCTCTCCATCCTGGAACTCCTTTCCTTCATAACCATGTCCTCTCTCTGCCTGAATCTCATGCCCTTCTTATCCCCTAGGCTTCTTCATGGCAAAGAAGCCCAGTCCTTCCACACTCTCAATCTCACACTTTCCACTCTCTCACCATCTTTCCTCTCATCCCTTGCAGGCTAACCACAGGCTCTGAGGACACTGATACTATTATTTTATCATATGCTGTGATGTAATATCATGAAACACTCATTCCTTATGTGCCTGCTTTCCAGGTGTGGAGTCCATTCTGTAGTACATCAATTCCAACAATCCTTCCCCCCCTTGGGATTCCTAGTCCAGTGATCCTGCCCTATCCTCCCTCTCTCCCTCAGTGCTTGGATTCACCTCCTCACCCATTTTGGATTCTGTGGTAAATAATTTCCATCCCTCCTTTGTCTCTCCCTTGTGTTGTCACACTTGCTTGGCAAAACTACACAGCTGGTGGATTCCACCTCTGTCTACACTGCACCTGCCCCCTGAGCTGCAGGAGAGCAGCACGCAGCACACTGACTGCTCTGTCTACCTTCATGACTCAAACCTCATGGGGAGTCCCCACCATGGCCAGCAATCACCGTCTCCCTGCATGGCTCACCCTCAGCCCCCTCCGGGCCTGGGTGACTCTTACACACCTTCTCTCTGTGCTCACATATCCAACTCTCCTTCCCCATTCTTACTTCCACTTCACTGAAAAAACTGAACACATTAGGAGACAATTTCACAGATTCCACCACCATCTCCTCATGCATTTGCAGCTGCACCACACATCAGGCGTTTTACCACGTGGGGGACTGTTGTGGGTTAACCATCCTGTTCCCAGACAGAGCCAGTTCCTCTGCTGGCGCCTGAACATCATCCCTTCTCATCTACTTAAAGGTGTTAGTTCATCAATTAATACCATTTTTTCCCTCTATCATCATCCCTTTTCCTCTTACTCCAGTGGATCATTGTGGCACTCGTGAGGATGCACATCCCAGGCCCTCAGGTAGACGAAGAATAATTGATGATGCCCCGGCTTTCACAGCTTGAAATCTATTGTCACGTTTGCTCTGAGACCACACCTGCCTCAGCTTTTTCCTGATTGAGGAAAGCAGGGAAACTGAGGCAGGAATATTTCTACTCTGAAGGCTGACTGAGGCTCCAGGGCTCCCTGCCACTTTTACCGAACTTCCCTGAGCCTGCACAGGGTCTAGGATGCTTCCAGCTGACCTTCCTGCCCTCTCTCCTTCCCTGGGGCTCAGAGTTGCAGTGTGGTCTGATGGCTTTCCCAGTGTTTTCGGTCTCTCTCCTGAATTTCTCTCACAAGTATTTCCCTTAATAAGTCCTTGCACGTTTAATACTGTATTAGGGTCTGCTCCTCAGGAGGCCATAGCTAACGCAAGTGGCATCAAGGGTGATAATGTGCAAAAACGAGAATTTGAAATAAGCTTTCCTACTGCCTGGCAGGCCAGGAGGATGCCATCTGGGTTAGTGGGGGGACACAGTCTGTAGCACAAGGTGCAGGTGAGCTGCTATGGGTCTCACCAGTGCTAATCTGAGATGTCCTGGTTAAAACAAGCTATGGCAGGTGGGGTGATAAAAGACCCTGCACGATAATGATAGAATTGGGGGGAAACCTACAAAGACAGTGGAGTTGGCTGGTTACTTCCCAGCTATGTTGATACCCTATAAAAGGATACTGAGAACCTGAAATTATTCACAGCTGTCACTGGCTACGTGTGAGAGCCTCTGCAATGTCTCATGGAGAAGCCTTTATCGCCTGCAGCGAAAGGATACATACCATGGAATGGTAGCTGAAGAAATCACGATGAGGGCCACACTGCTCCAGAGGTGTTGACACTCAGCCAATGCAGGTCTGTTATAGGAAAGTCAGGGCCATGGTAGGGAAACCTGAGATTCTGCAAACTAGAACAAGATCATCCAATTGGCGCTGCCAGGATCCTCTGTGCATGCACCTTCTCTAGTAATGGTCCCCACTTCCTATGCTGGAAGATGCTGCAGAAGCCTCATCCCTGTGATGCAGCGGGAATCCCACTCAGGAGCTTTGCAGGAACCAGCCGGCGTGTCCCAATAGGAGCATGGGGAGCACTTCTGGGACTGAAATTTGAGGGTGTTGGATCAAGCGGTCAGAATGTCAGGCTGGATGAATGAAAATTCTTTGGCTTGGAGGCACTTTCTCAGGGTATGGGTTTATCAAACACCCAAGAACTTTGAAAAGTGAGGGTAAACCCACTGCTGGGGTGAATCTAGATAAAATGATTCCCGAATCTCAACAACATAGACATGTCTTAGTTGCCCTAGAACATGTAGAGGATGGAATAACGAGACTAAGCGAATTGGGCATGGTGAAGGCCCACCAAGACCATGCTCCACAAGAGGGCCCAGAGGGCACACCTACCACCAGGGCCAGAGGTTCATCTTCACAGGGATAGGCTCCTAGTCCATGGGTGTTTTCGTGTCCTGCTCTCAGACACTCAGCCAGCACCTCTCTCCAGGTGCTGTTGACATTCTTGGTCTGCAGGCCAGGCGGGGCACCTAGCCCATTTTCTGCCTGAAAGACCCACGTGGCAGGGAAAGTTTTAGTGTTTCCATGGCTGTGGTTCCACTAATTCTATCACCATCTGCACCACCCAGAGGCTGCCAGCCACAAGGAATGCTGGACAGGTCTTCTACAGGCACAGCTCAGTGCCAGCCTGGAGGAAGCACTCTGAGGGGTGGGTGTCATCTTTCAAGACATGGTGCATTGTTTGAATCAGAGACCTCTCCATGGTGGTGTTTTCAATTGGAAGAACATGTGTGTCCAGAAATCAAAAGGCGGAAGCAGGTTTGGCTCCATGTCCAATCCCTTAGATTCACCCAATGGGGTATTTTGCATGTTTTATCTTTGAACAGGGTATGAGGTCCTGATTTCCAAGGAGGGTACCTTTAAAAAGCAACAAAAAACAGCCCACTGAACTACACATGATGGTTGTCACCAGAGAAGTTTGGACAGTGTGAGCTTAGAGACCACCTGGTGAAAAGAGGATTCTCCTCCTCTCCAGGCCCAGGTAATAGACCCTCATCCCCAGGAGGAGGCATGGCTACTTTCACACAATGAGGGCAGAAGTGTGTGTGGAAACCAGACATCCACCTGGAGGCCTTCTGGTTCCCCTTGCCTCATTTCAAGTGTGAGCAGAATCATCCAGCAATTCAACCTGAGACAACTTGATTTCAAAGGGCGTAGACTCGTCAGGGCAGAAGGTTTGAGTCACACTCCCGGGTAATCTCCCGGGCCCTGCTCCTGTGCTCTGACACCCTCAGTAGCATTGGTGCTGAGGCTCTGCTTCCCATGGGCCGTTCCCAACCAGTGACGGGTCATACCAGTGACGCTAAGGGAGGACATTTCTGGGAGACAGGGGACTCCTCTGATGACCAACTGTACCTCAAGGACTCCTCTATGGCCTTGCTTAACTCTCATTAGATTGCCTGTGGTCTAGGACATGTCCAGTAAACCTTCTCTCCTCTGTCCATCACGCGGGGGTCACACTCACATCTTGGTCTGTTGCCTTTCTCAGAGTAACCTGTCTCCCTCTCTATGTCTTCTGACAGGTGTGTCCCGTATAAAATGTTGTAACTTTAATCCCATGATGGAACTTGCTTTGTGGAGTATCTGGACAACAAAATCATTTTCATCTGCACACCAGTGTCCTCTTACTTATTACAATTTGTAAAATCCTTTTGTTTATTCAACTACTTCTATCTGCATTGGCACCATTTGCTAGTATTTGTATTATGCTTTTGAGTTTGTCAGTGTTCGTGGCTTCAAGTTACTAAATTTGGGGGTAGTTTGTTACACAGCAACAGATAACTCATGAAGCCCTCTTATTTGTCCATTATTCTATAGAAGTTAACTACACCTGTTTTATTTCCTCCCATTTTGATAATATTAGCCATATATAGGATTTCTAGTTTCTCAACAACTATTCTTTTCTTTATTTTAGTTTCTTCTCTCCTTTGTTCCTTCCCTTTCTCCTTCCTTCTGTCCCTCCCTCCCTCTTTTTCTTCTCTATTTCCACTCAGCCTCTCACCCTCCCTCCTTCTCATTCCCCTTTCCTTCCCTTTCCCCTTCCTTCTTTTCTTCTTTCACTTTTCCTTCCATTCCTCCTTCTTTCCCTCTGTTCCTCCATTTTTTCCTTTTTCTTATGAAATTTTCCTAAATATAAAATAACCCTATGTGATTGTGCTATAAGTAAGCATTTTCTGAATCTATATGCCAAAAGTATAATGCCACGGTATATAAGAAACAAGTAAACAATAGGAAGTTATTAACAGAGTCTGAATGAAAATGCCTGCTGCAATTCTACTGCCAAGAAAGTGACTTTTAACTCAATTCCTTCGATGCAGTATTTTCAGAACACCTCATCAAGTATTACACATTTATTGTAAAAGTTTAAATAGCCACAATCACTGTGGAAATCATATTATCATTATCTAGTATGATTAAAGTCCATACAACGTATCATCCAACCAACTCATTCCTAATCATTCACTCTGGGGGGCTTTCTTACCTATGTGCACAGGAGACAAGCACACTAATGTATATGGCAAAAAGTGGAATCAGCCACATACACATCAACAGGAAAGTAGTGAAATTGTGGTATAACCATAAAATGTAAACCTTCAGCAGTAAAAATGAGTGAATCACAGTCTCCCACACCACAGATAACTCCTATAGGTAATGTGCATCATGGGAAAATAAACGCAGTAGGAATTTGCTGTACAGGAAGCTTAAAAACCAGCAAAACTAACTGATACTTGGTTTGGGCATATATAAATACTTATTGCACAAATCTTTAAAGAAATACAAAGGTATAATAATCACAGGTTCAGGATGGAGTCTCCTTCTGGGGAAAGTGAATGGGCAGCAGCCCAGGGGAGCTTTACAGGTTCTGTGTTTTACACCAGTGCTGGGCACCCTGCTAGTTACCTGACTGTAGTTCCTAAACAGAGTTTTCCAAATTAAAGTATACCTTGTTTTTATAGAAATGAAAGAGAAAAGAATTTCAAAGTTCACTACAAGGATCCTTAACAAGAACTACTTACATTTGAAGAAAAGCACAGTGAACTGTAAGGAGCCACGTGACAGAGAGGACCAGGATGCCATGAAAATGGCCTTGGCTACAAATAGGCCATTTGATCCTTGGCTCACTGGCATCTCTCTAGGTTTTCAATTATACAATGTTCAATCTGCTGTACAAGGTAATTCCATCTTGCAAAGGATCTGATGTTACATTCTACCACACATGAAACTGAATTAAACTTTTACAGAATTGAAAATGCACATCATTGATCAAAACAAGCTGGGTTTCTCCTGCTTGGACTGTTCTAATCAGGTGAGCCCTTGAAAGGACTGGGTTCTTCCTGAGCATAGAGAAATGCAGTGTGAGAGGCATTCAGCATGAGGGGTTTCCTCCACCATGGGCTTTGAAAATGAAGGGGCTATGGGCCAGGTGCAGTGGTTCACGCCTGTAATCCCAGCACTTTGGGAGGCCGAGGTAGGCGGAACAAGAGGTCAGGAGATCAAGGCCATCCTGGCTAACACGGTGAAACCCTGTCTCTACTAAAAATACAAAAAAAGAAAAAAAAAAATTAGCCAAGCATAGTGGTGGGCACCAGTAGTCCCAGCTACTTGGGAGGCTGAGACAGGAGAATGGCATGAACCAGAGAGGTGGAGCTTGCAGTGAGCTGAGAACACACCACTGCACTCCAGCCTGGGCTACAGAGTGAGACTCTGCCAAAAAAAAAAAAAAAAAAGAAGGGGCCTGTGTAGGAAAGAATGCTGGTGAACACCAGGAATTCAGCACAGCCTCCTCATTCTCTACATTGACAACCAGCAAGGAACAGGGAATTCGGTCTTACAACTGTAAGAAACTGCATTCTGCCACCTCTCTATAAACCTGAAGGAGGATTCCAAATGAAAACACAGCTTTTGGAAGCCCAGAACAGAGATTCTCTCCACATCTTGCCCAGATTTCTGACCAAGGAACAAGAAACAGATAAATGGGTGTTGTTTCGCCAGGGGTGGTAGTGCACGAATGAATTGATGAATTGATATGCACACTAGTTACATAAAATAAAATCTGAACTTTTTCAGTGTTTTACACTTTATAATTATCTGTGATGCAATTTAATACACTCATATTTCATTCATTAAGTCAACAAAAATTAATTTAGTGCCTATGATGAACCAGGTATCCCTTCATATGCTCACCTGCCTGACACTCCAGAAGCTTCACAAGACCGAGGTGGAGCCACTGGAGTGTTTTAAGTGGAGAAATGACACACTCTGACTGACAGGAGCAGGACCACTGTGAAGACAACAGTCACGTAGCAGGTCATGGGACAGTGCTAGTGTCACAATTCACGAGTGACAGTGTGGTGGGGACTAAGGGGACAGGAGGGTCTGAAGGATGAGAGGGACTGAGGGAAGGGCTGGAGAAGGGGGCGCTGAGGAAAAGGACCAGAGGAAAGAATTCGAAAGCACCAGAATTCTTAGGTTTCAATACATTGTTTTATGGATTTTAATATATCCATCTACAGAGCCTAGCAGGGTGTCCTTGGCAGTTGGCCTTTAATACCTCATGTGGGTCTGCCTAAAAACTAATTGTTTTTATGTTAATCGGGTTTTAAAAATACTAAGTGTTCCTATAAAATACACACAACACGTAAAAGTGCATACTTCCTGAAAACAGGCAGTGCATGAGCACTGGTGAGGGGCATTGTGACTGCACTGAACAGTTGCAACGGTGAGGTGAATAGTCTGTACTGGCTCCTGGTTGCAACATATAGTAACACAGTGTGCTACTTTGTATTGAGGAAATATCCTGGACTCACACAGAAACTCAGACCTAGGGAGTGATGGTAAATTTAAAATACGACAAGTGGGAGTCACAGACACATTGTTTGCGAAAGTGAAATTTAGGAGCTTTGTGAGTCCTGTTGTAACGCTTTTGGACACATTTATAAATCAAGGGACCAAAGTCACATTTTTTACCGATTAGATTCCTGATCATTCGGGGATTACCAAGATTCTATTACCCAATATATTTAATAAACAAAGAACAAACTGGTCTCTATTCTGTCTTATGCACTCAGGCGCAACTTTTCCAGATTTAAAAAAAAAAAAAAAGAAAAGAAAAAAGTCTCTATACCTTCTTTCCCAGAGCAAGCTCAATCTCTGGCACCAAGCTCTCTGGGGTGATTTTTCTTCTAGAAGAGTCCACTGGGACAGGTAAGGAGTGGGAGGCAGGGAGTCCAGTTCAGGGATGGAGATTCCGCGACGAAAAGTGAAGGGAGAGGGACCGGGCCCATGCCCAGGGGTTCTCCCTGGTTTCTCAGACAGCTCCTGGGCCAAGACTCAGGGAGACATTGAGACAGAGCGCTTGGCACAGGAGGAGCGGGGTCAGGGCGAAGTCCCAGAGCCCCAGGTGTGGCTCTCAGGGTCGCAGGCCCCGAAGGCGGTGTATGGATTGGGGAGACCCAGCGTTGGGGATTCCCCATCTCCGCAGTTTCTCTTCTTCTGACAACCTGCGTCCTGTCCTTCTTCCTGGATACTCACGACGCGAACCCCGTTCTCACTCCCATTGGGTGTCGGTTTCTAGAGACGCCAATCAGCGTCGCCGCAGTCCCGGTTCTAAAGTCCCCACTCACCCACCAGGACTCAGAGTCTCCGCAGAGGCCGAGGATGGCGGTCATGGAGCTCCGAACCCTCCTCCTGGTGCTCTCCGGGGCCCTGGCTCTGACAGAGACCCGGGCGGGTGAGTG